>NC_143584.1:186912205-187264938 GCF_048544385.1 Mastigoproctus giganteus | reverse complement strand
GTGTGTGAGTGATCAACCCACAAGCTCCAGTCAATATCTGGGAAGTTAAAGTCCCCCATTATAAGCCATTTCGATTTACTAGCCCACTATTTCTCTGTACAATTGTTCATTGTACTCATTCAAGTCATTAGGCCTATAACACACTCCTACTCTTATTTTTGCATTCGCAGTGCTTATGTCACACCAAACTGACTCAACAGTGCACTGTTCATCTTTATCAACTGGATGCACTTCTTTTGATTTTATTTTTCTTAATTAACAGCGTAACACCTCCACCCTTTCTATCCTGTCTATCCTTTCTTACACATTGTACTCCCCAAATTCCAGTTTAGCATTCCTTATTTATAATGTTTTATACTGCAGCTGCTGGACAACTTGGTAAGATATTTCATAAGTGGACAAATGCACAAAAATTCATGGAAGTTATTTAATTAAATACGAGATGTGTCAATTTTTAAGAATGTGGAATTGAGAATTCCCTCGACAGCACAGAAGATGATACCATCTTGGAAGAATTTGAAATTTTAGATCATAATATCAGTAATGATGGGTGTAACAACAAGTTTTTGGCATAAAATTTTTGTTCTACTCTGACTTAGTTTAGTTAGTACATATGTATCTGTTTCAAACATGCTCAAAAATGTTTTTTCCCAAATTTGCCTTCTAAAAATGTGGCTACATTTTATCAATATAATTTACTGGTCCTGGGGATTTGGCTGAACTTTTACTGAAACATAAATCACAGTTCTCATTAATTTTTCTTTCACAATACTTTTCACACTTTCTAATTTTGTTTCACTTAAATCAGTTTCTATTAAAAACTTAATTGCTAAAAGTTAGCAGTTTCGTTTCTGTTCACTGGAGAGAGAAAAATCAGAATTTTTACTAGTGGCCAGATTATCTTCTCTTTTTAAGTTAAAATAAGAAATCAGCCATGCCAATATTTAAATTCTGAATTTTTTTATTATTCTATTTCTGTTATGCATGTGGTATTTTTATCTAATTTTAAAATTAATAGTTTGTGTAAGTTACTTCCCCAGCTGTTTAGATTTACTGAATACAGTATTCTTCCCCCCCCCCCCAATCCATGGGGAATGTGTTCCAAGATCCCCAGTGGATGCCCGAAACCACAGATAGTACTGAACCCTATAAATACTATGTTTTTCCTTATACATACATACCTATGATAAAGTTTAATTTATAAATTAGGCACAGTAAGAGATTAACAACAATAACTAATAATAAAATAGAACAATATTAACAATATACAGCTTCTTCATTGGCAGACACAGCCTCTCCAGTAATGTTTATATTTTTCAGCCCAAACCTATTCCTGAATCGGTGTAACCATCCCTTACTTGCAGTAAATGGCTTGGTGTCATTCGTTTCAGGGGATCCCTTTGCTGAAGTCTTCATATAGATTCAGTGCTTTTTAGTGCAACATATTGCTGTCAATTGTAACGTGTTTTCTGTTCATGTCTTCCACTCACAAATTTAATGCCTTTTCCATGTTAACTAAGTACTTATCAAGCACTGTGGCCATAACTCTTGCAGTTTGAGGTGCAAAAGCAAAACTAGCACGAATTTCTTTTTCTTTCTTCACAATTTCACAGATTCGTTCTTACCGTAGATCTTAGCAACCTCAGCATACAATTTTTTTTCTTTCCTTATTAAGTCGAGAGCTTTTACCTTTTCACTTAAAGGAAGCACTTTACGACTTCTCTTTGGTATATCTGAATTGTCAGCATCACTACTCTTGTGCTTTGGGGCCATTATTAAGTAAAATAAGGGTTACTTGAACACAAGCACTGTGATACCACGACAGTCGATCTGATAATCAAGACAGCTACTCACGTCCCGTGTGGGATGGCATGAGAATATTTTCGGACCGCAGATAAGGGGGGAAGACTACTGTATTATAATGTAAGCTCTATTTTAAGATATAATTTGAAATTGTGTCTTTGTTTATAAGTGGCTTGTTTACTAAATAATTAAAACAGCTTATACTTTTTGAATATGCTTGTCCAGAATTACAGCCAGGAGACATAGAATCTGTTCAAATAGTTGGTGGTTCATCACGAATTCCTGCAGTTAAACTTTTGGTTCAGAAAGTATTTGGTTGTGAACCTAGTACTACTCTAAATCAAGATGAAGCAGTAGCTCGAGGATGTGCACTACAGGTAAGAAAAGTTCCCCCCCCCCTCAGTCTCCCATGATAGTCTCTGAGCACAATAAATAATAAACTTGTGTGTGTACTTACATTATGTACATAGCTTGATTAATATACATATTAATTAAACATAACACTTTGTAACATGATTATATGTAATTTTAAAGTCACTTATTTTAGGTTGCTTTAAATAATCACTACAAAGTCTATTTATAGATTTTTCAATATTGTATAACAATCTATATTCATGATCACTTGCATCAGTTTCTTCCTGCGCTCACCTCAGGACGACTATAGCTTCATGAGTTTGCTGTTTTGTAACTGGAATTAGTTTGGGTTGGATCATTGGAAAGGTCAGGGAATGACCACCACATATCCCTGGAGCAATATGGCTTTAGTTGCTAATGTGCCTAAAAACCAAGTAACAACATCTCCATTTTCCTCCTCCTTGGCGAAATTATCAGTAACAGACTGGGCAATTTCTTCTTCTGTTAAAGCTGTAGTAACTACCCATTTATAACAGATTGTACAAACAAAAAGCCCCAATAAACCGAAAACTGCAAATTGTTTTTATTTTTTTTATGGTTGTGACCTCCAGAAGTGTGTTTTAGAAACATATCACAGAGGCGTTCAAAATTGATTCTTATAACCGAAGATGTGATTCTAATAAACTATGAAAGTGTAGTGCATTTTATTGATTTGAATCGGTTCTTTGAAATTGGATTCTATAAAGTGGCTGATTCTAATAACCAGTGATCACTATAACTGGTGCTGGTGCTTACTGTATAAGAGTACAAAGTGAGCCATTAGGCAAAAAAAAAAATATATATATATATATAGTAAACTCTCTTTAATCTGGTTACAGTTAATCCGGATGTTGGATAATCCAGATCAAAATATGAAAAATTCTGTTCACAGTTGAGTATTTTGAAAAACACATGGGATTTAGGCAGGCAGATGAGTCACTCTGACTGCGTCTTTTCATGGAATATACATTACATTGTCTTGCGTGTTGTTCAGTATTGTTTTTGACTCTGAGTCGGACAGACGTTATTCCTTAATTTGCGTACTTTATACGTTTATATGTACATGTTAACATAATTTATATAATTATGGGTTCTAAAGAATTGAAAAGTGAAATAAAAAGAAAACATTTTACTTTAACTATCATTAACAAGCTCAAAGTGATAGAACAACTTGAAATAGTGTTCTTGGAAAAAAAAAATTGCTGAAGAATTTTCGTATTGGCTGATACTGTCAGATATTAAAAAAACAGAAAAAAATCTATAAAGACATTTGCTTTAAAATTCAATGTGGAGAGTGATAAAAGCAGTGTATCAAATAGGCAGCCGTTAAAAAAAGCCAAAATAAGTGTTTCTGGAAGAAACTGTATTTAATGGTATTCACAACAACGATCAATTTGCGTTGGCATGCGACATTTGATAAATGTATAAAAGGACAATGCATTTATGCATCTATCGATGGATAAATGTATTGTCTTTTTATAGTTTTTAAATAAAGGCTCGCAGTGATATATATATATTTTTTTAAATTTATTTTCATCAGCACTACCGATATCATTAAATTTTCCATTTATTTGTGTTCTAAGTTTTTTTGTCTTTTAGGATTATCTTTTGCTTCACTAATCCAGACTAGCTGGTGTCTATCATTAATCCAGACTAGCCAGGGTTTACTGTATATATTTGTATACTTGAAACAACTAAGCTTTTGTGTGTAAACACTCGTAATATATTCTCATTCTGTTTACGGTAACGAAAGCTACTTTGCTACTTTATTGGTCATACAGAGTTGAACTCGTAGGAAAAATAATTCAAGGCAAATTAAAGTTATTGTGGATTACACCAACTCAGTTTCGTGTGGAGCCTCAGATCTAGCTACTAGACAGTAGAATAAACAAAATTCCTCTGCCACCAAATAAGACTACTTGTCTACTTTTTCTCGTCATACATTTTGACAGACCACATGATTAGTAAGCTCTAGGAATGCCCCTGCCCTATCAGAAATAGTTGGCACCTCCGTAGCCAGGTGGGCAGGAGCAGCAGTGCATAGCACACGCTTCTTGATTAGACCGGGGTTCGAGCCCGTCACCACCAAATACGGAGGATGCGGAAAGGTTAGGGAATGACCACCGCATATCCCGGAGCAATATGGCTTTAGTTGCTAATGCTCCTAAAAACCAAATAACAAACAAACAACATCTGACTTGGTTTCTGTGCTATTTTTATCAAATCACATGTTTCCTTATAAAGAATGTCACATACAGCAAAGCGCCTCCGTAGCCAGGTGGGAAGGAGCAGCAGTGCATAGCACATGCTTCTTGATTAGACCGGGGTTCGAGCCCGTCATCACCAAATACGGAGGATGCGGAAAGGTCAGGGAATGACCACCGCATATCCCGGAGCAATATGGCCTTAGTTGCTAATGCTCCTAAAAACCAAATAACAAACAAACATACAGCAAGATGTATGCAATGAGCATAACATAAATGGTGTTTGCAACTTACTAGTTTTCCAAATTTAATAATCATATTGATACTATCTGTAACACAAGTAATGCTGCAGAATACTGAGATTAAATTCTTCTAGTTTAGTGCTACTGCTCTTACAGCACTTTCTGCAGAAAATGATCCAATAATTTATGCCATGCCTAAGCTCCAGAATTTGCCTTCATCCACATGAAAGTTTACATTTAATTATCTTTTATTTTTCAAAGACTAATAGATATACTAAACCTCTATCCTGCTTTTTTTCTTTGCAGAAATTTCATTTTTAACTTTGGCCTTAGTGATATTACATTGTTTATGTATGATATTCATTGCAGCGTTAAGTTTTGCAGGAAATGAGTACCTTTTGTCTCTTATTTGCCTGTCTTATAAAATTATTTCTTGTAATTACATTTATAGAGACTCCATCAATAAGTTTGCTAACAGTTTCTTCTATGGGGTCTTTTCCTTCTTAGCATATACATAAATCATCATAATTGATGCACTGTTTAATAAGTCAATCACTGGATTACTTCAGCATATAAACTTTTTTCTCCCCAGTGTGCAATGTTATCGCCAACATTCAAGGTTAGAGATTTTACCATTGCTGATGCACAACCTTTTCCTATTCAGGTGTTATGGAATGCAAATAAAGGTGAAGATGGGTAAGTAACAGTTATCCCTGAATTATTTCTAGTCAGCTAAATTGAATTAAGAATATTTTTCAGAAATACTATGTCACTATGCAACCATTCTATTGGTGTATTTCAAGTTAAAAGATATCCTCGAATCTCTGGCTTAATTTTAATTCTAAATTTTAAAATGGCATTGTTAATAATGCCTCACCTCTAATATATGTGTACATTAATTGCAAGTTTTAAGTGTTTCTTGTACATATAAACATGTACAGTAAACCCTTGATTTAACGGACCCCGATATAACAGATTTTGGATTTAACGAACTGGACAAATAATAATACAGTAATGCACATATTAATCTCGACCATATTATTTTTAAGTTATACAAAACTTCAGTGTTATTATTAATTAAAATTAATAATAATTATCTGTTTCCATTATTGTTTTGATAATTACAATTTTTTTTTATTCTTTCTGAAAACATGTTCAAATAGCTGTTTTCCCAGATAACGGCAGACGGTGACTTGAGAGCTGAACGTGACTCAGGACACTAAACTGCAGGTCTACTGACCCGCTTTGTTTCGTTCTCAGTCTGCCTCAAACTATCGTGCAGTCAGGTTGTATGCAGAGTGTTTCTGCGATTTCTGAATTGTGACTTTATTTGTTAAATAATTTTGCAATCCTTACAATTTAAAATGGCATCAAGAGTGATAGAGAAGTTAAAAGAAAGCATGTGAACTTAAATGTGCCACAGAAATTAGAGCCAATTGAGAAATTAGAACAAGGCATTTCGGTAGCATGTGTTTGTGAAATTTACGGCGTAGAAAAACAAACTGTTTCTAATATCCGTAAATCAAAGGCCAAATTGCAACATAATTTTATATTTTACAGTAATGTATATTGTATTAAAGCTTTTTTTTTTTTTTTTTACATTAAGAACAATAAAAAATTTTAAGAACAATAAAAAAAGTTGTTTCTTTAAGAGTTGTCTGTGGCGTATTTACATAACCAGAAAAATAAGACTATGCCTCATTAGAGAATAGTGTAGTATAGCATATTCAGGTTCTTTCAGTTCATGGATCACTAAATGGGTTATGCATACAAGCATAACTTGTGCATAGGACAGTGGGGGGGGATTTGCCCTATTAGCACTCCCACATCCTTTAAGTGCATCTTGAACTTCTGTTAATTTTTTTTTCTTTACTGGTTTAGAGTTGTATTTTTTGTCACAAACACTGCTAGTCTTTCAGAATCAACATATCAGATTAGTAGTAGACTTATGAAGTGCCTGCTTGTTTGAAAAGGATTCTTGGAATGTACAGTGGCACTTTTTATAAGTTTGAAACTTAGTAGTGAACACATGCTCTTCTTGCCAATAAAAATCAGTAAATGAATGCAAGGTTAGTGTGCAGAGTCTGGCACACTTTTGACAGAACGGTGACTGACATACATGTATAAAATTTCAAAATTACAATTTACTTCCCCCCCCCCCCCTTTTAGCTCCTAAACATAGGTTTTATTTTAATAAATAATCCTATACGTATCTTATAATGATGTAGTCTTAATTACTGCAAAATTGTTTTTAAGCTAGTCAAAAACATGTTTGAAATAGTTTGGTACACCACAGGAATATTTCATAAATGGGAAAATATCAGTTGCTAGAAAATTTTACTTATAATACAAGTTTGGATCAAAAAGGTGCAGATCATTTAGATCTGCACCTAAACTTGTCTGGCATAAAGTCTGGAAATTGAAGGGCAGATACACATCATACACTACATCAATCCTAGAATGTAATGGATGTGCAGCTGCAAACACACTGTGGGAGAAATTTGTTAAAGCGTCTGCCGAAATCTACCCCCCACAAGTTTAAGGCCCTCAAACGAAAAGCTGAAAGGCTAAATTTGAAGTTATCTTCAAGTAACTGTGAGGCATACAATCAGCCTTTTGCAGAACAGTAAATGAAAGTGGCACTATCTCTATCCCAAGTGAGTGGTCCATAGATCCATTGGACCAGTTGCCATCCATTACAAGAAGATTTAACATCTTTTATCTGAATCTATGGGAATATGAATCTGTGCTCTGTATATACAACAGCACCTGTGTTGAAGACCAGTTTTCGGACTCCTGGTACAAGGCAATCATGCTTGCCTTCCCAAAGCTAGGAAAGGATCCAGAATTTTTGAATAATTAATGCCTGATTGCTCTGACATCATGCTTGTACAAGATCCTGGAAAGGATGATCAGTACTCTTCTCATAGTATTTAGAAGCAAGTGACCTGCTTCCGAAGGAACAGGTCAACACTTGACCATTTAATAAGACTGGAAACATCTATTTGAGAGATTCTTTTCTCAAACGCGAGCACCTGGTGAAAAGCATATGGCACAGCTTGGAGATTTGAAATCTTAAAAGATACCTATAATCTTGATGTTGGGGTCATCTAGCCCTTTTTATTGATTTTTTTTTTTTTTTTATTGAACTGTTTGTTTCCAGTTTGTGTGCGATCCATCTCTCTTGACCTTTTCGCCAAGAGGAGAGCAGACCCCAAGGGTCAATTCTAATTGTTAAGCTTTTTTGCTATCAAAGTTAATTCTGTTACTGAACAACTTCCTCCAACCATAAAAAGATTTATCTTTTCACAATCGTGCAACATGAGGGTTGGTGAAAGACAATTGCAGCACACCATTGACTATGTCAACTCTTGTGCAGTGGCCAATGGTTTCAGGTTTTCACCTCATAAAACCAACTGCATACACTTTTGTCACAAATGGTACCTTCACCCTGAACCAGAACTCAAGCTTGGACAAAACATCACCCGAGTAGCATCCGAGACTCATATTCAGTAATAAGTTGATGTTTTTACCACATATGTGAACTGTGGACAAAGTGCATAAGGGGACTGAACCACCCTTCCCCCTACATGTCATCTCATGCAAGCAGACCTTTGCATACCCTGCCTTTATCTTACACTTGTCTGATCAGTTCAATCATAAATTAGTTTTTGCTAGAAACAGTGTGCTGTGATAGTTACACCAGTTCACCATCCCGCCATTTGCATTTCTACCAGAGCATTTAGAACGTCCCTTGTCCAGAGTTTGTGACAAAGCAACTGAACCACCATCTCTCACTCAGGTGAAAGCAATTTTTGCTAAAATGTATATTTTTAAAATGAAACCCATGCCAGACAACCCTGCTGGACATCCATTTTTGAGTCATGATGGGAAAATATAACCCTATTAGACTGCCAACTATCCCTTTGGTATTCATGTCCAACAGCAGCTCAGAGAGCTTGACATCATAGTAGACAATGTTGCCCAGTCAAGGCAACCTCTTTCATCTTGGCATGCCCACTTTCCACTATGCAACCTCTCCCTTAACAGGGGAAATAGACAGCCTACCTAAAACTCTATGCTGCCCATCGATCTACTCACTCTGATTTCCTGCCTGCCTTTACTGATGGCTTGAAATCAGTCTTCTGTGGGATCCACTGCAGACTTCCCCAATAGCATGGTATCCAAGAAGATTCCACAGGATTGCAGTATATACACCACAGAATTGTAGGCTACAGAGCTAACCTTGTACCACATTAAAACTAATAATTATGAAAGGTGTATGGCTTACACAGATTCTTTAAGCACATTACAGGCCTTATCAATGATGAGATATAAATGTCATCCAGTCCTGTCCAGCATTCGGCATAAGTTATATTCTCTTTATGAATCTACATTGGACATCTGTTTCTGCTGGATCCCCAGCCACATTAGAATCAGGGGTAATAATCTGGCAGATGGTGCAGCCAGATTAACACAATCCCAGAGCAGTCATCTGTTAGTCCCCTGTACAGACTACAGGCAAGCGGTAAGAAATGTATTACACTTATAGTGGCAACAATCATGGCATGGACAGGTCACAAAGTTGTATCAAATTAAGTATGTAATGCAAACATGATGGCAGTCTAGTCTGTGCCAAGAACTGGAGAAGGTTGTCCTTACTCGCCTCCACATATGACATTGTCATCTTACATATTCTTTTGTGTGTGAGGACTGTGACACCATTTTAACCATTAGACATATTTTAGCGGAATGTTAGGCGCCTCCGTAGCCAGGTGGGAAGGAGCAGCAGTTCGTAGCACACGCTTCTTGATTAGACCGGGGTTCGAACCTGTCACCACCAAATACGGAGGATGCAGAAAGGTCAGGGAATGACCACCGCATATCCCGGAGCAATATGGCCTTAGTTGGTAATGCTCCAAATAACAAACAAACAACAAGCAGAATGTTCATGTTTTAGTCATGAATAGTGTATATCTTTTACTGCTCTTAGCCGTATAACTGAGCCCTGTACACTCAGTCAGATGCTATATGACAATGCGGTAAGAAATGTATTACACTTATAGTGGCAACAATCATGGCATGGACAGGTCACAAAGTTGTATCAAATTAAGTATGTAATGCAAACATGATGGCAGTCTAGTCTGTGCCAAGAACTGGAGAAGGTTGTCCTTACTCGCCTCCACATATGACATTGTCATCTTACATATTCTTTTGTGTGTGAGGACTGTGACACCATTTTAACCATTAGACATATTTTAGCGGAATGTTAGGCGCCTCCGTAGCCAGGTGGGAAGGAGCAGCAGTTCGTAGCACACGCTTCTTGATTAGACCGGGGTTCGAACCTGTCACCACCAAATACGGAGGATGCAGAAAGGTCAGGGAATGACCACCGCATATCCCGGAGCAATATGGCCTTAGTTGGTAATGCTCCAAATAACAAACAAACAACAAGCAGAATGTCCATGTTTTAGTCATGAATAGTGTATATCTTTTACTGCTCTTAGCCGTATAACTGAGCCCTGTACACTCAGTCAGATGCTATATGACAATGACCACATGCTGTCTGTTTTTAATTGACTTGTTTAGTTCAATTTAAAATAGGTTACTGCTATTAAGGTTACTGTTACTATCGAGATGGTCCTGTATTGTACCTTAACCACAGATTCTTTAGTCTTGTTCACCACAGAAAGGCAAACTTACTGATCTATCTCTTTTCATCTCCTCTGTAGTTAACTATTATAACCTGTAAGAGCAAATAAACTTAAGCATATATATTTTTTTTTTATGTTGTGAAGTTACAAAATAAACAAGAAACAAACAAGGAATAGGAAACAAATCTTATTTGTTGCATTTGAAATATTTATGAATAAATATACACTAATGTTATTTGAAAAGCAAATTAATGCTGATACCTTGAACTTTAACCAGATTTTGCTGCCTTCAGAATAAAACATTTTAATAAATTTTCCTAACTAATTAAACATAAAGTCAAATGTTTTAAGAGCTTTCTTATGATTCTTCCTTAGTAATTTTAAATTTAAACTAGAAAATCCCTGCTCTTCAGGCAAAAAACCACAGCCAGCCATTAGCGTATTTCTGAATAGATGTGTGTGGGGGGATGGAATAACTTGCAACACAAAATTATAACTACAACAAAAGAAATTACACATCAAAATGAATAATTGGCAGGAAAGTCATGTCAAAATAGTCATTTATCTGCTCACTGAAAAACCTAACCTATTGTAAAACTAACCTGTTACCTCTGTAGCAAATTTGGTTTCTTAATAATAACAAAATTAGGTGGTAGATGACTTTCATCAACCGGTGAAATACCACCACTTTGCTTATTGGAGGCTTGAAGTGGTGAAACCCATGTTTAGTCTCTAGAGCAAAGTTTCCGGCATCTCCCTCCCTCCATACTTCTCCTTCAACCCATGCACGGTACTAAGTACTATAGGTTTTGATACCTTTCGTGTTTGGGGTTTTCATAAAAAAAAAAAAAAAAAAAAAAACTGCTACTTGTTTTGCACACAACTGTGAATAAATTTGGCAAATTTTCTTAACCCAAACTTTTCAGTTCCATGACTTACTAAAATTAAATGAGAACGGATTTGGATAAATTATTCAGACATTGCTCGGGTTTTCTATCTCGTGCTTAGCACAGCTTAAATTAAAAATTTGGGATGTAGCTAGTGTAGACTAAATTAATGTGTACACTAATTGTCCTTAGAAACTGTCCGTGTTAATTATCCATTCTAAATTAAATGTTTTTCTTTTTATAAATTTGTCTCAAATAATATTTGCCATTGCAAATTTCATTAAAATCAGATAATTAGAACTTGATCTTTTTTTTATAAATATGTATAATATATATATATATATATATTTTAAAAAATACATGTGTAAATATCTTGTTATTTATTCTTTTTTAACTTACCTCAAGCTATATCCAATGGATTTTCATTGTACATCTATTTGAAATACACTGCAAAACAATTAAATAAAATTACAAAAAAAAAAAAATAATAATAATAAATAAACACTTGAATATAACAATGCTCCTATGAACTGTAGCTGCTGTTCAAATGCTTAGTGCATCATGGCTATAGTGAAACTAGCTGCCCTTCCGTGCAGCTAATAGCACCTTCCCAAGAGTTGGGAGGTTGCTATTAGCTGGATGGAAGGGCTATAGCATTATGTGATAATGTCATTCACAGGTAACCCTGAGAGAGGGAGGAGGAGGGACTTCTTTGTCAATGAGTCAATTGGAGAAACTTGATTCTTACATAAAAATTGTGGAGAGCACCTGTAAAGTATTTGCCCATTTCATAAGCTGACAAACAGATGACTGAGAAATTTTGATATGAAAATTAAGACCAGTGATAAAAGTTGATTTAATCTCATTAATTAACTTTTACTAGTATTGACTAATTTTTTTTTTAATCATTTTCAGTGATAAGTAATTGTATTCAAGGTGCTTCTGCAACTTTTATATAAGAATCTAATTTTCTCTAACTTGCTTCGTTGATAAATTCTGCCTTTCTCAAACATTGATGCGACTATAATTTTTCTTACTGTTTCCATTTAAATGTGTTTCATGTTTAGTTTTAAAACAATGAATTTTCTTTTGGTTTCTTTTTTGGTAGGAAATTGGAAGTCTTCCCACGTTATCACCAAATTCCATTTTCCAAGATGCTGACCTTTTACAGGAATGAACCATTTTCTATCGAAGCTCGTTATACTGATATTGCAGACATTCCATTTCCAGATTCATTTATTGGTTTGTAATTCTTTATTTATATATTTAATGCTACTGATGTACATTCTGTGCTAAAATTTTAGATGATATACATACAAATCATTACATTTGGAAGACTGATTGAAAGATGTGTTGAAATTCTACATTTCTAGTTTTTCTTCTCTAAAGTAAGATTTTTAAGAACTTTTACTTTTTAATGCACATTCTACTTACTGTGGTATTTAATAATTTTCTCACTTCTAATTTTTTTTCATTTTATATTAGACCACAGGCTTATGTTAGGCTTATGTTAGACCACACTTGGAATACTGTGTTCAAGTATGGAGACCGCACCTAAAGAAAGACATCGAGCTTCTTAAAAGGGTGCAAAGAAGGGTAACTCGCCTGGTGAGATCGGCGTCCTTATTGAAGAAAGACTTCGAATATGTGGGTTGCAGAGTTTTGAGGTGTTTAAGGCTCTGAGAGGCATCAGGAAAATGAATGAGGACAAAATTTTCAAGATTATAAATGATGCTAGAACTAGGGGACATAAATTCAAGTTACGGTGGTGGGGAAATGTTTAGATTGGACTGCAGGAAGTTTTATTTTAGCCAGCGAGTTATAAATTACTGGAATAAGTTGCCTTCATGGGTGGTAGAGGCCAACAGTTTGGGGAAATTCAAAGGTCATCTGGATAGTACTTTCGGGTAAGGGAAGCGCATAGGATGATAGGTTTAATTTCCTCTTTATTTATTTTTTATTTTTTTTTTTATTTATTAATTATTATTATTTAGTTATTTATTTTTTTTATTTTTTTTGTTTTTATCATTGTTTTGTTCGTTTTTTTTTTTTTTTTGCTGGTGCAGCATAAGCCATAGGCTTTCTTGCACCATGCGGCCGTTACTAATACTAAATATTATAGCAATGTCATTAATTCAGTATTGTCTATTAAATATACACAGTTGGATAATTTTCTCTGGAACCAAAATTTATCTTAAACACTTTTCTGCTGGCTATGTAACTAATGTCATGCAAGTGTACATGCTAAAAGTGTTCTGTGTAATTTAATTGAATAGGACTCCAGGATAGTAAGGCTAATTGTAGAATCTGTTTCCTTAAATCTTGTGCATGTAAGCTTGGATTTGTATGAGATGAAGCATTATGTACTCTAACACAAATATCCAGTTCATATTTTTGATAGTTAACACAGTTGTCCAAAATGTCAGTTCATGATAAGGCATTGAGTGTTTTCTGTGCTATAACCAGTGGTCCACGTCTGAACCATGTGAATCAGTCCTACACCATGACACTTTCTCCTGAACTTTATGTGGCTTGTTAAGGAGAGTACAGAGTTTGCTAAGATAGCTTATGCTGATGACCTTGTGATTGGAGTTTCTGGGTGCTCCAGTCTTATACTGGAAAGAAAAATACAGTCAGTTTTTGATGATTTATATTACTGAGGTGATGCACTGTTGTAGGTTTCTGAACATTCACATAATCTAAACTTGGCCTTCAGGCATGAAAATTATGAAGAATAAATTATGCTCTAGGACCTTTTCCATTTTCCAAAAGTCCATGAATGTTAATTAATGCACCACACCAAATGATCTTTGCCATTCATTGGTACAGTCAGTCCTCGTATAACACGTGTTTACACTATGTCGTGGGCGCCTCCCTAGCCAGGTGGGAAGGAGCAGCAGTGCGTAGCACACGCTTCTTGATTAGACCGGGGTTCGAGCCCGTCACCACCAAATACGGAGGATGCGGAAAGGTCAAGGGAATGACCACCGCATATTCCTGGAGCAATATGGCCTTAGTTGCTAATGCTCCTAAAAACCAAATAACAACAACAACAACACTATGTCGTATATAACACGAACCGAATTCACTTATGCACGATTAGCCTTTGTGTTTACAAGAAATGGCAATCGAACATGGAATCACTCCAACTGAGCACAACACGATAGGAAAGAAGAGAAGATTCTGAAAATGTATTTGTTTTTTATATCAGTGAAGGGGAAACACATTTCACCATAATGTAAAAACCCACACAATTCCAGCTATCGGTATTATCGCAAATGCAATTAGATCTAGTTTACTACCAGTTTATAACAGATTCCACTAGCAGAAACGCAACTGGAAATTGTTTTTATTGTTTTATGGTAGTAACCCCCAGAAATGTGCTTTAGTAAAATGTGAGCTAGTGAGGTGTTCATAGCATGTCTCTGCCTTTACGGTGTTTATTCAGTTGCTACATGTGCGCAGCTTTGTTTATGTGTATCAAGCTTGCCTCCTCATTTTGTAATTGTGGTTTATTCCCTAAAAATGAGTAAAATACTTAAAAGGTGTGAAAAGGAAGCGTCCTGGTGAAGACACTATAGATTCAGAGAGAAAAAGAAAAGCAATATCGATACACAGAGGCAGACTGGGTCAAAAATTCTTACCTGGGAAAATTTGTAGTGGCCTCATACTAGCGTTTATGGCTAAAATCACACTGGCCTCCGGCCAGTCCGCCTCTGTTGATAGAAAAAAAAATATGAAATTGTGAAATGCTTTGAGTGAAATGAAAGACCATGTGATATTGCGCGTGCTACAGGTCTAAATGAGGCAACGCCGAGAATTACAAAGAATGCAGAGAAAATAAAAACAACTTTCATAGCAGAAATAACTCAAAGTGTAATTAAAAATCCATTAGATTAAGACACAAAGAATTGGAAGAAATGGAACAGCTGTCATCTGTTTGGATAGAAAATCAAAAAACAAATTTGCTTACGATAGAAGCAAAAGCATCATCAATATTTTATTACATAATAGTCGTAATAAAATACTTACATATTTTATTACAATAATTTGTGTTTGGTAATGTTTTGGTTACAAATGTGTGTTCAATCTTGGGTGGTCAGCACCTAACCCTATTTTTCCCATAGGGCCTGTTGTTTATATTGCACGATTTTGCATTGCACGAGGGTTTCTAGGAATACAACTGTCGTGCTATACAAGGACTGACTGTATTAGTAGTGGCAAATGGTGCAAGAAACCAAGCCGATAAAGCATTAGCAAAGGGGGGGGGAACTTCTCACATCACTTGTCCATCCCCTCCAGTAGTTTATCTTGTTCTTCCTTGAATTTATTCAAATTATCCACTCCCACAACAATAGATGGAAGTTCGTTCCAACATTCAACCACCTGCTGGCTGAAGGTAAACTTCTGCATATCTGTCCTGCAACCATTCTTCAGTTTGAATTTATGCTCCTCATGTATAGCAAGAGGAAGAATGCCATCAACATTCAGTCTGCTCAATCCATTTAAAGCCTTAAACACTTGTCAGATTATCTTGCAGGTGCCCAGTCTCCAGATGCTGCAATTTGCAGAGCTGAAACCTTTCTTGATAAGACCACCTTTTTGTTCCCTTCAATTTCATTGCCCTTCTCTGCACCTGTTACATAAGATCCTCATCCTTCCTAAAATTAGGCCTCCAGGCCTGTATGCTGTACTCATGATGTGGTCTAACCATTGCCTTGTACAATGAGATAATCACCTCCTTATCACTGCTAGCAAAATTCCTGTATATCATTGGCAAAGCCCCAAAAGATTGCCCCAATTTATACAGCAGTCTTTTATGTGCAGCAGTTTCAACAGTATTATATGGAATTTGTTGAGCTGCAGCTCTTCCATGAAAACTAAGTCTGTATCACTCTTTTTGGGACAGTGCATGTTCCTATCTGATACTGCTTTTGACAATGCTGTTCTGCCAGATTATTTTAGTGACATTGAAAGGGAATCTTCTCAGAAGCGTCAGAAATCTTCTGATTTCCTATTCATAAGTTTTCTTGGCCTCCTTGATCACATTTCAATTGCTGTCAGCCTCTGTCTTTCATCTTTTCACAATATTGGCTACCGTACCTTTTGAATCTAGAAACCTCCATATTGTGACTTACAGAGCTGCTACTGATTTTATCTTCAAATTTTTATACCTGTTTCTTAGCTTCATATGCTTGTTTTGTGTTGAGCACTTCTGAGGGGAGTTATCGGAACACTTTTGAAAGGATATCATATGGATATATGTTACTTTTGTTACAAGGCATTGAATTTTAAATCTTCCTGATTTAAAAAGAAAAGCCTCCCTCTCAGTATTTTTTGGAGAGTTCTTGTTTTTTTTTTTCCCCCCCTCCTTTTTCTTTTTTTGCAGGAGATATAACCACCCTTATTCAACATAGTCAGTACTTGGCACAATTTCACTATATTATAGTAGTTATCACAACCACTCCTTTTGATTGTGATAACTATGCAGACTCCCAGGAGTTTGTGAATCCAACTTGTGGTCAATAAATGCCTGGAAATCTTCAAAGATATTATTGGCATTAGCTAGTTTCAATACAGTAAACCATGCTATTAGTGGAATCCTATCCTGAGAAGCAAGTTCATGATATTATTGAATTAACAGTTGAGAATTTACTGACATAACCAAGAGCAAAAGTCAAATTGTTAACACCACCAAAGAAGTTGCCAAAGCGAAACAAATTGAAATTGTTGATTGGTTAACAGTGCACTATGATAGTTTGTTGATTGGTTAACAGTGCACTATGATAGTTTGTTGTAGATTAACTATGTATACTTTTTCCCCGTTTCTTTTAATTTTTGTTACTGTAATAAAAAGTAGCTATATGTGCAGATAGGATGTTTAAAATAAAAGTAAACATTTTAATAATTTTTTTCTTCATATTTTATCATATGTCTTAATATCATCTAAATTAATGTGTATTGCAAGATTGTGAATAAATTTTATTTTATAATTATTATATTTTAAATTCATTTACAAAAGTTTACCATGTTTTTACTTTTTTTTTTTTTTTTTTTTTTTTTTTTTGTACTTCTATAATACAGGTGCTTTTACAGTTGACAAAGTTGCTAAAACATCAGAAACTGAAACTACTAAAGTTAAAGTTAAAGTTCGTGTCAACTTGCATGGCATTTTCTCTGTGTGTTCTGCTACAATGATGGAGAAAGTAACTGTAGAAGCAAATGAACAAAGTAAAGAGGCTGAAAGTGGAGACAAACAAGACTTGAATACTTCAGAAAAGACAGGTCGGAATGGAAATGATGAAATGGACATAGAAAATTCTCCTAAACAGCCACCAAATGGTGATATTTCGAATTCTGAGCCAAGTCATGGAGACCACATAAATGAGGTAAGTTTATTTAATTTACATTTTATGGCATGACTATACAGCAGACTCTCGATTAACCAGGATCGAATTAACCGGGGGGTATTTTTACCAGTTACCATGCAAAAGAGTTGTGTTTTCAGTTAAACTAAAACTTGAAATTATTCCAAAGTTTGAAAACGGTGCATCCGTTAAATCTCTAAAGAACCATTATAATGTTGGTGACCCAACCATACGCAACATCATAAAAAATAAAGGGAAGCTATTAGACTTAAAATCGACATTGCAAAAAATAAAGGGACGCATCGTATTGGACACGCGAGTAGTGCATAGTTTTAAAGTTTTTTTTATCTATCGCCATATTTTTTACGTAGGTTGCTGAACATTTTTCGATTCAGTAAGTCTCCGACTTATGCAACTATGGATTTACGTAAATTTTTTTCTCTTAAATTTTTTTTTTTTTTTTTTTTTTTAGGATTGTAAAATTTAAAACAAACAAAAATAACATAAGCAATCAATAATGACGATCACGGCACGCACAAATTGCACAAGTGAGATTCAAAGTAACAAGCAAAAAAATAGGAAGGCAGAGAAGATTCTTACAATTTATTTATGGGTTTTTTTTTTTGTATGACTGAAGATTTCAGTGAAGGGAACAGACATTTCACCATAATAACGTAAAAACCCACACAATTCCAGTTATCGGTATAATCGCAACTGCAATAAGATGAGTTTACTACCCATTTATAATTAGATGCACGAACAGAAAAGCCCAGTAACCCGGAAGGTGCAAATTGTTTAAATGCAGTGACCTCCAGAAATGTGCTTTAGTAAAATGAGTTCACGTGAGGTGATAATGTTTCCCCCTTAACCCTGTGAAGTTCTTTTCAGAAAATTTCATTTTGACTCATTTTGACCGTTATCATGGTGCCAACTAAGTGACAACACTACTAGAAAATCTACTAAGAAAAGGAAAGCCATCGATTTAGATCAGAAAATTAAACTAATAAGGATGTATGAAAATGGCCAAACATTAACAAGTATCGTGCAGAATTCAGATTTGTCAATAAATATAGTAGCAACAGCATATAGTAGCAATATGTTATTAGTCATTCCCGAGTTACGTAAAACTCGATGAAGTAAGAAGTCCCGGAATGTATCTCTTATGTATGTCGGAGACTTTTGTATTTTTGGATTAACCGGGAAATCGATTATCCGGGATTTGTTTTTTTACCATCTATCCCGGAAAATCGAGTGTCTACTGTATACGGTGGCCCGTCAGAATAAGATATGTGATATGTGATTATGGCAGACATCTTGAAAGGTTGGGAATAAGTAACTTGATATGGAGTACTACCAAAACTCATCAGCTGTGATGTGAGAAACAGCTGAAAACAATTGTACTTTGAGATGGCTTGCCTTTAACTTGTAATCATTTATTTGCTTGATTTAAAGATGTTTGTTGGGTCAGTGCATTTTTTGTGGTAGCTCAGTCAGCATGATATTTTTTCATATGTCACTCATTTGGAGAGGTCCAAGTTTGATTCCCATTGATTAGGGAAATTTCCAAGGTCCCCTTCATTCAAAACTCTAGTTATCTGATATAAAGTGGAGGGAATGAGGTTTCCCTTGTGAGTTATTTAGGATTTTTCAGCTTGCACAACATGCAAATCAATCAGCCTGTAAACATGCTCTTGCTTACAAATACATGTGGATATGAGTGCTAGAGTTCCTGTGCCATTAAAATAATAATTTGAAATTGTTGGGTTAGTGTAAAGTTTTGTTAGCATTTTTAAAATGTGGGTTTTAGCACTATTAACCATAAATTAGGATGGCCGCTACTGATATAATGTGAAAAAAGAATGTTTACGTATGTGTGTCTGTAAAGAACCCATGTAAAATCCACACCCAAAGACATGCCAGTGATCCAGTGCACCCAGAATAGAAGGTCTAGGAGCTCCAAACCCAACCCCAAAATACATCAAACCACCAACAATACCACAAGCAAAAGAAGACATTTTGTCTATTAATAAAAACAATATAAAATTTTTAAAAATTTATATAAAAAGTTTTTTAACACATTGACTGTCGCGTTGGCTGTATATATCCGACACCATTAAGGTGCTGTGTTTATTAAGGTTTTTCAGGTGCTGTGTCGGACATATATTGCTGACACCCACTGTTTCAGCAGGAGCTGCATCAGCTGTATAGCACTGATGACTGTTGGAAATTTACATTATTTTTGAAAAGCATGGCCTCCAGTGATACACGTGATGAAATTTGCATGGTGCTATGAGAAAAAATAAGCAACTAACTGGTCATTATTTAAAAATTCTTTATTATTGCAAATTTTATAATTATAAAATTATGAAGATTTATGGTGTCAAACACTCCAAATGCATGAAAGGCTGACGAATACAGTCTGGGCAATGTGTCCAAACTCTTTTCCCTTTTCTGCTAGCAATTGATCTTCCTTCAGACTCAGTTTTGCTTAACAAAAAATACACATTCTTCTAACTTTCCTGTTGTTTGCATCGAATTTTGCTGTTAGTATATGAGTGTTACCACATTTTGGCTTTCCATGTTTCTCTTTCCTTTCTATATTTAGCAAATCCGTAACTATCTCTTCCCAAAAGCTTCTTATTTTTATTTGTTTTTGTGTGGCACTCCTTGAATACCCTGTATGCATTGACAAGTGATATACCAAGTATATATTCTATCACTAATTTTGGCGCCTCCGTAGCCCAGTGGGCAGGAGCAGCAGTGTGTAGCACACGCTTCTTGATTAGACCAGGGTTCGAGCCCGTGACCACCAAAAACGGAGGATGCAGAAAGGTAAGGGAATGACCACCGCATATCCCTGGAGCAATATGGCTTTGGTTGCTAATGCTCCTAAAAACCAACCAATAACATCACTAATTTCGGTACCACTTTACACCCTTTCTTAGCGTTGTGTGCATACAAACCCATTTGATCCGACAGATCAATGCCTGCTTTTCCCTTATTATGTGCTAGGATAGGAATTGGTTTTTGTTTGATTTCTTTTTGTCTTCCTTTACTGGTGGAGGGTCCATCAACCATTTCTGGTTGCTTTGTTGTTAGCAGTCTCACATCTTGAGCATCTCCACTTTAGAACAATAATTCCATTTTTTTTCCCCCCTTGGTGATCATCTCCCCTTTATTTAGCTTTGAGTACAATGACTTCTTTGGGCATAAATTTTTTACTGGCTCGTAACGTACCAACATTAGTTTTTTTTTTATGAAGAAACAATAACGCCAGATGGTAGTGGTATAAAAATTGTCTGCGCACAAGGTGCAACCTTCATTTAGAAGTCCTCACGATAATTCTTCGCAGACCTTTGCAGCTAAATCTACAGATTTTATATAATTTTCAGATTTACCTGAATAAATTTTGCTCAACCAGGTATATCCTTCAGTGGAACATAACTTGAACAGCTTGATTCCATATTATTGCACTTTATTTGTTATATATTGTCGGGATATCAGCCTGCCCCTCCAAGGAATAAGAGTTTCGTCAATGATGTAATCTTGGCCAGGGAAAAATATTTTCTGATATTTGAACTGCAGAACATCTATCAGGTGTTGTATCTTACTGAGCCTGTCCCCTGGAAGAGCAGTTTCATTGTCTGAAAAGTGAATGAGGCACAACAATTCAAATTTGTTGCGAGACATTTTTGTTACTAAGTTATTTTTTTTTATAGATAGGTTTGGTAGTAGTAATAGTAGTGGCATGTGATGCAAGAAAGCAAGTGTATGAGCTTATGCAGCATCAACCAAAAAAAAAAAAAAAAAAAATTACAGAACAATCCCCTCTAAATGTTTGTCCAGTTCCCTCTTAAATTTATTTAACTTATCTACTTCCACAACGACAGATGGAAATTTGTTCCAGCAATTAACCACCCCCTGGCTAAAGGCAAATTTACGCACATCCTATTCTACATCTGTCCTTCCTCAATTTCAATTTATTCCCCTTAGGTTCGTAATCTGAACAAGTGGAAGAATCCCATCCGAATTCAGCGTGCTCAACCCATTCAAGGCCTTATACACCTCAATCAGATCACCTCGCAGGTGCCTAGTCTCCAGCTGCTGCAATTTGCAGAACTTAAGCCTCTCTTTTTTTTTTTTTTTTTTTATGTGAACCCCAAACCCCAAACACGAGAAGTATTAGAACCTATAGTACTTAGTACCATGCTTGGGTTGAGAAGACGAAAGAAGATATTTGTTGACATTGGACATGAACTTCTGTAGATTGTAATTTTCAGGAAATACGTATGAAGGAAGGTTGTTCTAGAAAATGGCAGTTGAATGAATAAACGAGGAAGATGAAAAGTTGGTTCTGTGGGTTTGAAGTTGGACAGTAAATGGATATTGGCTGGTGGTGGCACGTGTTCGGACTGTTTTGAAAGAGAGAGTGGGAATTATAGAAGCCAATTCAGAAGAACAGTGCCCATGGAAGTATCTGTAGAAGAGGCATGCAGCAGAAACAGTACATCTATGAGACAGCGAGTGGAGAGACTCTGTTAGAGATGAATCATTAATTAACCTAACTGCCCTCTTCTGAATGGAATCAAGAAGCCTGAGAGAGGTTTTGGGGGCACCACCCCAGATGTGGGAACAATATTCCATGGCTGGGCAGATTTGCGATTTATACAGAGTGAGCAGCTGTTTGGAAGAAAAGTAATGCTGAGAGCGAAAGAGAAAACCAAGTTTTTTAGATATTTTTAATGTGCTTGTGCCAAGAGAGTTTAGAAGTCAGGGTAATCCCCAAAAGAGATATATCATTTTGCCTAGAAATCGGAGTGTCACTAAAGATAAGCATAGGAGCAGAAGAATCCTTTTTGCGAGATATAAGACAAGACTCAGTTTCACAAGAATTGAAATCAACTGAGTTGTCTTTGCCCCACTGAAGAATTACCTGAAGATCGGCATTTAAGAAATTGGTAGCAGATTTTCGAGAAGTTGAAGCTGATTGAGCAGGACAAGGTTTCTCAAAATGGAAAGTGGAATGCAATGTGCTATCATCAGCAAAACTACGAATAGGATTTCCAGTCAATGGAAGAAGGTCATTAATATACAAGAGGAAAAGAGTGGGGGGGAAAGAACTGAACCTTGGGGGACACCGGCATTCGTGAAGAAGTTAGAAGACAGAGAGCCATCTACCATCACCCTCAGTGAGCGATCAGAGAGAAAACTGGACAACCAATTACTAAAAACAGTTGGCAAACCATAAGGTGGAAGCTTGTTTAGAAGACCTTTATGCCAAACATGATCCAAAGTTGAATCAACCGATAACTGAGATTCTGTCAGAAAAAGTACATGGGGTTTGGCAGACTGCAAGTGGAAATGGACATCGTTGAGATTAGAATTGAGACCATATATATTTGTGAAATGAATTAGGAAATGCTTGGGAGGGTGAGATCTTTTCGCAGATAAGCTTGCTCTATTAGTTTGACAATTCATGGTGTATTCAATAGTAATAAAAAGTGGGTGGGGCATGCTGTATGAAGTAATGAAATTTTTGGATATGGTGTAGACGTGGTAAGAATTTACCCAGATCCTTGACATAACGTGGCGTGGTAAGAGGATCCCTTCATTCCCCTCACCAATCTTGTTGCCCTTCTCTGTACACGCTCAAGCAAATCAACATCCTTCCTAAAATGAGGCTTCCAGACCTGTACGCAATACTGAAGGCATGGCCTGACCATTGCCTTATACAGAGGGACAATCACCTCCTTTTTCCTGTTAGCAAAATTCCTATATATCATTGACAAAACCGTGTGACCTGCCCTGGTAGCCTGTCTGGGGTGGGGGGAA
This sequence comes from Mastigoproctus giganteus, assembly GCF_048544385.1. Taxonomy (NCBI): domain Eukaryota; kingdom Metazoa; phylum Arthropoda; class Arachnida; order Uropygi; family Thelyphonidae; genus Mastigoproctus; species Mastigoproctus giganteus. The sequence continues at coordinate 187,241,555 of NC_143584.1, read as the reverse complement.
GAGAGAGAGAGAGAGAGAGAGAGAGAGAGAGAGAGAGAGAGAGAGAGAGAGAGAGAGAGAGATCATCCAAGAAAAGATAAGAATGATTATATACAGCTCAGGACCCTGGGTGTGCCAAGTCCATACTAATTTTTTTTTAATTTTTTGGTTGACTTGTGATGCTGGATATATCACTATAAGTCAGAAACAGAACAGATGAGCAAACAGTGGGAACTTACCTCCCAAAAGGCAAGGGCGTTACTGGGAAATACTATTGTAACCTCTTGAGAAAGTTCAGAGGCTATAAATTTGAAGAGAGACATGAGCTATCCAGAGGTGTCTACCTCCTTGCCAATAGTGCACCTGCTCACTGTGTACTTTACGATCATGTGTGGCTTTGAAACATTCTCTGGTGAGAGATCAGGAGAATAAATTGGATAAGATTTTGAAATTCTTACCCACTCTATTCTCCTAATCTCTCACCTTCAGACTCCTTCCTCTCCCCTGAAGTGAAGAAACCAGTATGAGGGCTGCAGATTATAGTGATAAACAGGTAATTAAGTGTAATTAATTAATGAAGTGGAAGTCTGGTTTTCTGCTCAAAGTGAGGAGTTCTATTCAAGTGGCTTGAAAGAGATTATCCATAGTAGCTACACAAAGAATGCAATTATCAGCCAAGTTTCAAATCCCAGATTTCCCAAATTTCCAGATGAGTGTAGATATCTATTGACCACCCCTTGTATGTGTGATTAAAAAAAAAAAAAAAAAAGTATGATGATTGATATAGTTACTCATTTGTACATATTGACAGGACAGCGGTGTTTATAAGAATTTAATTGCACCAGTCACAGATATTGTTGTACAATCTGATTCTGTTAATAATATAGTATTACTGCATCAGTTCTATTGTGTGCATTTAGTACGACTGTTCAACAGCGTGACGAGTAGTATTCTTTAAAATATGGCATAGCACATTTTGCATCTGTCCAAGCAAGATCAGAGAGTCAGTTTTTGGATGCAGGAGCTGCCATTCAGCAGACATTCATTAGTAGGTGCAGGCTTCTAATGCCAATGCTTGTATGTACATAATAGCAAGCGACATGTATACAGATTTTCAAAGTGTGACAGTTAACTTCTAATGTGTTGCCTTAGAAGCAGCAAGCATTATTACAGCTATGGAAGCAAACGTGCAAGACTGTCCAGTAAACCCAAGCATATGTGTAGTAAATATGGAATGAATTCATGCGCTGTCAGTTGGGTGGGTGTCATGTACTGTGTAACAAAAAAATCCACACAAATGGGACTATCCCATAGCACTTGCAGAAATATCATGACAAAGGAAATGTTTTTCTGCAGAAGATAGTAACCAATAATGAAACAGTATCTCTATTACAAACCAGAATCAACGAGAACAAGCTTGGTAGAACCTTTGGTACCCTTGCTACTGGAATTTAGGGAACCTGGAGTGTCTGTAACTGCCCAGTGAATGTGGTGAAACCCTTTAATGTCTGCATATAGCAATCAAGAATAAGTACCCAGGGAATCTGACTTGTTGATTGCCTCTCATTTGATTACATGTGCCTTCATTTGACAAATGGCATTAAGATTAAGTTATAACATGTAAGTTGAGAGGTACTGGTGCATCTTGCATATATTTCTGATCTCCCTCCCTGTGAGTTCCATGCTGTTGTCACCGAAGTACTACTTTTGGGATGCAGATTCCATTTTGGACACCCAGGTAAAACAAGCTGTCTGTGAAGGTGGTTTTTTTTTTTTTTTTTTAAGTGGCCACAACCTTCAGAAAGAAAGGTATACTGCATTTAATGACTCAATGGAACTTGTCTCTCAACATAGGTGGTGACTTTGAGTGAGCTGAATAGATATTATGTAACTGGCCACATAAGTTTCTGTTGAACTGCCCTTGTACATCAATTGTATATTAAATTTATACTATATGACTTAATATGATAGCATAGCTTAATTTATTATGGTACTCACCTTTTTTATAATCTGCAATTGATGTTTGAATAGGGTGGATTATAACAGATTATAAAAAAGGTGAGTACCATAATAAATTAAGGTATGCTATCATATTAAGTCAATTATAAATGGTATTTTAAGAAATCTACAATTATCAAATTTATACTATATTTATTGGTGTAACTGACTGGTAAATCTTTCTTTTTCTGTAATTTCAGTATTGCTCAATTTATGAATTCTTTTTACAGAGTGAAATGCAAACAGATCGACAAGATTTGGGTGATCAACCAGTTACCAACAAAGTAATTACATTTTTCTCTATTTTTCTTTCTTAATAATTTAATTTGGAATCATGTTTAGTTCAACACTACTGATTTTTGTTTATCAAGGTGGAACCCTATTTGATATTATAGTATCATTAACCCAAGTATACCTAATCTTAAGTAAGCAACATTCATTGATTGGCTTGGAGAGAGAAGCTATCATCAAAGCACCACTCAAAAGGAAAATCTCTGTTGGGATGTTCCTGCCAACACTTTTTGAATTAGAGAATATTAATACAAATACTGCCCTTTCAATTTTCTTGACTGATTAGCTGGAGATAGGAAAGATTTTTCACATAACACTGGTATTTTTTACATAGCATTTTTTTTTTTTTTTTTTTTTTTCCCTTAAAAAGTTTTGCTAATCTGACAGTTGATTGCAACGTTGATGGTACTGCTATATCAAAGAATGGGTGCATTGTAGTTGGTGCAAACAAGCAAAAGCAGCTGTGGGCAGAGGAAGAGGGCCTTGAGGTGCTTGAATTTTATCTCTTATCAAGGTTCTAGTTCTAAGCCACTGAATTACTAGCCAACTGATGAAAATAGTCACCGTCACCTGCAGTAAGCTTTTACACTCTTGAATTTGCATGTTTTTAAATACCATTAATGAGGAAAATTGAATGAAACTTTAATGTGAGATCCCTATCCCTTAATTTCCTGTCCTGTTCCTCTCTGGAACAGGACATGATTTAGTAAGGAGGATGTTTTTGTGTGTGCTAGGTGCAGAGAGTGTCAAGAAATTAGGTGCCAACTTAGTGGTCTGATGGGTGCTTATGAGAGTTTGAAGAGTCGGGTAGATGCCCTTGAAGATATTAAAATGGGGATCCATCAGACTCTCAGCTGCCCAACACAGCGGCAATCTCCAAGGCATAATGTGCTGGTCCCACAGGAGTTATTGTCAGGGAGATGGGTAATATATTGTGTAAAAAGGATAGGTGGAATAAGACTAAGGTATGTCTGCCAGGGGCAAAAGTTGATGTTGTAGAACAGATATCTTTTAAGGGCACAAAGGGTGATATTGTTGTACACATTGGCACTAATGACATATGTACTTAATGAGCTGCAGATTTACTTAGCAAGTACAAGTCAATGCTGAAAAAATGTCAAAAGTTAGGGTTAAATTTGAAAATGTCTGCAATTCTGCCCAGACACGATAGGAGGGTGTGTGTGTGATGAGAGCCTTGTCAATCAATTCGGCCCTGGAGAGATTGTGCAAAGCTCATGGGGTAGGATTTTTTTCAGCATGGTCTGCACTTGTTAACAGGAGAGACTGCTTCTACAGGGATGGAATACACTTAAATAGAAGGGGTGCAAGAGTGTTTCCTGATGCTATTGAAGCAGTGTTAGGGGTGTTGGAAAACTGCTAGCTTGTGGGGATTCACAGACTAAAAGGTTAATAGTAGCCACAGGCAGAGGTGAAAGTGATTCTTCTATTAGAATGAGCAGTGGACTGGATGGCAGGGTGCTGGGTTAGTATTAGTATTAGTAACGGCCGCATGGTGCAAGAAAGCCTATGGCTTATGCTGCACCAGCCAAAAAAAAATAAAAAATAAAAAAAAATAAATAAAAAAATAAATCCGAACAAAACAATGATAAAAACAAAAAAAAAAAAATAAATAACTAAATAATAATAATTAATAAAATAAAAAATAATAAAAAGGAAATTAAACCTATCATCCTATGTGCTTCCCTTACCCGAAAGTACTATCCAGATGACCTTTGAATTTCCCCAAACTCTCGGCCTCTACCACCCATGAAGGCAACTTATTCCAGTAATTTATAACTCGCTGGCTAAAATAGAACTTCCTGCAATCCAATCTAAACATTTCCCCCCGTAACTTGAATTTATGTCCCCTAGTTCTAGCATCATTTATAATCTTGAAAATTTTGTCCTCATTCATTTTACTGATGCCTCTCAGAGCCTTAAACACCTCAATCAAATCTCCTCTAAGGTGTCTAGTTTCCAAACTCTGCAACCCACATATTCGAAGTCTTTCTTCATAAGGACGCCCTTTTGCCGATCTCACCAGGCGAGTTACCCTTCTTTGCACCCTTTCAAGAAGCTCGATGTCTTTCTTTAGGTGCGGTCTCCATACTTGAACACAGTATTCCAAGTGTGGTCTAACATAAGCCTTATATAATGGGATTATCACGTCCCTATCTCTACTTGCAAAAGTTCGATAGATCATTGATAGGACACCATGGGCCTTCCTTGCAACCTGTTTACAATGCTCAGAGAATTTCATGTCTGACCGTATCGTAACACCCAAGTCCCTTTCCTCCAGTACTGGCTTTAGTTGAACTCCACCAAGTGAATAAGTTTTTTTGGGATTACTGTTTCCCAGGTGTAATACCTTACACTTTGTTGGATTAAAGCACAGCTGCCATTTTTCTGACCATTCCTGAAGTCTATCTAGGTCTCTCTGAAGAAGCTCAGCTTGACAGTGATCATTAACTACTCTCCCAATTTTAACATCATCTGCAAATTTAGACATCACGCCCTCTATCCCTTCATCAATGTCGTTTATGAAAATTAAAAACAACAGTGGTCCTAATACTGATCCTTGGGGAACCCCACTTCTTACATCAACCCAATCTGAGGAATAGCCATTTATCACAACCCTCTGCCTCCTGCCCTGAAGCCATCCTTCTATCCATCTAAGGATTTTCCCAGTGATTCCAACCTGTTCCAGCTTATAAAGCAACCGCTCATGTGGGACTGAGTCAAAAGCTTTGCTGAAATCAAAATAAACAATGTCGAAATTATTCCCTAAATCCAGCTCGTGAGTGACCCTTTCGAAATAGCGAACCAGATTTGTTAAACATGATTTTCCCTTTACGAAACCATGCTGAGTATCCTTGAGAATTTCAATTCGATCCAAATGATCCTGAATTCCACCCTTGATCATTGCCTCCATGATTTTCCCTACTACTGAAGTCAGACTGACAGGTCGATAATTTCCAACTTCACTTTTAGAGCCACCCTTATGTATGGGAGATACATTTGCACTTTTCCAATCCAAGGGAATCTCCCCAGAGTCTAATGATGCTCGCATAATTAGCCTCAATGGTTCAATGCACTCGCTTGCCGCCTCTCTTAAGATTATAGGGTATATTCCATCAACTCCAGGAGCCTTACTGGTCTGTAGGCTCGAAAGTTTTTTCATTAAATAATCTTGGGAAATTTCAATATCATTAATTACATATTTAGGAACTGTTGAGGAATAATCATGAAACAAATAAATACATGGGCTGTGTTAAGGTAATTAGAATAAGAATAGGTGCATGTATACTTACATATACACCAATGCTACAAGTATAGTAAATAAATTTGAAGTGCTGGTCAAGACATCAAAGGCAGATATTGTTGGGATATCAGAGACATGGTGTCACCAGATATAAGCAGTGCGGAATTGGAATTTAGGGAGTACAATATGTACAGAAAGGATAGTAAGGAAGGAGGGGTTATGCTGTTAATTCAGAAAAACATAAAATCTAAGGAAGTGCATCTAGTTGACATAGATGGACAGTGCAGTGTTGAGTCAGTTTGGCCTGACATAAGCACTGGGAAACAAAAATGAGAGTAGGAGTGTGTTATAGGCCTAATGACTCTAATGAGTACAACGAACATTTGTACAGAGAAATAGAATGGGTCAGTAAATCAAATTGTGTTATAATGGGAGATTTTTAACTTTCCAGATATTAACTGGAACTAGTGGGTTGGTCACTCTCACACCAGCAAGACTTTTATGCATTTTTTGGATGATTGTTTTCTGCAGCAGCATGTTCAAGAGGCAACCAGAGAGGATAATACTCTTAATCTGGTTATCAGCAGTTATTATCCCTGATGTATAAAGAATTTGCAGAGAAAGGAACCACTAGATAGCAGTGATCACACAGTGTACTGAAGTGGGATTTACTTAAAGATATAATTACTATCAGGGATCAAGGGAAGGGTTTTTGCTTCCATAAAGGTGACTACAGTGGTCTCAGACAGTTTCTAAATTCTATACAATGAGTCCAACTGATAATGGCCCCAATAGCAAATTCTAAGTGGGAAGCATTTAAGGAACTAATCGTGGAAGCTACTAGGCTTTTCATACTGATTAAGAAATATTGTTCAAGGTTTAGGCCTAAATGGATGTCAGATGAACTAATGAGACTTGTGGGAGAGAAGAAAAATCTTTGGAATGCATATAAATTATCAGGTGACACAAACTTATGGCAGATATAAGCTAGTCTGTAATCAAGTCACAAAGCAGGTTAGGCAAGTGAAAGCACATTATGAGAACTCTTTGGCAAAGGATTCTAAGAAAAACAGCAAGGACTTCTTTACTTATATAAACTCTAGAAGGAAAGGGATGAATCAGATTGGTCTCCTTGATATCGATGGTTCGACTGTTGATAATTCTGCTGCTCAGATAGCTGATAATCTGAATGAGTATTTTGCCTCTACATTCACACATGAGTTATTGAGGGAAGAAAATGCTAGAACTTTATCAAACTGTAGCAGGGACCTTAATGATTTGGTAATAACTGAGAGAAAAGTGGAGGAGAAATTGTTGAAGTTAAACATAAGAAAGGCACCTGGGGTGGATGGGATCTATCCAGTTATATTAAAGGAGGCAGCAAAGGAAGTAAGCAAACCCTTAGCCATTATTATGAGAGCATCCTTGGACTCAGGGGAAGTCCCTACAGACTGGAGATGTGCAAATGTATCTCCAATTCACAAAGGGGGATCTAAGGGTGACACGAGTAATTACAGACCAGTTAGATTAACTTCTATTCCTCGGAAAATAATGGAGTTGCTGGTTAAAGATGCATTGCAGGATCATCTAGACAAGACTCCAGTAATAATTCACACAGCATGGGTTTGTTAAGGGAAAGTCTTGTCTGACAAATTTGATTGAATACTATGATGTCGTTACAAAGGAACTGGATGCAAAAAAAATAATTTTGTTGTCATATACAAAGGGTACTAGGAAAGTTTAGCAATACAGCTTTGTTTATTTAATTTTTTCAAAGTAATTTCCTCTACATTCAATACACCTCTTCATCCTCCGAAACCAATCTTTAAACCAGTTCTGCCAAGTTTCACTAGGGAGTAAAGCACACTCGTCCCAAGCCCGTAGAAGGTCCTCATCACTGGAAAACCGCCTCCCTTTTAGCTTCATTTTCACATGCGGGAACAGTGCAAAGTCGCAGGGAGCAAGGTCTGGACTGTAGGGAGGGTGCTCGAGAAGTTTCAGTCCTGTCGTGGTCAAATATTCAGTGCAGGCTTTGGCGCGGTAAGCTGGAGCATTATCGTGATGGAGGTACCAGGTGTCCATTCTTGGCCGCAGGTTCTTCATAGATCCAATGACTTTAGGCAGACATTGTTCAGTATACCACTTAGCTGTGACTGTCTTCTGCGTGTCCAAAACGACACTTTCCACAATTCCACTCGATTTGAAAAATACGGCTATCATTTTCTTCTTTACAGATCGGGATTTTCTGACAATTACGGGTGTGTCGTCATCATCAAAGACCCAAACTTTGTTTTGAGCCTTGGTCGGCAGATCGTAATAGTACAGCCAAGTCTCGTCACCTGTCACGATGTTGTTCACATACCGAGATTGTCCTTTATCAAACTTTTTTAACATCTCCCGGCACCAAGTCACACGTGGTGTCATCTGCTCTTCAGTCAGTTGATGCGGCACCCGGAGAGAACAAGATTTCTTCACGTGCAAATGATCTTGCAGAATCGAACGAATTGCTGGTGCATTTAGGCCCAAAGTATCCTCTATCTGTTGGTAGGTCACTCGCCTGTTTTCGTCAAGCATTTTCCTCACAGCAGTAACGTTTTCCTCCGTAACTGACGTTCGTGGCCTTCCCAGCCTCTCAGCATCCTCCAGAGTGAAATTTCCCCTTTGGAATTCTCTATACCACCTGAATATCGTTGTACGATGTGGACAATCATCATCTAGTGCAAGAGTCATTTCTTCTAAGCACTGGTCTATGGTTAAACCACGCACGAAATTATACCGCAAAACTGTCCTTATCTCATTTCGTGACCACGATGCCATCGCAAGCACTTTACACTCTCACTACTAATGAATAACTGAGCCCATCGACTTGGCGCGGCTACTATGCACGTATGAACATGTCTCAACATGCAGCAACAAGCAGCTTCCTGTGATTCATTGTTGCGTCATATTGCAAAACTTTCCTAGTACCCTTTGTATTTGGATTTCAGGAAAGATTTTGATGCTGTTGCACATGGAAGACTACTGTACAAATTGGAGCAGTATGGTATTTATGGGGCTTAGAGGGGAACAGGTATCCTGTGTGTTATCAGATACTCAGCCTAAAACACTGATGGATCCAATATCTCTCTATTACAGAAGATTTAGGAGAAGTCCGGTTGGCCTGCCTCCCTAAAATCCACTCATGCACACCTTCTCGATGGTAAGCCCTGTTACGTCACTTAGGTGGCAACGAACGTGTAGAGTGGCTCTCTTCAAGACGCCTGGTCAGCGTGAAGAGGAAAAGACCAAACCCTCCAGCAATGAGAGCACAACAATACAAATGGCCCTCAGTCCCCAGCAGCTTTCACTCTCCCTCTTAGGGCAGCGAGAGGATCAGAGTGGAAGCAGAGGGTGCTAAGAATCTCTGGGTACGACCAGGCTGCCATGCATGGAAATTGAACTTGGCCTGTTATAACGTACGATCACTCATCGGTGAAGACAGGATATTAGAGCTGGAAAAGGAATTAGAAAATGTGAATTGGAATATCATCGGTTTGGCTGAAACAAGAAGAAGAAATGAAACACTTATAAGTTTATCAAGTGGAAATCTGCTGTACACCAATGGAAACAGTGAAAGGAGTGAAGGTGGAGTTGGGTTTCTGGTCCATAGAGATTTTAAAAACAACATTTTGGAATTCAAAAGTACATCACCAAGGGTGTCAAGACTAATACTCAAGATTTCTAAGAGGTACAAGCTAAAGATTATAATGATTTATGCACCAACATCGAGCCATGATGATGAAGAGGTTGAAGAAATGTACACTGAAATTGAGAGTCTTCTAGATGAGCAGAAAACCCACTACACTATTATTATGGGGGACTTCAATGCTAAGGTTGGAAAAATGCAAAACAGTGCAGAAAGAGGAACTATAGGAAATTTTGGAATTGGTGAAAGAAATAAGAGGTGAAAGACTTGTGGAATTTGCAGAATCTCAAGAAATGTCAGTAATGAACACTTTTTTCAAGAAAAGGGTGAACAGAAAGTGGACATGGAAGAGTCCAAATGGATTAACAACTAATGAAATCGACTTCATCCTCACTAACAGAAGATATATTGTGACTGATGTTACCGTCCTGAATAAGGTAAATGTTGGAAGTGATCACAGAATGGTAAGATGTACACTTGATATAGATGTAGGAAAGGAAAGGAAAAAACTGACTCGAGTAAATAATACAAAGGTCTTTGAGATAACAGAAGAGGAGAAAAAGCAGTATGTACTGGAACTTAAGAACAAGTATGGGCTTCTGCAGACTGCTGAGGACCAAGATATCGACGAGGAATATTACAACTTTTTGAAAGTGATAAAGCCCAAGAAACCTATAGGGAAACAGAAATCCAAAGAAGAAAAAATTAGTCAAGAAACACTTGTCATGATGAACCAAAGACGACAAATGAAGAGCAAGAAAAACACTGACAGGGAGAAAATTGAGTATACTGAGTTATGCAAAGCCATTAGAAAGAGACTCAGAGAGGACATAAGAAGATTTAACACAAGAAAAGTAGAACAAGCATTAAGGGAAAACAAAGGATTTAAATCAGCAACCATGAGCAGTAATACAGAAAGACAAATGATACTGAAACTGAAGAATAGCGATGGTGTACTTATAAACAGCAGAGAAGGCATAATTCAAATAGCAGAAGACTACTATAGAGAATTATACAAGGAGCGAGGGAATGATACCAGCAGTGGGGAAGATGGATTGCAAAGTAGCAACACATACGACATACCCGATATTCTTCCTGATGAGGTAGAACATGCATTGAAGAAAATGAAGAATCGGAAAGCCCCGGGGGAAGATGAAGTTACTGTAGAGTTGTTAAAATTGGGAGGAAGAGACATAACACAAAAACTGGCAAGGCTCTTCACAAAGTGCATTAGAAAAGGTGCGATGCCTAAGCAGTGGAATAATGCAATCATAGTTTTGCTGCATAAGAAAGGAGATAAATCAGAAATTGGAAATTATAGACCAATTAGCTTGTTATCCCATGTCTACAAGTTGTTCACAAGGGTCATTACTAACAGATTAGAAAGAATACTTGATGAGAATCAACCGAAAGAGCAAGCTGGCTTTAGGACAGGATTCTCAACTATGGATCACCTTCACGTAATATCACAGCTAATGGAGAAAGCAAATGAATATAAAACACCATTATGCCTGGCATTTGTGGATTGTGAAAAGGCATTTGACTCCATACAGCATAAGGCAATGTTTCGGGCACTGGAAAGACAAGGCATAGATACTCCATATATTATGATTTTGAAGAAAATATATGAGAGTGCTACATCCTTTATTAGACTAGACAAAGACAGTAGCAAATTTAAAATCGAGAAAGGAGTTCGACAAGGAGACACAATATCTCCAAAGCTGTTTACTGCTGCCCTTGAGGAAGCTTTCAGAAGATTAGACTGGTCGCAGAAAGGAGTCAATGTGAACGGAGAGTACCTAAACCATTTACGATTTGCAGATGACATTGTGGTCATAAGCCACGATCCCAAAGAATTAGAGGAAAATCTTAATCAGTTATGCACAGTTAGTAAGGATTTTGGACTAAAGATGAATATGGCTAAAACAAAAGTAATGATGAACAAGTATGCCACAGAAAGGGAAATAATGATTGAAGGAGCAGTAATTGAAAAGGTGGAGTCATATACTTATCTGGGACACGTTATTAGCTGTAATAATGATAAATGGCTGCAAGTCAAGAGAAGAATAAATTTTGGATGGATAGCATTCAGGAAATATAGTCACATACTGAAGAGCAATATCCCAGTTTGCCTGAAACATAAAATAATGAATCAATGTATACTCCCCACCATGACTTATGGAAGTGAAACTTGGGCACTCACCAAAAGAATGGAAGAGAAGCTAAGAACTACACAGCGAAGAATGGAACGAATTATATTGGGAATCAGACTGTTAGATAAGAAGAGAAACACATGGATTAGGCAGCAAACTCAAGTAAAGGACATTCTTATCAAAACTAAAGAACTAAAATGGTCTTGGGCAGGACATATAGCTCGAAGACATGATGACAGATGGACTAAGAAAATAACAGAATGGTACCCAAGAGGAGCTAGAAGAAAACCTGGAAGACAGAGGCGGAGATGGATAGATGAAATTCATGAGTTTTTGAGTAGTAAATGGATGGCCAGTGTTCAAAACAGAAGGAACTGGAAAGTTGCTGGAGAGGCCTTCATCCTGCAGTGGATTGAAAATGGCTGATGATGATGATGGTATTTATGGTAAATTGCTACAATGAATAAAAGGGTGGTTAAGTGAGAGGAGACAGATTGGTAATCAACGGAAGCTGCTCTTCGTGGACTAATGTTATTAGTGGAGTCCCTCAGTGTTTGGTGTTGGGTCCACTGTTGTTTTGTATATTTATTAATGATATTGATGAAGTTATATCAGGCTTATTCTGTTGCAGTGTGCTACTGCAACAGAATAAGGGCCCTCTGCTAATCCATACACTAGGTGCATGTGTGCCAGCTCACAGTTCGTATATCGATGCATGCTCTTCGTTCGGCGACTACTGCTCGAATGAGCGGTCGGCGACTACTGCTCGAATGAGTAAACCAGAAATTTTCCCTCTCGCAAACTGATGAACAGCGCCGAGTGCCGACTTACGGTGACGTTTCCGGTTATGTGTTCCTATGCGATTCGCATTCCTTTAGATGCTGCCTACCTCCCCTAAATGTTTGTACCAATATTTTTGAGATACCCTGTATAGTGAATTTTTTTGAATTCCCATTGTTAATTACATTTAAAATAGTTCCGATTAAAAGAGTTACATTTAAATTAGTTTCCATAATAATGAATGGATTACAGGAGACTTAACTGGGTATGCATTGTTCGCACCTCTGGCCTGCAAACAGTTTAAGGAATAGTGCTGTTGCTTAGCATGAATTAAGAGCTAAAGAGATTACCATTTGAAACTCAGTGGTACCTTAAAACCAATCCAACTACCTGTCCCATATACCAAAGAGTTGAGCTGCTCATCTACTTTTTATGTATCCATAGCCAGTGAGCAGATCAAGGCATATTCCGCATTCTGACAATAGGCTTTGGTCAACATTCTATAATCACCCTGTTAGAGATTTAGAAGAGAATGGTTTCCTTTAACCCCACAACTGGTCATCTATTGTTTCACTGAAGTGAATCATCCATGCTTTGCTGTAAATTTCTCCTATTTCTGTTTACGTGGTCTTAGTAGTTGAATATCGGAGTGACTCTGACATTTTGGACAGTTTCAAAAAAAATTTTTTCAAATTTAAGGACTAGTTTTAAAGAACTCGGAACAATATCGAAGACAAGAGGAAGAAAATGAGGTCAGTGAAGATAATAGACCTTCTAAACATGAAATGTTGACAGCTTTTGAAACTTCATTGAGGCCTTTAGTGTGAAGAAAATGTTCCTGAACATATACGTATTTGAATATTAAAACAAATACACTTTTTTTTTTTTTTCAATGGTCGATGTATGCTAAAATCCAGTGTACAACAAAAGATAGCCAAATATTTTGCAAAATAATAATTCTTAAGTGTATTAATATTGTGCGCATTGTACTATTAAAAAATCGTTTATGTATTAATAAAATGTTATAAAAATTTATTTCCACTTATTTCTGATTTATTTTCCATCTTGTACTGTATTTCTGAATGTTGAATTATTTTTAATTGTTGAAAAGGTCATATTTCTTTATCAAAATTTCTATTTAATTAATGTTCTCATCCTGATTCAACATAACCTAGGGGTGTCATTTCATTAGCTAGCCTCAGGTGTCGAAATAGCTTGGCACAGAACTGGTGTAGCCTGTCAGTGGTACCCTTCTGATAGCAGTGCCCTTGGCACCTATGTCAGTTGCCAAAGTGTTCCTATGCTACTGATCAAAAGATTTAAAACAGTAATCCAACCAAGGGAAAGAAGAAAAGAAATCTTGCAGATTATTGCATTTTGCATTCTTGTAATGATAAACAACAAAAGGTTGAGGATGGCCACAAGAAAAGGTCCCGTTGGAGAAGAGGCCATTACAAAGTTGTGACCTGAGGTGCCTAGAGGACCAATCACCTCAACTGTGTACTTTTAAGGGTTTTTTGTGAGAAAAAAATCAAGAGCATTGGCATTGTCTGTTATTCTAGTAGGTAAATGAACAATCTGTGTGAGATCATTAGTAATTGCAAAAGCCTTAGCATCTCGACCAACTGGAGTTGTGAACATTAGAATCGCAATGGAAAATTACCTCACTGTTAGGAAAGTTGGACTGGAGAAGATCTAGCTTCAAAGAGGAAGTCACAGTTCCAAGCGATTAGTGGGTTGGTAGAACAATTGAGGCACCAGAGAAATTTGAAGAATGGGGTAAAGATTTTAAGCCAGAGAAGATCTACACAAGGAGATTCTCAATTACTGTCTCTGACAGGGAATATCAAAGCGGGCTTATGTACAAGTATTGCCTTTAACATGGAAGGAATTGTACAGTGAATAATTAGAATGACTGAGATGAGCAGTTGTTGATGCAACCAATAACTGGAGCTTCTCAGACTGTAAATGAAAGTGGACATTATTGAAATTAGAACTGAGACCATATATATTTGTGAAATTAGCAAGGAAGTGTTTTGGAGGTTTAAATCTTTTTACAGCTTAGTTTGACTATTCGTGATATATTCAGTAGTAAACTTGGGACAGAACATGTATAAAGTAACGAAATTTTTGGATATGGCATATACGCAGCAGTAATATACCCAGCTCCTTGACATAATGTGGTCTTACCCCCCCCAAGAGGACCAATCACTCGCACTCCATCCAGTCACAGGCGCCTCCGTAGCCAGGTGGGAAGGAGCAGCAGTGCGTAGCACACGCTTCTTGATTAGACCGGGGTTCGAGCCCGTCACCACCAAATACGGAGGATGCGGAAAGGTCAGGGAATGACCACCGCATATCCCGGAGCAATATGGCCTTAGTTGCTAATGCTCCTAAAAACCAAATAAACAAAACAAACAAAACCATCCAGTCACTGTCTGGCAAAGTAGAGGTAGTGAGATTATATACTAACTGATCCAGACTCCTGGAAAGTGTTACCAGTAGGTTTGGTCCAATAGACTATCTAGCAGCCAGCCTGCAATTTTAGAGCTGTGTCCTCAATGGAAGGAAGATTGCATCTTGCCATGATGCCCATCATAGCCTCAAAAAACATTGATCGTATGTGATGGAAAAAAGAGGTTGCTGGAGCTTTGCTCTGGAGACTAAATATGGGTTTCACCAGTTCAAGCCTCTAGTAAGCAGAGGGATGGTATTGCACCAATTAATGAGTCATCTACCACCTGGTAACACAGGGACAGTATTCCTCTCTGTGGTGTGGGTGGTCACTTCCTATATACTAAGTGCAGTATTTCATTTCTTGCACATGGGGATTAAACCCAGGTTTATGAACAGTCCCACCATCATGAAGGTGCAAGCAGAGGATTGATTTGGCTGTTGCAGAACAACCAGACTTCACTGGAATTCAGTCCACTTGACTCAGGTGTCAACTGAATATCAATTCCATTAGTGTTCTAGGCTCCTAGATAGCAAGCCCAGCTGGTCGTACCTGAGAGAATGTCTGTGACAGCCTCAAGAACCTAAGATGTAGGGTCTCACTTAGGGCTTGTGTTTGTTGCAAGTGTCAATCTGCATTCCAAGCTGATGATTGTTTGCTGAGTTCTGTTGCATTTTGTCAGCTTCAAAGGTTTTCCTAGCCATTTTGTGATGGGCTCAACATCAGTCGGCTTCCTTTTTTGTAGGTCACATCACCATTTGTTGGTTTAGGAATATTCAGTGCTGTCGAAACATAACAAACAGATTGATTTAGTAGTGGGTGTGATGTGATACTGAAAGTCTGTGTTGGTCGTGGCACATTGCATTCACAGTAATACTACTGTCTCCTTGAGAGCCTATGAGCATATTTATAGTTGTGTGGTGTTAGGTAGGATGTGACCAACTGTGAACAGAAGGGTGCCCAGGTATTAATGGTAGGGCACTGTATATCCTGCAGTGATAAGTCCACTGTAGTGAGCATGCACTGCCAATAACAGGAATATTAATCGTAATAATGAGGGAAATGTATAATTGTAAATTATTTTCTATAAGACTAAAAGTTCAGTAATATAAACTTAATTTTTTATGATTTTGGAAATACCCAACTCTCATTTTTAACAGTAAACCAGTGATGTGAATCATTAGGTTGGGTTATGCTCCACTGCTCCTGTTTTGCATGCTTCTTGAAATACAACTAATTCTTCATTTTATTTTTTGACTTCACCTTGTGGTGTAACATTTAATTTGCTAGCTGTCTGCAGAAACATCTTCAACTGATGCATCTGTAACACTTCACCTCGAGAGCTTGTGTTAATTTTGCATGGGATGAATTATAATTATATCCTGTGCATTGTTCCCATTCTTTTTGCTTTTCTTTATCAGCTGAGCTGACCTTGCTGTTTATTGTAGCATAAACATTGTAATTTAGCTACATCAGAATTAATGTTGCTGAAAGAGGAGTAGTATGCTGCACAGAAAGAAAATTTGAACATACAACAGCTATATGCTCACAATAAACTGAGATTTTCTCAGTTTATTGTGAGCATATAGCATTTACCTGCATTAATTATTTTAACTATTAATTTGGCTATAAGTATGACAACTTCTGTTATTTCATGACTATAACTGTACTCTGTAAATATTTCAGGACATAAGTGCTATATTGTTTTATATTCAAAAATCATCATCAGTGATTAAATTACTGCTTTATATTTTTTATTATATTATATTATATTGTATTGTATTGTTACCATCAAGTAACAACTCCACCTGGGGGAAAACACAGAATACCAATAATTCAAGATAAACAGTGTGTTTTTAGAGACATACAAAAAATTTTCTGTTAGAACAAGGAGGATTAAAAGTAGGAACTATGCAATATGAGACTTCAGGTGGACCTGTGATGTGAAACTCTGTGAACAATGGTCTTACATCATACAATGTTCTCTTTAGAGGGATAAATCATTAGCAATAACTACAGAAAACTAACTTATGCTAAAAAAAAAAAAATCAGACAAACTAATCAAAATCTTCACTTTAATAATAATGATGAATTTGTTAATTGAAATTAAAGGAAAATAAAACAAATGTTATGAAAAGCATTAAAAGGGTTTGTGTATATTGTTTTACCCATGCTTTTTTACTTTTCTTTATCAACTGAGCTGACCTTGTTGTTTATTGAACATAAACATTGTAAATTAGCCACTTCCTTGTCACAGTAATAACCGCTTGCTGTAATCAACCTAAAAGTGATTTATTATCTACTATTAATATATTTAATGTCTGCCATTCAATGAATTTGCTCCTAAACTAATATTAACACTTACAGTAGTACACCTAGGAACTAATTAATGTTCTTTAACTAGAAACGAAATGAATTTGAAGTAAGGTCTTTGCACAAAAGACACTAAGACAAAATTGTTTACCAAAACAAAGATCTCAGATTCATTTAACCATTACAGACAATAGTTATTCTATCAGAGAAAATAGAATGAAGTATTTTCTTATGTTAAATTCTTATCTACACATGGAAAAAGAGTAAATGAATAAAATTAATTAACTAAAGAAAATCAGTTGTGAACAACTGTGACTTGTAAAAAATTATCATGTTACTAGTTAATTTGATTATTGAATCCTAAGGGTGAATATATATATATATATGTGTGTGTGTGATGCTTTTAAATACTTTGTAAGTTTAATTTCAGTTGATTTGCTTGACTTAAAAACTTCATTATAATTATTGAATTGAAGATTTATACAGGTTGCCTGATATTTGTCCTTGACACAGATTGGGTTTTGTTAATTTTTAGGGTTATTTATTGCTAGTTGAATATTTTATTTATTTATTTTTTTTTTTTTTTTCAAAGAGAGTGATTGTATTTTTCCAGCATTGGTGTCCACTTTGTGTTCCATGTTGCAAATCCATCCAAAGTCTCATGTTATGCCATTCCTATTTTTGCTCCACTCCTTCTAATAAGGAAATTTTCATACTTCTGAAAACATTGTTTATATTTAATTTTTGGTGTTCTGTCATTTGTTTCTTAGGTAGAGGTATGATGTCACTGATTATGATAACATTATGAAGGCAGGTTACAACTCTGAATATTCTCCAGTCACTGAGGATGGAAATGTGTAACTATTTCTGAAACCGTCATTGGTAATTAAACTGTTTTTGTTTGTTTTTTTTAACCACACAGTGCAATTTGAGTTCCTTACTACTAATACTGTAGCTATTCTCTTCTTACTTGAAAAAGAAGGGATCCACATAGATTTTTTTTTTTTTTTAGCCCTACATTGGCATGTGTCAGTAACTTGAAGTGCATATTCATAGTTTAGATCTCCACTGGCAGAGGTTCTACATGCACACGCTATGATATTTTTCAGCTTGAGCTTTACAAATCTAGCATTGCACTCTAGCTAATTACAAAGGAATTCCACATTATGCTCATTTTTGTTACAAGTTCATTTATTTTAGATTTTTAGGGTTCTGTATTCTCCCACTCGCTAACAGTCTTTTCCAATTAAAAACATTTAGCTGATTTCAAAGGAATCCCAGATTCTGCCCTTCGTGGTACAGGCTTTTCAGCTTCGTATATATTTTTATTTATTTTATTTTATTTATTTATTTATTTTATTTTATTATTATTTTTTTTTTACTAAAAGGAGACAAGAATAACTCAGGAAGCATTATGTACTTGTGTGCTTTCCAAATGTTCTTTTTTTTTTTTTTTTAAATGCAGTGTTGCACAATATATAATGTTTGATCAAAAAGTTTGTATCTTATAATTCTTTAATGTACAGCAGTAGCTAAATGATCATGAGAAGTACTCATAACATCTTTTAACTTGTTATGTCAGTCTAGTAGAAAGCTGCTTTGAGTAAATTTTTTTTTCTTCTCTCATTTCTTGTGTCTACTGAAAAAGGAAAAACTTGAGCAACATGCAAACATTAAATTTTGTTATAAACTTAGAAAGTCAGCCGCAGAAACACATGAAATACTTGTTATAGTTTATAGATATACTTTAATAATAATAAACCTTTAAATGGTTTAAAAGGTTTTTTGTTAGTGAAAATTTTCCCTTGAAGATGAAAAAAGTGGTAACATGTCAACGTTCCAGAACCGTCAAAGTATTGGTGAAGTCTGCACCATCGTTCGATCATGTCAACAACTAACAATCTGAGAAATTACTGAGATGTCTCTTTTATTGGTTCGGTTTGAACTAAACCAATAAAAAGACATTCGAATGAGGATTTGAGCATGAAGTAAGTGAGCCAAGTTTGTTTCATTCATTTCTACTCAAGAGCAAAGACATCGTCGAGTTATTTCATCCAAGTTGTTTGTACAAGCTGTGTCAGATCCTGCATTGAGTAACAATGGGATGGAGAAACCAATGGTTTTTTTTTTTTTTTTTTTTTTTTATTAATGAAAACCCCAAACAAGAGAGATATTAGTACCGTGCATGGGTTGGAGGTTGAGAAGACGAAAGAAGATACTTGTTGACATTAGACTTGAACTTCTGTAGACTGTAATTTTCATATATAAAATACTTATGAAGGAAGGTTTTTCCAGAAAACAGCTGTTGAATGAATAAACGAGGAAGATGAAAAGTTGGTTCTATGAGTTTGAAGATGGACGGTAAATGGATATTGGCTAGTGGCGGCACATGTTCGGACTGTTTTGAAAGAGAGAGCAGGAATTATAGAAGCCAATTCTGAAGAACAGTGCCCATGGAAGTATCTGTAGAAAAGACATGCAACAGAAACAATGTCTGAGATGGAGTAGAGAGACTGTTAGAGTTGAGTCATTAATTAACCTAATTGCCCTCTTCTCAATGGAATCTAGAAGCCTGAGAGAGGTTTTGGGGGCACTGCCCAGATGTAGGCACAATATTCCATGGTAGGGCTGATTTGCGATTTGTACAGAGTGAACAGCTGTAATGCTGAGAGCGAAAGAGAAAACCAAGTTTTTTTAGATGCAGAGGAAGCAATATTTGTAATGAGCTTATTAGAAGTCAGGGTCATCCCCAAAAGAGATATATCACCTTGCCTAGAAATCAGTGTCACCAAAGATAAGCATAGGAGCAGAAGAATCCTTTATGCGAGATATAAGACAGGACTGAGTTTTAGAAAGATTGAAATCAATTAAATCGTCTTTGCCCCACTGGAGAGAGTTACCCAGAGATCAGCTCAACATCTCGAACATCCGCTACTAATTCCAAATTTAAGGAATTAGTAGCGTATGTTCGAGATGTTGAAGCTGATTGAGCAGGATGAGGTTTCTCAAACTGGAAAGTGGAATGCAGTGTACTATCATCAACAAAATTATGGATAGGATTTCCTGTCAATGGAAGAAGGTCATTAATATATAAGAGGAAAAGAGTGGGGGAAAGAACTGAAACTTGGGGCACACCAGCATTAGTGAAGAAGTTAGAAAACAGAGCCATCACCCTCAGAGGCGCCTCCGTAACCAGGTGGGAAGGAGCAGCAGTGCGTAGCACACGCTTCTTGATTAGACCGTTGTTCGAGCCCATCACCACCAAATAGGGAGGATGTGGAAAGGTCAAGGGAATGACCACCGCATATCCCAGAGCAATATGGCCTTAGTTGCTAATGCTCCTAAAAAAAACCCAAATAACAAAATAACATCACCCTCAGTGAGCAGTCAGAGAGAAAACTGGTATCCAATTACAAAAGTCAGTTGTCAAACCATTAGATGGAATCTTGTTTAGAAGACCTTTATGCCAAACACAATCGAAGCCTTTGAGGTGCCAAGAGCAACTGCTTGTGTTTCACTGAACTTTTCCATTGAATTTGTCCATAAATGGGTAACATAAGCCAGAATATCACTGGTGGATCGACACTGACGGAATCCATACTGTTGATCAGACGGAAAGTTTCAAGATAATTTACGAGTTGAAAGTTAATTGATTTCTCCATTACTTTAGAAAGAATAGAAGTAATTGCAATGGGACGATAATTGGATGGAAGTTATTTGTCACCATTTTTTAGGAACTGGCTGGATATGAGCAAATTTCCAAGCAGAAGGAAAGAGCTTTGGAATAAGAAAGTGAAAAAAGTGGCACAGAACAGGAGCACAAATTTTAAGAACAAGTGGAGAAATACCATCAGGACCTGGAGCTTTGTTAGCATCAAGATGCATCAAAATCCTTTTGATGGAAGACCACAGGAAGCATTGAATGGAGCGTGTTAGGAATGGTGGGAGGTGTTTTACCAAGATCATTAATATATGAATTAGAAGGAAAATGGGATGCCAATAGCTTTGGCAAGACACCAGAATGCTTGGCTACCATTAAGGAAAGAAGCAAGTTTTCTACTCATAGCCTGTTCAAAATCTAGTTTGGTCTGATTAATAACTGCTTTACAATTGTTGCGAGCTTTGGTGTAGGCAGAAAATGAAATTGAAGAATTGGAAACAAGCCAATTGCAATATGCAACATTCTTCTCTTAGCACATTTATTGGAAAACCAAGGATGAGATTTTAAAGTGGAGTGTGGAATAAAGGGTTCCATTCCTACAAGAATAGTTTCACTTACACGATCTGAACAAACGTGTTGCAATCAGAAGTTTTGAAACCATAATCCAACCAAGGAAAAGAAAAGAAATCTCGCCTATCATTCCATTTTGCATTCTTGTAAATGCCAAACAACACGAGGTTGGTAATAGCCATGAGATAAATGCTCCATTGGAGAAGTGACAATCACTGAATTGTGATCTGAGGTGCCTAAAGGACCACTCATTCGACCCGTACTTAGAAGGGTTGTCTGTGAGAAAAAGATCAAGTGTGTTTGGCTGTATGGTTAGGTTTGTCCGGTATTCTGGTAGGTAAATAAACAATCTGTGTGAGGTCATTAGTAATTGCAAAAGCCTCAGCATCTCAACCAGCTGGGTCTGTGTGACTAGAAAACGGAAGCCAGGTGGAGTTGTGAACATTAAAATCGCCAAGGAAAATTATCTTATCTCACCGTTAGGAAAGTTGGACTGGAGAAAATCAAGTTGCAAAGAGAGGAAGTCAAAGAGCTCCAAGTTATTAGTGGAGCTGGGAGAACGGTTGAGACAACAGATGAATTTAACAGAATGAAGTAGAGAGATGATTTTAAGCCAGAGAAAATCGAAACAAGGACATTCCAAATTACCAAGTCTCTGTCAGAGAATATCGGAACAGACATACGCACAAGTACCGCCTTTGAAGCGAAAGGAATCATACAGCGAATAATTTGGGCAACTGAGATGAGCAGCGGTTGAATCAGCCAATAACCGAGATTCTGTCAGAAAAGGTACATAGGGTTTGGCAGGCTGTAAGTGGAAATGGACATCATTGAGATTAGACTTGAGATCACATATATTTGTGAAATTAACTAGGAAGAGTTTGGGAGGTTTTGATCTTTTCGCAGATAAGTTTGCTCTATTAGTTTGACAATTCATGGTGTATTCAGTAGTAAGAAAAGGTTGGTGGGGGGGACATGCTGTATGAAGTAATGAAATTTTTGGATATGGCATACACATGATAAGAATATACCCAGATCCTTGACTAACGTGGCCTCGACAATGCCCCCCCCCCCCACATACACACTACTCAGACTCCCTCCAGTCACTATCTGGCAGAGTAGAGGGAGCAAGATTATACACTAGCTGATCCGGAAGCCTCCTAGAGAGTTACCAATTGATTTGGTCTGGTGTACTAACTAGCAGCTGGCCTGCAAACACAGTTTTAGAGCTGTACTCTCAAAATGTGAGTAAGATTGGATCTCGCTGTGGTGTTCATCATAACCTCAAAAGACATCAATCATACTGCATGATGGAAGAAATGGGAAGGGGTTGACTGGAACTTTGCTCTGGAGACTAAACATGGGTTCCACCACTTCAAGCCTCCAATAAGTGGTGGTATTGCACCAGTTGATGAGAGTCATCTACCACCTAATATTGCTTGGTAACACAGAGGGGCGGCATTCCTCCATGTGGTGTGGACACCACACCTCGGCCCCTGCTTATGTTGGTTCACACCTGGGTGGTCACCCACAGTGTGCTTGTTCAAAACCCTGTGTAAAACATTACCATGGTCAAAAACGGGTAGTATTCAAAACCACATACAAAGGTTCGTGTTGATTACACTTTACAATGAAGATAATTGATTTGATGAAGACGTTATCAGAATTCATTCCAAAGTGTGATTTTTAAAACAATTTGATGCAGTCCACCACAAGTAACTTGAAATGATTAGCTGCTTCACCATGATAGTGCACTGTGTCACACATCACTCACTCTATTTGCTTGATTTGGTGCCAATCAACTTTTGGCTATTTCCAAAATTAAAATTGGGCACGAAAGGAAAGTGATTTGAGCTGATTCAAGAAACTCAATCAAATGTGTTAGACCATCTAAAATCAGACATGATGGAACAAGTGTGTGATTACAGATTATATTGAAAAATATTAACAAAGTAAATATTTATCATTAAAAAAAATTAAACTGTATGTACACTACCATGATTCTCTCCCCCTTAGAAGAAACAGTTAAGGGAGAGAGAATTATGGCATTTACTGTTTTATCAAGCCAAATAAACATTACATACCTTGTGATACTCGTGTTTTATCTCTTTATAAATGCATTTCACATTTATCTATTGCAGGATAATGAGCAGAAGGATCAAAATGTTCAAAAGAAAACTAAAAATGTGGTTAAAAGTATTGAACTGCCAATTCAAGCAAATGTTCCACATTTATCACAGGTTGAAATGAATGATCTCATTGAAAGAGAGGTAAGAATCACTGAAATATTCCACTGTTTAAAAGATAGACTAATAGTATTGATTTGCAAAACTAATAAAATTATCTTTGATATCAATAGTTTGAGAATCTTACATAATTGTATATGCATAGGATGGTATATGTAAAATGTTGACACGTGTAAATTTTTCTAAAGAAATTAAATTCATTTACTCTTTGATTGTTACAAAAGTTATGAATTTTCATACTCAGATTGTTGGTAAATATTCTTATTTTACACACTTGTTTAGTGTGTCCTCCATTTTGATGAACAGGTTCCTTAATGCATACTCCAACGATTGTGATGGTGCATATCTTCATCAGTTTTATGACACAGCTGAACAATTGTGATTCCCAAGTCCATGGGTGACATTCAACTGTAGACAGCACTTTTCCTGTGGAACAACTTCCACAGGAAAAGTGCTTTCAAAAAATCCCACAAGAATATAGTGGGTTTGTCTGGACTAAGTTGGCCAAAAATACCTGCAGTTGTGATGATCAGGATGGCAGTATGTGAGGGCCAGAAACAGTGTGCAAAAAATTCAAAATTACTTTGTCTGCATATGATCTGGTGACATCTTGCATAAACCACTGTGTGGCCATGTGAAGTTGAATTGCTGTGGGCTACAGTTGAATGTCATTTTGAAGTGTATTCAGGTTTTGCTGTGAGTTCAGTTTCATTGAAGAAGGGTAAAATTAAACTGTCATGTGATAGGTCTACTGACATAGTGACTTCTCTCGTGAAGCTGGTGGTGGGCCTCTGTTCCCCCCCCCCACAAAAACGTATGCTTATTCACAGCACTGTCCAAATGAAATGCTTTTCATCTGAAAAGCAGGTATGATAATACTGCATTTACTGAGAACATTTTCAAATCCAATTTAAGCATTTGTTGAAAAGAACACAGATATTCCAACTTAAAGCTGCTTTTCTTATCTTTTCTGAATTACACTGAATTACACTGAAGTCAGAGGGCTTCAACGTCTTTTGGAATGTGGACATGGCCACACAATGTCATTTCATTCCTTTATTACACAGCCTTCCTCTTCAAAAGGCTGCTCATTTTCTTGCAGGTACCAGAGTTTCAAAAAAAAGGGGGAGTCTGTAATCTGTGCAATACTTGACCTCTCAGTGAAAAGATGCTTCACTTTAACCTTCTGCTTGATTATGAGATTCAACTTCCATCATTTTGTTAACTGATGGGAGCATATGGGTTTCCAAGGCATTTAAAGTGCTATGACTTAATGAATTTTCCAGGAACTGCCACAGACCAACTTTAGATAAAATTTGGCGGCAAGTTCTAATTGATGACATGTCAACATTTTGTGCAGCATCCTGTAGTAAAATTAATGATTACTTCTTTTGTCAATGTATTTTTGCAGCCTTGAAGCAACAAATCTTATCAACTGGTCCATACTTGCTATATTTGGTAGTAATACAAATAGTTAGGATTACATCTCCCAGAGATGCTAAGTGCAAGTGCTAAATTTGAATTACATATATAAATTAATAATATCCTTAACTTGAGTCCTTAAGTAATTGTTACACTTCAGTAACATATTATTATGGATCTTTAATGTCATATTTCCTCCTTCTGTGATACACAAAGCAGAAATAATTGCAGCTGTAAAAGTTTGCTGCTTGCTAACTGAAAATTTTTGATCTCTGAGAACAACAGAACAATTTCAGCATAAATAGTGTTGTCCACTCCCGAAAAAGTGATCTACATTGCCATGCTCTCTTTAAGAGAAATTAATGTGACTTTATTTCACATAGCATGCATGCATTTAGCAAATTAAGAATTAACATAATGCAACCTGTGTTGAATACATATAATTTTAGTGCATTGATATTTCAAGAATTGTAATACAAATTCTTACGGTCTTAATTCTTCAGTTAGGTACCAATTTCTATCTTAATGTCAGCTATTACTTACATTTACTAATTAAAAAAATTAAGTTATAAGGAATTGTTATGAATATTTGAACTATTTGCTTATCTTGAATTCTAAGCTTTATTTGGTTATTAATATTCTTAGGCTAAAATGGTTATGCAAGACAGAATGGAAAAGGAAAGAGCAGATGCCAAAAATGCTGTTGAGGAATATGTATATGAAATGAGAGGAAAAATAAGTGAAGAATTAGAGAAATTTATATCACAACAGGTACTCTTCCCCCAATACAAGGATATTTTGTTCTTTCTGACCTAAATACTTTGTGATTTGATGTTAAAATTAGAAATTACATATTCAGTTTTAATGTGGTCTTAAACTTCATAGGATAAAGAAAAATTCATGAAGTTTCTTGAAGAAACTGAAGACTGGTTGTATGATGAAGGTGAAGACCAGCCAAAGAGTATTTACACAGAGAGGTTAACAGAATTAAAGGTAAGACTTTTATATAGATCGATGCTTACTGCATGATATTAACATACTTTTCCATGTTACTTTAATTATTTTTTTCTCTCCTTTATTAGCACCAAGACAGAATGGTGCATGTAATGGTTTTGCATTGATATAAATGCTGCTTTGGAAGCATTATCTGTTGCTGCTATTATGTATTTTAAAATTTTAGTGACTTAATGAAGAGTGATTGATAAATTCTTAAACTGTGTAAAATATCGATATTATATAGTTATAATTAAATATTTTCTGTTAATAACATGAGAATTGAAGGGCAGAGTGAAAATGTAGGTAGATAACTAGTTATTGAGGGAAACAGTCCCTGCATTAAAATTGCATTTATTTTAATTTGGAGTTTTAGAAACAAATTAATTCAGAACTACACTGAGGCGCATTAGTAGTCAATGATATTGCTTTATTTATGCCTCCAAAAATTGTAGGCTCAGCTTACTACATCCTGCATTAACTGCAGATGACTCTGTATGAAAGAGGGGAGACATAGAGGCTTTTTTAATGAAGCTTGAGTTGAATATTGTTCTTGAGTTCTGTCACCAGGCCTTCAAGTCCAAATGCAAATGTGCTGGCAGCGTGTGAAGAGACTGCCTGTTCCAGATCATCTGGTAGTTTGAATCCAAGAAACAAGCATGTCCATGAAAATCAAATTCTTTGTTTGCCACCATTGATGAACAGCCAGTAGTAATCATGTCGGTATATCCAGTTGTAACTACTTGGACAGCAAAACATTATTGCCATTTTTCAGTATGTTTTCAGGTTTGTCTTTGTGAATTAGTAGAATGTAAATGTAATTGAACCTTCCAAATTGGATCAATGTGTTTTTTTTTTTTTTTTTAGATAAATAGATAAATCTGGCAGACTATCTGAAAATTGGGTGATTTTATTTTTGGCCATTTACTCAAACAGTCCATTCAGAGTTTCTGGGTACCATAATTCATATGCAAAGAACTATATAAAGCATTACATTGTTCACACAAAAAGGAGTTGGTTGATGTCTTCCTTTTACATGAAAGACACTTACCATGCAGTGTAAACAATGGTGCAGACGACACAGTGACTAGTTTGCAATTTTATAGCACTTTTGCAAGTAAGGAGGTGGATGTCATTGCCCCCCTGTAGTTTCATCATAGTCTTATATACGACTATGATGAAACCATATTAGGAATATCGTATTCAGCTCTGTGGGGCTACTACGCCTTACATATAAAGAGGTTCAGGGAAGGGGAACCAGATTGGTGGAAGCTAATCAATATTCATATGAAAAACAGCTTAGAAGGTGTGGACTTAAAAAGCTTTGGAACTTGAGATCTTAGGGGATACCTTATTCAGGTACACGAGACCCTTTTTGTGTGGGGGAGTGTAAATAAAATGATTGGAGGGGCTATATTCTCACTGGCAGGTGAGATAAGAACAAGGAGTTATAAATATAAAATCCTTGCGTAAAAGCATGTTATAACAATGGAATAAGTTACTTCCTAGTATGGACATGATAGGAAACTTAAGGCGGAACTGGGTGGTCACTTTTTGGAGATGGGGAAATTATGAATGATGGTGTTTTTTTTTTTTTTTAATTTCTTTATTTGTCAAAGATAAAGATATGGAAATCATTATTAACCATTAATAGCAATAATATTTCAATTAGAGAATGCATTTGACCTATTCAACAGCTTGGATATATGTCATTCTTAATTTAATATTTAATGAATGGAGTCTTCAGGAGTACCCAACTACCTCACTTTTCAAGGAATAAATAAAGCAATAGTTGATAAATCATTTATCACAACTCAATTTACTCTATCCTTCTCACTCTAGATCTCTTGTCATATAAGGCCTACCTGTGGGATATGGAGGTGGGGGAAGCAGGTATCATGATCTTATTCCTTTTAAACCACTGGAAAACTTTACTATTTTGCTGAGAAACTTTTAAACTTCTGCCTCACAGAATGCAAGGTAGATTTGAGCTGTCTTGAATGTTATCGACACTAGAGTAGTTCACATAATTAACCTTTGGCTGTAGGTAGATGTTACACTGATTACTAATAACAAATGTTTGACATGTGCTTTATTAGTGCACATTCCATGTAATAAAATTTCTAAAAAATATGTGAATATGTTGTGTAATTGATAAAGCCTTTACTCTGTCATTGAAAACACTTGGAAATGCTAGAAAAAGTAATTTCAACTGAAATTATCCTTATGTAAAATGCACTTGTTTTTCATTAATCTAGAAACATGGAGAACCAGTAATACATAAAATGCTGGAATTTAATCAAAGAAGTGCTGCTATTGAAGAATTTGCTCGCCTTCTTCAACAAACAAATAAGGTCCTGGATTTATATTCGTGTAAAGATGAGACGTACTCCCACATTGAACCAGAAGAAATGGAAAAGGTAAATTGTGTTACAAATCTTTTGAAAAAGCATGATTTATGTGATTCATCATCATCAGCCATTTTCAATCCACTGCAGGATGAAGGCCTCTCCAGCAACTTTCCAGTTCCTTCTGTTTTGAGCACTGGCCATCCATTTACTACTCAAAAACTCATGAATTTCATCTATCCATCTCCGCCTTTGTCTTCCAGGTTTTCTTCTAGCTCCTCTTGGGTACCATTCTGTTATTTTCTTAGTCCATCTGTCATCATGTCTTCTAGCTATATGTCCTGCCCAAGACCATTTTAGTTCTTTAGTTTTGATAAGAATGTCCTTTACTTGAGTTTGCTGCCTAATCCATGTGTTTCTCTTCTTATCTAACAGTCTGATTCCCAATATAATTCGTTCCATTCTTCGCTGTGTAGTTCTTAGCTTCTCTTCCAGTCTTTTGGTGAGTGCCCAAGTTTCACTTCCATAAGTCATGGTGGGGAGTATACATTGGTTCATTATTTTACGTTTCAGACAAACTGGGATATTGCTCTTCAGTATGTGACTATATTTCCTGAATGCTATCCATCCAAAATTTATTCTTCTCTTGACTTCCAGCCATTTATCATTATTACAGCTAATAACTTGTCCCAGATAAGTATATGACTCCACCTTTTCAATTACTGCTCCTTCAATCATTATTTCCCTTTCTGTGGCATACTTGTTCATCATTACTTTTGTTTTAGCCATATTCATCTTTAGTCCAAAATCCTTACTAACTGTGCATAACTGATTAAGATTTTCCTCTAATTCTTTGGGATCGTGGCTTATGACCACAATGTCATCTGCAAATCGTAAATGGTTTAGGTACTCTCCGTTCACATTGACTCCTTTCTGCGACCAGTCTAATCTTCTGAAAGCTTCCTCAAGGGCAGCAGTAAACAGCTTCGGAGATATTGTGTCTCCTTGTCGAACTCCTTTCTCGATTTTAAATTTCCTACTGTCTTTGTCTAGTCTAATAAAGGATGTAGCACTCTCATATATTTTCTTCAAAATCATAATATATGGAGTATCTATGCCTTGTCTTTCCAGTGCCCCAAACATTGCCTTATGCTGTATGGAGTCAAATGCCTTTTCATAATCCACAAATGCCAGGCATAATGGTGTTTTATATTCATTTGCTTTCTCCATTAGCTGTGATATTACGTGAAGGTGATCCATAGTTGAGAATCCTGTCCTAAAGCCAGCTTGCTCTTTCGGTTGATTCTCATCAAGTATTCTTTCTAATCTGTTAGTAATGACCCTTGTCAACAACTTGTAGATATGGGATAACAAGCTAATTGGTCTATAATTTCCAATTTCTGATTTATCTCCTTTCTTATGCAGCAAAACTATGATTGCATTATTCCACTGCTTAGGCATCACACCTTTTCTAATGCACTTTGTGAAGAGCCTTGCCAGTTTTTGTGTTATGTCTCTTCCTCCCAATTTTAACAACTCTACAGTAACTTCATCTTCCCCCGGGGCTTTCCGATTCTTCATTTTCTTCAATGCATGTTCTACCTCATCAGGAAGAATACCGGGTATGTCGTATGTGTTGCTACTTTGCAATCCATCTTCCCCACTGCTGGTATCATTCCCTCGCTCCTTGTATAATTCTCTATAGTAGTCTTCTGCTATTTGAATTATGCCTTCTCTGCTGTTTATAAGTACATCATCGCTATTCTTCAGTTTCAGTATCATTTGTCTTTCTGTATTACTGCTCATGGCTGCTGATTTAAATCCTTTGTTTTCCCTTAATGCTTGTTCTACTTTTCTTGTGTTAAATCTTCTTATGTCCTCTCTGAGTCTCTTTCTAATGGCTTTGCATAACTCAGTATACTCAATTTTCTCCCTGTCAGTGTTTTTCTTGCTCTTCATTTGTCGTCTTTGGTTCATCATGACAAGTATTTCTTGACTAATTTTTTCTTCTTTGGATTTCTGTTTCCCTATAGGTTTCTTGGGCTTTATCACTTTCAGAAAGTTGTAATATTCCTCGTCGATACCTTGGTCCTGAGCAGTCTGCAGAAGCTCAAACTTGTTCTTAAGTTCCAGTACATACTGCTTTTTCTCCTCCTCTGTTATTTCAAAGACCTTTGTATTATTTACTCGAGTCAGTTTTTTCCTTTCCTTTCCTACATCTATATCAAGTGTACATCTTACCATTCTGTGATCACTTGCAGCATTTACCTTATTCAGGACGGTAACATCATTCACAATATATCTTCTGTTAGTGAGGATGAAGTCGATTTCATTAGTTGTTAATCCATTTGGACTCTTCCATGTCCACTTTCTGTTCACCCTTTTCTTGAAAAAAGTGTTCATTACTGACATTCCTTGAGATTCTGCAAATTCCACAAGTCTTTCACCTCTTTTATTTCTTTCACCAATTCCAAAATTTCCTATAGTTCCTCTTTCTGCGCTGTTTTGCCTTTTTCCAACCTTAGCATTGAAGTCCCCCATAATAATAGTGTAGTGGGTTTTCTGCTCATCTAGAAGACTCTCAATTTCAGTGTACATTTCTTCAACCTCTTCATCATCATGGCTCGATGTTGGTGCATAAATCATTATAATCTTTAGCTTGTACCTCTTAGAAATCTTGAGTATTAGTCTTGACACCCTTGGTGACGTACTTTTGAATTCCAAAATGTTGTTTTTAAAATCTTTATGGACCAGAAACCCAACTCCACCTTCACTCCTTTCACTGTTTCCATTGGTGTACAGCAGATTTCCACTTGATAAACTTATAAGTGATTCATTTCTTCTTCTTGTTTCAGCCAAACCGATGATATTCCAACGTCTTAACTCTATGCAGGTTACCATTAAAATCAATTGTAATGATAATGAAGGAAGATGTACCCTGGTGTGAATTTGAATCAGGATATGCTCGCGCACACGCATGCACTATATTCTCTCTGATTCAAATTCAGATTATTTAACCTACAGTGTATTCTGAAAAGTCACTACCATTCCCTAACTCATGTTAGTGTTATATGCATTTTCAGTCTGAATTGGGTTCTCTGACTTGTGAATAGCTTGTCTGATTTGAAAGGACTACCAGAACCCACTACAGTCAAAAATCATTATAATGAAATTGAGTGGAGCTATGATGAAAATTCACTATACATTATACAGCTTATGCCATCTTTAAATTTTACATTTCTACTGCTCCTTCATAAGTGTATACAAAATCATGGAGAATTCAGCCAACTCTCTCACTACAAATGTGCATGTAATTCATTTTGTTTGCATTACTAAAATCAAATCACACTACAATTTGCTTTTGATTAAAAAAAAAAAAAAGGGTGATTTTCCAGTCATAGCTCTTGCATCTTTGTCACTGCATGTACCTGCTCCATACGTAAGAATGGCAATGACTATACTTCAAAAAATATCTTTGTATTGGAGGATTAAAAAATAAATAACTTAAGGAATTCACAGTGAGATATATGCAGTTTTTCTCTGTTTCCTACACATAACAGATCAGAGTATCTTTTTTTTTTTTTTTTTTTTTTTTTTTATATAATAGTCATGCAGCTCAGTGTGTAAAAGCTGAAATTTAAAGCAAGTACTATAATTGTACGTACCCTCTAGAGGGAGGAAGAGGGAGAGAGAGTATCCATATTTTGGAATATTGTACTTGCAGTTCATGCAAAAAAATGTTTTTTTTTATAAGACGATTGCTTATTCAGTAAAACTTTAATTTAGTGCAAACTGCTTTTACAAATTAGTTGCCTAAGCTGGTCATAGAGTGCTTCCATGAACCTATAATCACTTTGACATTATTTTAGAACAGCTTTCATTGAAGAGAAATATGAAATGTGTAGTATGCGGATTCAGTTGGAAAAAGGTTTGATTATATTTTGGAACTGGGTGTAATCTCTTCCTTTAAAATGGCTTCTGTGATTAATTACTTCTGCATATAGCAGTTTATTTACATGAAAAAAAAAAATAATGGTAAATAAATAAAATAATCCAGTTCCACCCAACCGAGGTAAAATTTTGCAATTCTATAAAATATGCTTGAATGGATTGAGTAAGCTGAATGTGAATGGCATTCTTTCTCTTGCTGAGACTGCACACATGAGGTGGCATAAATTTGAGTTTAGGAAGGATGGTTTCAGGATAGATGTGCAGAAGTTTGCCTTCAGCTAGCAAGTGGTTGATTGTTGGAATAGACTTCCATCTGTTGTGGAAGTGGATAGTTTGAATAAATTCAAGGAAGAACTAGACAAATTCTTGGAAGGTAAGGATGGGTGGTGGTGGTAGTGGTGGTGATGGTGTGTGTGTTTTGCTAATGCTATATAAACTTGCCTTCTTGCATCATTTGCCACTACTACTCTATCAAACAGATTTTTACAGCTTTGCTCACACTAGGAATTTTCTGTTTATGTAAAACTGGTCACCAGTTCATACGAGTACTGCTAACTTACATAACTATAATTTGTAAATGCAATTTGTGCTAAAAGAGAAGAAATATTACACCCCCCTTTCCCTCACTGATTTCTAATATTAAACAACAAATATATCACAAAATATAGATTGTACAGTTATACATAATAAACAAAATAATGCTTCTTTAACATATGACTTCTATATAGAGTTGTGTAACTATTGTGGTGACAGAAACAAACCTTGTCAACCAATGTTATATATAAAAACAAAGTTTTATATTTTATTTGAGAGAATTAATTTGTAACTATGAAGGTGTTTAAGACCTTGAATGGGTTGGGTAAGCTCAATGCTGATGCAATCCTTCTCGGCTCAAACCAAACATGAGGAGGCATGAATTCAAACTGTGGGAACATGGTTGCATGTCAGACATTTGGAAATTTGCCTTTAGCCAGAGGGTGGTTGATTGTTGGAACAAACTCCTATCTGGTGCTATGCAGGTAGGTAGTTTGAATAAATTTAAGGAAGAACTAAATAAACTGTTAGGAGATGGACAGGTGAATAGGAAGGGTTTTTTTTTTTTTTTTTTGCTGATGCTATATAAGCTTGTTTTCTTGCATCATTTGCCACTAATAATAATAATGTAACAGGCTGTGTTGCCACAGTCCAAGATCATCCTTCATATGCTGCGTATGTTGTGTAACATGGAATGGTAATTGTGTTGAATGCACACCTTGGGCTCATCAGCTGAGTCCATATGACACTGGGCACCATTTCTTTAATATAACTCCACAGAGAATTATCACACATTGTCAATTCCAGGGTCTGTGAAAGCCATTGCAATCCCAGTGAAACCTCCTTATCCATCAGTTAGAAAATGGCTTTCAGATCTTTCCAAACAATGGTTGCGTGATGAGCTATTGTTCTGTATCTGCATGTTAAATATTATCAGCATAAATATCTGAAGAAAACTGGAAATTTCAGCCTCTGTTTTGATCCTTTTCTCAGTGGTATAAATAGAAAAACAAAAAACAATTAAAATTGGAAACTGTAACATTAGAAAATCTCAATGTTACTTAGTGTACATATTTTTGAAAGTAAAATGAAACTAATCACTTATGATGCCTTCCTAACAGAGTGGTTTTACTGTAAAACCAGAACCAAAACTGTCATCTATTGATGTGCTCTTTGAACATGTGTAGATCTGTGCTCTGGTGTAGACCTTTCTGCATAGGAGACCAGGCTATGCTCCTTGGGCTGTAAGTTTCCATTTGAGGAAACTTGCAGCCTGAGAAGTATAACCATTTCCAAAGTACATTTTTTCAATTCCTGCACTTTTCATGTTAAGGAGCTTTTGTTGTATACAGATTTGAAGTAGGATTTGGGGTAAATCTTATGAGAGAAAATGTGAACTTTTTAACTTTAATTTGCATTTGGTGATGAGGAAAATTGCTGAAAGCAGCAGTTTAGTAAGGCACCAAAGTTAGTGTGCACTGATATTAGATATATTGGTAAATAAAATAACTTCTGTAGCATATATTTGTTTACCTACTTTAAATTTGTTTTAGGTGAAGAAATGTGTTCAAGAAAAACAACTTTGGTTAGACCAACAACTGGGACTTCTCTCTCAGACCTTACCTCATCAGAATCCTCCTGTTCTTGTTTCACAGATTAGGCAGGAAAAGGAGGTAAGTTATTCACATTATCTTCAGTCCTATTTTTTCTTTTTTTTTTCATGTTTTCAAAATATGAAGTATGTGCTGTTTATAGACCTATTAAAATTACAAGATTAATGCAGCATCCGATCACTGTAGTTATTCTTAGGCACATTTGTCATTAGTCTTTGCAACCTTGTGCATAGAGTAGGAATTTTAAAAAAAGGAGAGGGGGTGCATAGAATTTTTAAATGTTTTGAAATTGATTCTTATTTCAAACTTAACTTAGCAGGAATCCTGAGCAGAGAAGCTGCTCTATTTTCTATTCATCTGTTATCTTGTACACACTTATAAAAATAAAAGTAATCAAAACTTTACCTTTTATCTTCTCACAAATATATTTACTGTTCTGAAGTGAAAATCCAAACAGCATCAAATTTCCTTATGGAAATGTAAGGGTAAACCATCTTGGTACAAGAGGCACATTGTTTTTGGGATCATCCTGAACAAAAATGTGGGGATGAAGTAATTTTCCAGTATGTCTTGATACACTTGAACTTGTGGTTCTTCTTTTTATGAAGAAGAATGAGCCATACACCTTTCTGCAACATATAGCACCAAACATGTCAACTTTGGGACTCTCAAGGTTCCAAAACCATGTTGGGTTTTCCACTTTCTCTGTGATGTGGAACTTGGACTTGTTACTAAGCACAAAACATTTAAGCAGCATTTCTGCCATCTTAGTAAACATTTTGACAATGTTTGATGTCTGATCTTGTTATCAGTCATAATAGCTTGTTACCATCTGCAACTTTTATTGTTTTAGATGCATCCACTTATGGAACACTCACTGCACTTTTTAGTATACCTAGTTCAGTTCATCCACAGCCCACAAAAATCGACTTATAGGTTGATTTTTGTGAACTGTGGATGAAACTCTTTAATTCCTTAACAGTTCTTCGCTTACAGTAGACCTGCTGGTCTTACTGTGGCACCCAAAACATCAGGCAGGTACAAAAGTCTTTTGCCTATCATAGTTTGTCTGCCCAGTTTTTTTGTGACACCTTGTACAAATTTCTTCTTAACTTGCATTGAAGACTTTTTTTTCTTTGTTTCTTCCTCCCAAAAAAAAATTATGTTGTGCTCTTTCTGCACTTGGATTTTTGTTTACTCTACAGGTGGCTAGTTTAGTAGTCAGTAGCAAATGAGCTGAAAACTCTGACTTTAATTTTACCGCATGTCAACACACATACACTGTAGTGAACACATTTACAAACTTAAAAGTTGACACTATTCTTGATATACCCTGTGTATTTTAAAATATTATTCCTAAATATGAATACAGGGCTTTGATATCAAATCACATTTGGAATTTAACTTCTTTTTTTTTGTCATTTCTAGTTCTTGGAAAATACAGTGAAACCAATTGTGAATAAACCAAAGCCAAAGGCTGAAGTTCCTCCTCCTGAGAAAGCACCTGGAGACTCTGCCAGTGGAGAAAATAGCACCTCAGGTAATGCAGAACAGAATACTAATGAGCAGCAACGGCAACAACCAGAAAAAATGGAGACTAATTGATTCCATCCAAGAATAGATCAAAGTTGACTTATCTTTCATGTGAGATGTCTTCAAGGACATTAACAAAGAAATTTGTCTTGCATATAAATCTAGCATTCCTTCATTGAAACATGGCTTCATTTATTTACCGTACATGCACAAATACATACACAGACCTAGCTATGTTTTGTTTTTGGATCATCAGTGGTACACTTATCATTATGGTTGTGCTGCTAGAGACATTTCTTGGTGACTTGTATTGAAAAGCATCTCCTATGGAAGAAGCTATACTGTACAAAAGTTAGAATATATTAAAAAGCATGTAATTTAAATTTATAGGAGTATTTATAAACTAGATACTTCATGTATATGAAGTTAATTTTCTGTATTGCACAGAATAAATTAATTTTCAAAGTAATTGGGTATTGTTATTGGGCTTTGAAACATTGTTTCAGGTAATGTTAAAGCTGTCGTAATGGTTTTGTTTCACTCTTTTTATCATTTTATAACCGAGGTCTAATTTTTGTTGCACCTAGAAAACTATTGAGAAATTAAAGAATAGCTAGAAAATGACAATGCAATTTTTTATTTGAAAAATCTCAAAGCATGTTAGCATATAACTCCTCTGCTACATAGACAGGCTTGTTATTGAGCTACAGTTCCA
This sequence comes from Mastigoproctus giganteus, assembly GCF_048544385.1. Taxonomy (NCBI): domain Eukaryota; kingdom Metazoa; phylum Arthropoda; class Arachnida; order Uropygi; family Thelyphonidae; genus Mastigoproctus; species Mastigoproctus giganteus. The sequence goes on along the minus strand of NC_143584.1, from coordinate 187,205,053 downwards.
TTATTCTAAAATGGATGTTTTAAAAAAAGGAAACTACAGAGTAGCGAGCGGAGAAAGAAAAGCCATGTATGAAGTTCATTTCATAACATTCATTTAAAATGTTAATAAGCTTATGGTGACTAACATTTGTAAAATTTGTTCATTTTGTTTATTTATTTTTTAATAAGTGCTTTCATATGCACTACACAGTGTATTATATATATTAAAAAAAAAAAAAGTGTATAGAAATCAATGTACGGTATTACGAAGAATCTGAATTTCCATGTACTAATGTAAAAATGTGATCAATATCAAAGGGCTTAATAATTAGAGTAATAAAAATGCCTTCATATATCAGCCAGAGTGGTTCCACCTCCAGTTAAATGGGGAAATTAAAAAAAATAAATAAATAGGAAGTTTACTTATGTGAGAACTGTTGTGATGAATTTTGTCACTTTGAATTATTCTAAAGGCAAACAGAAATCCCCATTTGTTGTTTTATGCAGAAAACTGAACAAGTGTAAATTTTTATAATTTTAGTTTAGTAAACTCATTTGTGCTGAAAGTGAAGTCTATTGTCTAAATGCACATGTTCTTGTGATTTTTTTTTTTTTTATCAGATAAATAATATCTTCTATATTGATAAACATGTCTTATTTTTACATGATCCTTCAGCACAAGAGTTGTCCACTATTCTTCAAATTTTACAGCATATTATATAAATGTTCCTGTCATAACTGGGTTTCAGTGTGAATGTCCTAATTTCCAAACTATTTGAATATTAACTGAATCCTGCCCCATCAAATTCTTGGCTGTAATATCAAGGTATGCTAGGGAAAAGCTTAGATTATAACTGCAGTTGGTAGTTATGATCCAGATTGGCAATTTTTAACATGTTGCAATTCTTAAGCAGCCTGAGATAGGGTTTTTGAATTATAAAAAAAATCTATTGAATTATAAGCATCCTATTCCAATGGTTGCTATGTAGTTGCTGGCACCAAATATAAAGGCAGCAACAAACATTTTAATGCTTATTAAAAATAATTCATTGTATACAATTACATTATGAAAACATAGTTTGCATTTAGGATGAACTGAAATTTTCTTTCAAACTGCAGCCCAAGAATGTACTTTTATAAAAGTATAGATTTGTTTATTGTTTATCATTTGTTTATTGCCTTTTGTTGTTTATTGCATAAACATATAATATAATAAACCTTAATGTGAGAGGCAAACAGAGGGCAAAAATAATCAAGCAGACATAGATGGGCCATAATTGGTCAAATGAAAGAGTAAAATATCAAAGCACATTTTTTCAAATATAATTATATAAAATATAATTATATTTGTTTATTGCCTTTTTTTCAAATGGTTGTTCTGGGCTAAGTCTAGATTCCTAATTTTGTGATTTTACTTATATAAAATTAAAATTTGGCTGTTTGATTTTGGTGTAACTGTGTCCTTGTAACGAGTATCAGTTCTAATGTTGACAGATTTGATCCCCCCCCCATATGTTTTTTATTATTAAAATACTTTTGAATTTAAGTAAACTAAATGTAGTGCAATTCAAGATTCTGCCCCCTTTCTGGGTTTTCAATAATTAGACAAAATAAAATACATACTATTACCCCTTGTGGAATAAGTCTACTTCCATTAAGCCTTTATGCCACTGTTAGCTTCAGTATATGCTGACATGTCATCTTGTTATTCCACCCTGGTTGAGTAAATTACTGAACTGCTTTCTCCTGTTTATTTAATTACTGAGCTCTCCCTTTCTCTCTCAATAAATGCTACATTGTAGTCATTTCCAGAGTGTCAGCGCCAATTTTTGTTAGACATTGGCCATCTTGCCAACTTGGACTGTGTACAACTGGGTACCAGTTGTGCTTGGTTATGTGCAAGGTAATTTTGTGCTGTGCATTGCATGCTGTGTAGCTCCCTGTGTATTGTCCCTATATAAAATAGGTTACTGTGGCCTCTTAACTCCTGTACAGTAGCATTCAATGAGAACTAAGCTCTTCTGAGCACCCTCCAGTCTTTTATATAACTTTGTTTAACAAAAATGTTTCCTGGCTGTAGTAGTTTTGACATTTCCATTTGGTGATTATTTCAGCCACCATTTATATCTGTTGCAGTTTTGCTGAATTGGCACAAATTATTAATATGGCATTCCATTGACTTCCCCATTGAAACTCACTAAGCTGAGTGCCCTACTACTGTATTTCGTTGACCTACTAATGTGAATGCAGTTGCCTTTTACTTATTCCTAATGTGTGGATGCATGGTATAGTTAATCTTTCCCAAATTCAAAGGGTGTGTGGATATTTTTGGCAATAGTGTATTTCATCCATTTACTCTCAATACAAAAAACTGTCTTCATAAGAAGAAATAAAGTAATTCAATTAATTGCATTACGAGAATTTGTTTATAGTACACATATCAAACGCGTATCTTTCTAGTATACAGAAAATGATCCAACTACCAGAAAACTTTCTGACAATGGCAGTCCTTTAGCTGGAGACTTTAATGTTGTGAGAGTCCAACAGAGGGCAAAAATAATCAAGCAGACACAGATGGGCCATAATTGGTCATATGAAAGAGTAAAATATCAAAGCGAATTTTTTTTCAAATCCTTCATGGAGAGGATATAAGCACATAACATTGCCAGGTTCACTCTTGTCAGTTAAAAGCAAGCAGTTGTGGATATAGTGGGTTTAGGCACACCAGGAGTGGTTTGGTGGAAAAGGATCACCTAATATGATGAATTATGGATCCATTTCTTCCATGCTGATGAAAGGAGTGGTTATGACAATATCAGCATGAATCAGTGGAGCCATTGTGTTGGATGTAAACACTGGACATTGATGGTGGATGTATGAAGTGTTCTCATGGCACATGCTCACCTGATGTTAGTGAATCAACATCTGAATGCTGCAGCCAATGTGATTGTTGCCAACCAGGTGCAGCCCCTCAGCTTATCTAGTAATGGTAACTTTTAGCAGGGTAATCTGCTATGTCAAGTCACAGATCATTTGGGGATGGTTCTAGGATCATGAGAGTGACAACCATATTTCAGTGGTCTGCTCATTCACTAGACCTTAATTCAAATATGCATTTGTGGTAAGAGGTGGAGAAAGCTGTTAATTGCAGCGGTCTGTACAGCCTTATCACTATGAAAAGCTTTTGGCACCTTGTGGTGTCCATGCCATAGTAACTTGAGGTACAGACTCATTCACTTAAGATTAGTGTACTTGTTAAACTGGCTATTTGTGTGGTGTGTTTATGTGAGAGAGTCTAGGAACTCCCTGGTCAAAAATGACCATTTGGTGAATTGCTGGGAGCCAACTGAATGACCCTGTTCCAAATTATAAAAATATATTAGTAGTCTTAACTTTTATGATAAAATTCATTGCTTTCTCCAGTTATACTAAACAAATGCAGAAATCTAATTGTTGGCATTTTGGTTTTTGATTGTGATTTCTATGGATATACAGCTCTTGCTAAAAAGGTGGTAGATCTTAAGATAGCATATGATTTGTAATCTGTTACCATTTAAATTCATTTTATTCTACTCTATACTTCTTAAAAAACCTCATCTTCACCTTTACATTCTCAATGCTAATCTTATCTGTTGCAGGGTTTGTTGTATAGTGACACAACTGACCCAGAACTTAAAAGCAACAACCAGTAAGGTTTATGTACATAGACTGATTGTGCACATCAGGAAGAAAGTTTGTTTCCTATTTTTGAAGTGGGACCTTGCAGACAATGTATTTCTCCCTGGTTTTAACCTTTTTTGCATGGAGCTGTGTTAACTACATTTTAGGGACATTTGAACACAAAAAAAAAAAGTGCAGGAATTGTCAGGAAGCAAGAATCTTTTTTTTTTTTTTCTTTTCTCTCCATTGTAATCTATGCTTGAAAACAAGACTTGAGCAGGATGAGTCATCCTTAAATAAAAGGGAAGGTGCAAGAATATTTTCTGATGGTATTAAGGTGGCAATAGGTGGGCCAAAAAACTTACATTGAGAGAGGGAATACATGTGCATAGTTTAACAGCTGCAAGCAAAGGTGAAATGGATCCTTGCACTGCTGTTGGGTGTATTCATGGTCAAGCAAATATATGGGATGCATGTATAGATTGGTTAACATTTGAATTTTGCTTTACATTAGAGATATAGACAAAAAAGGGGGCTGAATTATGACCACCTACCTAATCAGATGTTGGGCCTGTGAATGCATGGATAACAACCATGCATTCACAGTGGATTCAATGTTCCAACCGAACATTGAATCCACTAGATGTCTGAATTCAATAGGGATTTAGGCCTGACATAGCCAAGTGGTCAGGAGCACAAGTGCAGTAGCACATGCTCTTTGAGTGGACCGGGGTTCAAAACCCGTGACTACTAAATACAATTAACATTTGTATTGATGATTTATTGTAAACTCCACTAACCTGGTGGTCATGCCAGAGTATAAACAAGAACATTATCTACTGCTACTCCCTAGAAGGCTTTCCACAGTTTCAAAATAGATGACTTGTGTGTCCATGTGCTTTACTTCCTGTTCTAAAACATTCCACGGGCCGACCGGGCTAGCCGAGTGGGTAAAGTACCTGCCCGGCAACCCAAAGGTCGCGGGTTCGATTCCCGCCTCGGGCTTGGATCAAAGTACTACAAAAACCTTGGGAGGTGCAATATGGCCACAGACGCCGATGCGCCAACAACTACCAAATCAAAAAAAAAAAAAAAAAAAAAACATTCCACAAGGGTTCATTTAGATTGAGGGCAAGGGGCTTTGAAGTCCAATTAGCTGAAGATGGATGATATCTTTACTTTGTTCCTTGAACCACTCCTGCACCGTGCATGAGTGGTTCAAGATGACAGTTCATTATCATCTTAGAAGATCCATTTTCTGTCCAGGTACTCGTTTCTGAAGAGCTGCCAGTAGCCCTGAAATATTCGTCCATATGTACCAGAGGTCCTAGTTCTTGTCAGCAAACCATGGCCTATGTTAAGCAACCACCTCCACACCTGCCTCTATATTGGGAACCATGCATGATGGTCCATATATAAAGGTGTTGCTTGTGTCACACAAAAGTGTCAGCATATTGCACCAGACATTTGTACTCATCCAATCAGCACACTTGTTTTGAGTCCAGTGTCCAACCACATTTGCTGTCAGCAGTGAGGAGAGAGTCTCTTGAGTTGTCTACCATTGTAGTGTTCAGCACAGATATGTTCGTGTCAGATGGCACCTGGGATTTCTCCCATCTGTGCAGTGTTCAGCACATTGGGATATTCTTGCATTTCCTATATAGTGTTGTGATGTCAACTATCACAATGAACTGCGATTGAGCCTGTACAATGCACCGTGAACTCTTCCTTACCATCCACCTTACGTAATCCTTTACAGTTCTGTTGGCAGGAAGTGGCTTGACACCATTGTACACCTTAATGACTGGTCCTGAGCAACTGACTAAATGTGTAGCTTCTGATATGGAAGCACCTGACGCATGAACTCCCATAATCATGCCCTTTTGAAACTTTGTGATACCTTTGCTACTTTATTGCTTTTACTTGCACAACCAGATGCAAATTATCACTGCTCTAGCATGCGAAGCTGTTTGGCTTTTTATGCTGCAGCTGTGTGGCATTACGGATGGGGTGGTCACAATGCAGTAATCACGAAGTGTATACTTGCTTGAATACTAAAACTAATAGTATAGTAAATAAATTTGATAGATACGAAGTACTGGCTAAGTACTCAAAATGTGGACATTGGTATATCAGAAACATGGTGCTGCTCAAGAAATTGCAGTATTGGAATATGGTGAGTACTTGTGCTTAAAGAAGGGGGGGGGGATTTATGCTTTTGCTTAAGAAGTGCAGAATTAAGGTAGTGCAACTGGTGGATGTAGGTGGCCAGTGTAATGTTGAATCAGTTTGGTGTGACTTATTTGCTGGAAAAACAAGAATGAGTTGGAGTATGCTAATAGCTAAATTACAGTATAATGAACAACTATACAAATATAATGAGCCAGTAAATCAGAATGTGTTGTAATGGGAGGGGGGTAACTTTCAGGTATTCAATGTGATTTGTAAATTTTTCACTTGTGCAGTAGCAGAAGTTTTCTGGATTTGTTTGGCGACTGCTTTCTACATGTCAGGCAACAAGGAAAGGCAGTACTCTTGAGGTGATTACTAGCAGTGTATTAAGAATAAATACAGTTAAAGGAACCACTAGATAATGATCATTATTAATAAGAAATTTACTTATTTAGAATTACCGTAAGGGGAAGGGATTTTGCTTTTGTAAAGGTGAATACGATGGACTTGGAGAGTATATGATGTTCTTGGAGAATTCTTTTCAGTGGGAATAACTAAATGGAAGTTTATTGGGCTTTTTACACTAAGAGATACTTGTCAAGGCTTAGACCTAAATGGATCAGATTAGGAAAGTGCATGTGATGATTATAAATTATCAGGGGACATGAATGCCTATAGTAAGAATAAACTAGTCTGCAGCATTAGAAGCTGTGGGCTAAGAATTCTTTGCTTGTCTTAATACTAGAAGGATGAACTTCATTGGCCCACTAGATATGAATGACAACTATTGATGATTCTGTTTAGTTTGTTGATGGATATTTTACTGCTGTATTCATGTATGAAGATGTTCTTAAGGATGGAGATACCAGAAAGGCCGAATGATTTTATGATAACAGAGGAAATGAAAAAAATTGTTAAAGCTAAAAGTGAACAAGGCACCTGGTGTTAATGGAATACTGTATATCCAATTATAGTAAAAGATAAGCAAGCAAACCTTCAGCCATAAATATGTGAGCATTCTTGGGTTCAAGGGCAGTCCTTACAGATTGGGAATAAGGGAAAAATCTTATCTGACCAATCTGAATTGCTACTATGATCCAAAATAATTTAATTTTGACGTATACTTAGATTTCAGAAAAGCTTTTGATACTGTTGAATATAAATGACTGCTCAAAAATTTAGAACAGTAGTATTGAAGGGTGACTAGATGTCCCGTTTTTATAAAAACGTCCCATTTTTTCATTTCTTGCTTCTGCACACGAGAGTTGAGAGTATGAGAGCCGACTTTTGTGTATAGCATGGTTGACGCGATATACACGTGCGAGTGAATTGTATTTTCTTATAAGTATTTATTTGTTGGTGGTAATGTAAACTAACATTATTTGAAGGGTCTGGTAATTAATTATAAGTTCAATTTATTGACAATAGGTGTGAGATGCTCAAGCAAAAGGGTAGTTTCACGGACATGTTGAAACTAGAATTCCCTTTCCTAACTGTCAGAATCCCCTTTCAAATGTTAGTGGTGAAGTTTTAATCACTGTACAGCTATATTTTCCATTGAACGTTGTGGTCTTTCAAATATTACACAGCACACTACTAAAAAGAAGCAGTTGCAGCAAAAAGTACAAGCCTAAACTAACCTCTTTCATGACAAAACAAGATGTGAATGGAAATCCTGCTGCACAAGAAGGATTGCTAGCTTTCCATAGAATGAAGCAAAACCACTCGTTTAGATCAGTGGTTTGCACATGTGTCATCATACAAAACTGACGTAGCCCAGTGGTCAGGAGCGAGAGTGCATAGCACGCGTTCCTTGAGTGGACCGGGGTTCAAGCCCGTGACTACTAAATACGATAAATATTTGTATTGACGATTTATTGTAAACTCTACTGACTTGGTTGTCGTGCCGGAGTATAAACAGAAAATTTATTTATTTGCACTTTTTAAGCCCCTGGCCTCCTGGCTGTGGCGGGCACATTATTGTATCTTTACTGTACAAAACTTTTTTCTCAAAAAGATAACGTGCAAAAATAAAATGTAAAAGTATAGTTGTGAATGTACTAGCCCTTTTGCATTTCGTTAAGTGATAAGAGACACGGGAAAAATATGCACTGTTTCTGTTAGGTAGATTCATCAAATCACTCAAGCCTGAAGTTGGTCGCAGTTTTGGTGAAGCATGTGCAATAAATTGGACAATAATAATTTTATACCTGCGAAAGGAATACAAGTGAAATTGTTGGAATTCCGAAATCTCGCAAGAGAAACGTCTGAGGTATTAATGGATCACATCTGTTCATATTGGAGAAATATAAATCAACAAGATAATAGCATTTTGTGGTGAAAACTACAACAATGTCGGTGGCATTGTGAGAAAAGGCAAGAATAATGTCTTTCGTAAGTTAAGCAACAACATGAAAATGAACATTTTGAGAATAGGCTGTGCTGCACATATCGTGCATAACGCTTTGCAAACAAGTGCAGATATGTTGCCAATTGATGTGGAATCAATTATTAAAAGTATTACAACGTTTTCACTGCTATAGCTGAGGCATTGAAATCCTATTGCAATTTTGTTAGTGGAATACAAGCAACTTTTAGGAAGTGTGAAAACGAGAGGGCTTTCCTTGCTACCTGCAGTGGAAAGAATTATCGAAATGTTTGGTCTCAAGTCATGTTTTCTGTCACAAGATAAAAGCCCCAAACTCTTGAGGGATTTTTTTTAATCCACAGTTCCTTCTCTGGTTCAAGTTCATTCACAGCTAACTTAAAATGTATAATAACACTATCAAAAAGATTGAACGAGCGAATATTTGTGACAGTGAAATGGCACACGAACTGATTGCCCTGATAGAACAAATGCTCAATAGAAAGGAGCAACATCTACTAACTAAGACAACAGTTGCTGGCCTGGACCTCAAAAACAAACTGATAGTGGATGGTGTCATCAGAGATGTCGAATTTACTGAAACCGTCAATAATTTCTCTGATACTTTCCTATAATAAGTGGAAAACTGGGTCAAGCCATTTGTAGAGCTATGTAACTTTAAATGGGTTTTTAAAGGGGTCCCATCAGGGGCACGAAGGTCCCCATCAGGGGACCTTCGTGCGATCACCGTCCGAACGCCTGCAACGGTGGAGTGAATTCTTCAAAGCATTGTATAATCACGACCCACCTCAGCGACCGCCAGAAGCCTCACTATCGATCTATCCCACTGAAGTCTCCATGGTCGATGTTGAGCCTATAGTAGAAGAAGTGAAAGCAGCCATACAATCCCTAAAGAATGGCAGGGCACCAGGAGTGGACCAAGTCACCACAGAAGCGATCAAAGCCGGGGGAGATGTACTGCTTCGCCGACTACACTCACTCCTCAAAACCATCTGGTGCACTGAACAAATTCCGCTAACATGGAGGAAAGCCATTATCGTACCGATCCACAAGAAAGGTGATAACCGGGATTGCAGGAACTACCGTGGCATCAGCCTCCTTTCCATCATCGGAAAGGTCTTTATGAAGATCATCTAGTCAAGGCTGCAAAAACATCGCGAGCAAACCAGTCGAGAAGAACAGGCGGGATTTAGACCCGGGCGAGGACGCTGTGATCAAATCTTTGCCATCCGTCAGCTGATGGAGGAGAGGATCCGGTGTGGACAGCGAACCGTCATTGTTTTCATTGACTTTAAGTCTGCTTTCGACTGTGTCCATCGGCCTGCCTTATGGAAACTACTAGAGGTTGAACATGTACCTCGAAAAGTCATCACACTCCTCCAAACTGCATACAACGGTTTAACCAGCCAGGTGCGCATCCAGAACGATTTATCTGAGGAATTTACCATCCAAACTGGAGTCCGCCAAGGGGATGTAGCCTCCCCGTTGCTTTTCAACATCGTGGTCGACGCCATTATGAGGCAAGCATTCAGAAACAGACGGGGCATACAATATGACAAGGATCACTATGTGACTGACCTGATGTTTGCCGATGATAGTGCTATCTTTGCTGGTAACGACTCTGAAGCCACGGACATCCTCTACGACATTGCCCGGCCATACGGTTTGAAGATCAATGCTGATAAGACAAAGGCCCTGACAACAGATGGGTCGCAAGCCACCATCTATCTCGAAGGCATCCAGATCGAGCAAGTGCAGGACTTTAAATACCTTGGGTCGCTGGTCCAGGAGAAGAAAGTTGCATCCACCATGGAAATCCACAGCAGAATTGGACAGGCAGCCACTGCGTTCGCCTCGCTCAAATGGTGTCTGTGGAAGAGGACCAACATTTCCTCAAAGACTAAAATCCGACTCTTCCGGACTTTGATCCTGCCCATTCTCCTTTACGGATCAGAAACATGGATTTGTCTCAAGCTAGATTTAAACAAACTTGAGGTATTCCAAATGCGATGCCTGCGGCAGATTTTGGGCATCTCACTTCGTGACCGCATCACTAATGATACCATCCGCGCCAGAAGCCAACGGCAACCAACCATTGCCGATCAAATCCAGAAGCGAAGGCTTAGATGGTTTGGCCACGTATGCAGAATGGGCACGAATAGAATACCATCCACACTCCTTTGGAGACAACGACCCACCCAATGGAGCATCCAACGGACCGCGCCTAGGAAAACGTGAGCCAAGCAAGTGGAAAATGACTTGAAGAGCTGACGTCTCGACCTTAACCAGGCCAGGACTGACGCCATGGAGCGTAAAGTATGGAAGAACATCACAGAGCAAGTCCGAAACCCTGCGGCACCTACAGCAGCATACTGGTTGCGTGGCCAACCGCCTCCCCCAGCTGCCAGTTAAGGACTAAGAAGAAGAAGAAGAAGAAATGGGTTTTGTTATATGTCCCTCCATCTTGTGGTGGGCTGAGAAAATTTAAAATGACAGTTTTGGGAACATAATACACATTGTGAGTTTTGTTTTAGGAATACTGGGCACAAGTGCAGCATTAGAGAAGGTGTTTTCTTTAATGAATGCATTTTGAACTGATAAAAGGAACCAGTTGTCCGTTGAAACTATACAGGCAATATTAATAACAAAAACACAAAGATTTGAAAGATATTTCTTGTATGAACTTATGGCTGTTCCTTTATGAAATTGTCAAACAGTTTGGAAGAAATTGTCTTCCAAAAAGATTTGGTATTCTAAAAAATATGCCAAAGATAGTAGTATATGTCCTGGTCCATCTGCTCAATAAAGATTAAGAAAAGACTAACACAGCGATAAATATGTAAGTAACCTATGTTAGTTTTAATCAAGCTGAATAGTTATGGCTAGTTGGCATGAAACGAGTACAAGAGGATCGTTTTAACTAGTATGACAGTCGAATCATGTCAGCTTGCCATGAGTGTCCCGTTTTTTTCGTTTTATAAATTTGTTCACCCTATATTAAGGGCAAATTTGCTGCTATGGATACAAGGGTGGTAGGGTGAGAGAAGACTTGTTATTAATGGTCATTGCTCTTGAACTAATGTTATTAGCAGACTCTCCCCCCAACACATTCAGTACTGGGCCTATTGTTCTTATCTATATTTATTGATGAATGCATATCAGTCGTAATGTCTAAAAGTTTTCGGGTGATGTTATTATTAGCCGTATGGTGCAAGGAAGCCTGAGGCTTATGCTGCACCAGCCAAAAAAAATTTCTGAGTTATCCTGAGGGAGAGAGAGCAAGATTCAGAAGTAGAAGGGAATCGCCAAGAAAGAGAAGAATGATGATATTCAGCTCAGGACACTGTGTGTGTGTGTGTGTGTGTGTGTGCCGGGCCCATACTCACCAGATGTGAGCCCCTAGGATAAATAATGAAGGCTGGTAGGGTAGTTAATCACAGTAATCAGGATATGCTACTGCAACAAGATCTAGAAAAATGGGCTAAGAAGTGGCAATAGAAATTTAACATTGATAAATGCAAGGTACTCCATGTGGGGGAGCAGTAATCCTAGATTAACATAATAGCTGTGTGGTACTATACACAGGGAAGTAGAAAATGAAAAAGACCAATGGATATGTCAGACTTGTGCAGACACGCTGTGTAAATGTTCATGTGGGGTCTGCGAATAACATGCAGTTAGGTTTTAAGCAATCAAAATGGTATTTAAATAAATAAGTTTTAAGTAATCAAAATAATTGAAATGTTTTGTAAAACTTGTGTAAGGTAGCACTGCTTTATCAATTGTTTTTATATTTTTAATGGACCAAACGGATGTAAGTTACAAAGTTATGTGTGGGAGATGTAGAAATTCTGATTATATATTGTGCTATTAGATAATAGCCAGAAAGCTTTTCAAGAATCTGAATAAAATAAAAGTTGCAGAGAACTTAGCTTGAAAACTTCTTACATAGAAACAAATGTTATGAAAGTTGGAAAAAACTAGAAGAAATTTAATATTTTTAATAAAGCAACCAGGAATTGAAACAGGTTAGTGAAAATAGTTACTTTTCCAGTTATTCCATGGTAATAGTTTTTGCCATATTGTGCAAGAAAGCCACAGGTATTTGCTGCACTGCAAAAAAAACCAACCAAGTAGATAAAAAAACACAAATTATATGCTTCTCTCCTCACACAGGTAAGTATCCAGTAGATCTTTCAATTCATTCAAACTGAGCCTCAACTACTCGCAAGGGGTAACTTATTCCAGCTATCAACAACTCGTTGGTTAAAAGAAAACTTCTTACAATCTAATCTGAACCTCAAGCCTGTGATTTTGATTTATGATCCCTAGTTTTGGAATTGTTTAGAACTGAGAATTCGACCATTCATTTTACTAATTCCTCTCAGAGCCTTATAAACCTCAAACAGGTCACCATCTTTGAGGCACCTGGTTGCCCAGCTCTGTAGCCCACGTAATCGGAATCTTCCACGTGCGGTCATCCTGCTGATCTCACTATTCGAGTTGCTCATCTTTGGACCCTTCCAAGGAGTTCGATGTCTTTTTTCAGATAAGGTCTCAATAAAACACAGTATCGAAATGTGGTCTTACAATTGCCTTATACAATGGGATAATGACTTCCCTATCTCTGCAGTCTAATGGAACAACTAAAAAAAGCATATACAGAATTTTGGTTCAGGTTACAGATTAATAAGTACAGATAGTCAACTTCCATGAAGTGTTTGCAACGCCTCGCTTGAAAACTTGGCAAAATGCACATTTCTTTTGTGCGTACTGAAGAGACAGTCATATATTTTGTGAATATGAATAAATTACATAGAGTATTTTTGAAAGAAGGGAATGATATTTTTGGAACAGCTGGCCGATTGATGTGGTTTGAGTGAAAAATCGGCTAAGTACAAGAGAAATAGTAAACTGCTGCGGCATTGTCTGTGGCTGTGCCGTAAATTTCTGAATTGTGGACTTTCTCTTATGCAAGTTTTGGTAACCTAAATATGGCTGCCGTGTGGTAACGATCGTCGTCGGCGGATCCGCAGTTTTGGCGGGAAACGTAAATCAGGTTTCTTATTTTTTTTGCTGATAGATCAAGAAAGTTACTGTAAGTACAAATAATATTGTTGCTTTGAACCTAAAAGGAACAGTTCAAGAACACAGGATTTAGAAGTTGGAATAATTGAAATACTGTAGTTACTAATACATTTGGAAGTTGCTTATTTAATACTACTAATATTAATCTATTTGTGAGTTTTTGATATTAAAGAATTATGGAAGATAGAAATCCTAACGGTAAACGATCATTAGACAGATCCAGCGGGGAGGGAGAGGATACTTCACCACTACTCCCGCCTAAAATTCCTCAATCTCATGGCGATATACGAAGGTTAGGTGAGTTTGTATATTCTAAAAGTATTGGTCACGAGCAGTTAAGATCCGCGGCTCAGTTAGTACGAAAGCAGAGCACAGGTGGTGAGTTAATTGAAGTGGAGGGGTTGGGTCTATTTCCACCCCTATTTTGACTACTGATTCAAGTAAAATGACTGATGAGTGTGATAATATTTAAGATGCGTCGTCTGTATATGCGGTCATTTCTAAAATGCGAAAAGATATCACAAGTTTTCTTTTCGGAGAGGCTAATAAGGTGACTAAAAAAAATGGGGATGTCATTATGGACAAATGGTATAATTTGGAGACTGTATCAACTGCACTATTGATAGAAAATGAGAGATTAAAAGCCATTAATGAAGAAATTAATAAACGAGCCCAATTGCTACAAACAGTGTTACAAACTTTATCTGTGGTCTCTGGTAAACACATTGAACAGGATGAAGGGAAGACATACCAAAGTTAGATGTAGATACAGATGAGTTTCTGATGGATAGGTTACATACACAAGAGCCTGTGCGTACCTATGCTGATACTGTGAGGGGTGCTATTGAGAAGGGCGTTTCTTCTAGTGATGTTATTAAATCATCTAATAATGTTCTAATAATTAGAGCTTCAGATACTAGTGACTTGAAAACAAGTTCTAATGTGAAAAATGTAGTTACTACAACTCTTAAAATGATTTGAAGAATGTAAAAATGAAATCTTTGCGACTTGTTCGTAATCGAGGATTGGTTGTGGAAACAGCTACGAAATCAGATTTGGACTGCTTAACTTCAACGGCGGCGTTTTCTGAAGCTGGAGTGATCACTGGCGTTCCTCGTAAAGGTAATCCATCAGTCATAATTTATGATGTCCCACCGGATCTTTCAAAGGACGATATTGTGGATAATCTTTATAACAAGAACTTGATAGATTACGGTTTCACATTGGAAGAAGTGAAGCAACAAACAGTTTTTCGTTTTACTACTCAGGCCAGGTCGTCATCGCTAGTTCATTGGGTTGTTAGTTTCTCACCTAAAATTTATAAATATGTGTCCTCCCTGGACAGGTTGTTTTTGACTTGGAGTTCTCATAAGCACCGTCCTTATACGATAGTCACTAAATGTTATCTGTGTCTTGGGTATGGACATACTACCCAATATTGTTCGCATGAGTCCCCGTCTTGTGGACATTGTGCTCGAAGTGGGCACGTATTTAATGAGTGTCCATTTAAGGAAGAGCCACCTAATTTTATCAACTGTAAGAGAAGTAGGAAGGAATATCAGCACTTGGTGAGGGACGGTACATGTCCCGAGTACTTGCGGGCATTACAGACGCCACGATTAAGGACCGCCAATGAATAATAGTTATAATAATATCAATACAAGTTTTATTCCCGGAAATGGAGCTGTTATTGGAGCTAATGATGTTTCTGCTGATTCTCCTGCGTCTTTGCTTGCTAGTATTAGGATTATGCAAATTAACGGTCAGCGTTCTAGAGCAGTATCGGACGAAATTCGAGTGTCTGATGAGCAAAATGCTATTGATATTATTGCAATTCAAGGGCCTTATACTGTTAAAGTGCAACCTGGATATACTCCAATGGTAACGGGATTTCCACTCACTGCCCGTATAGTTCAACCGGTCTCTGAGGAACTTAAAACATGTATTGTGGTGTTAAATAATCAGCTTGATATCACTAATCAATAGTTTATGCAATAGAACGGCTACTTGTATTTTAGTTACATATTTGAATTTGAATTTTTATTTAATTTCTCTATATTGTTCTCCCTCCGAAGATTTTAATTTATCCTTGAATTATCTAGAAACAACTTTAAATTTCTTGGGTCTACAGAATGTCTTAATAACTTTTGACGTAAATGCTAAATCTCCACTCTGGTTCAGTAATGGAAATGATCGTCGTGGTCATATGTCGGAGGAATTTATTATTAATAACAGCTTAAATGTAATAACCTTTTCCAGTTCTGTTGGAGAATCAAATATTGATATGATATTAACTAATTTTCATTGTAAAGCATTTGTTCGTGATCGGGTGGTGATTACTGATTGGACAACAAGTGATCATCGGGTTCTATTTTTTGTTGTTACTGATTTTTCTAAACCTGGAGATCAATTTTTACTACAGTCAGCTTTAGTCAGATTTTTCATAAATCACATAAACTGGGAATTATTTGACTCCTCCATTTCTGCAGATTTCCCTGAACAAGACTTTTCGAACAAGACTTTTTCGTCTCTTCACTCTTTTACGGCTACTGGAATTGCTGCCTTATTACGTCAGTCATTACTTAAGGCCTCATACAAATCGGCCAGCAAGAAAAAAGATCAGTTTAAAGACCTGTTCCTGGTGGACCTCAGAATTGTCTTTTTTAAGGAAAAGGTACATCAAGCCCGTCGAAAATAGCGTCGACGTAGGGATTGGCATTCTGATGAAGTAGCTTATTTTTACTCTCAATATATTTCACTCAAACAACATTACGTAAAGCTATTGCCACACGTAAGCGGGAAACATGGAAGAAGTTTGTTCACAGTGCTGGTAATGATAATCCTTGGAGTCTTATTTATAAGATAGCTCGTAATAAGATTCACTCTTTAGATGTATATGGGACTGTGAAGGACGATTTCCTGGAGACTACTGATTGGATTAATATAGTTAATGTTATTCTTGACAGACTATTCCCGGTGGATGATCTAACTACTGATTCTGTTGTACATTCAAATATTCCAGTTGCAAATTCGCTTTATACCCCCAATACTCAGACAGAAGAATTTACCATTGATGAGTTAACCTCTGTTGCTAAAAAGATTAATATTAAGAAATGTCCAGGGATAGACCTGGTTGAAAATACATTTATTTTGCGATTTTTCAAATTGCGTCCACAAGTACTGCTTTTTCTTTTTAACAAATGTCTCCAAGAAGGTCTCTTTCCTGATATGTGGAAAATTGCGCTTTTAAACCTGATTAAAAAACCAGATAAACCATCATTAAATTCTAGATCTTATAGGTCTATTGCATTTTTGCCAAATCTTGGGAAGTTGCTAGAGCGTCTAATGATTCTGCGTGTTACTGATCTTCTTCAGTCGAAAAATATGGTGCCCTCTAACCAATACGGATTCTGTGTAGGAAAGTCCTGTGAAGGTGCACTTGTTGAATTTTCTCGCAGCATTGAGAGTTCAACCTCAAAGTACACGTTAGCTACCTTTGTTGATTTCGAGGGCGCTTTTGACTCTCTATGGTGGCAGAGTGCTCTCGAACGGTTACGATCAGCTGGATGCTCCCAGCAACTATACCACCTGTTCACAAGCTATTTCAGTAATCGTCACATTTTAGTGAAATCTAAATTTTAGGAGTCTAGAGAAGTTTCACGAGGGTGTCCCCAGGGGTCTATCTTAGGGCCTCTTATATGGAATATAGTATTACAGGATTGGATTTCCCGTTGTTCAGTAGTACTAAAATCATCGTTTATGTGGACGATCTTATTATCTTAATTCATGGTTCATCTAGATCTGCTATCGAAAGTAATGCCAATGATGTCTTACAAAATTTATTTCAATGGACAGTGGATAATAAATTGACAATAATCAATTTATTGTCCACTGTCCATTGCCACATCCGACCAAAGTCTTGTCCGAATCCTTATATTCTCATCTTTCTTAACTTTAAACCATTTAAAAAACTCGACTTCACGATAGGGATCGCATTCATATCGTGTAACAATCTCGGCACATAAGTTTCCACTTAGCTCTTTTGACATTACAATGTACACTTTAATGATTCCAGCAGAGCAAATGGGATGGTCGTGTATATCGTTTCAGAACCATATCAGAATTTTCGTCACCGTTGGTGAGCGAGATTTCCCAGATCTTGCTTTCACAAGTCTTGAGGAGTATCATACATCTCAAATTATCTTTTTTGTTAGCAAACACTATCATATTTTTCAAGTATAAACGCACGCTTATCGTCGCGGACACAACTAACATTAATCACGATGTCAGTAATTACTTGCAAAGACTCCATGTGATGTGATGGCATCTGGTAAGGTCGTAAAACGAGCAACATTGAATGAGAATGCGGATTGACTTCTTTAGCAGCAGCTATTTCATTATGTGCATTGAAGATGCACCCTATTTAAAATATTTCCGCCATGTCAATATTTTTTGCATAATAAAGTGCAGTAGAGATCCATGTGTCACACAAGCTGAGTGGGCAGTGAGAGTCCAGATGCAATTTCCTTGAACACCCGAAGACGTGATGAAATTTTCTTTTACCATTGGTCACCAATACATACATCAAGAAATGCACGCATATCCTCTGCAAATGGAGTGCGTACGTTAATCAAGTTATATGAACACTGAAAGGAAAGAAGTAAGGGCTTCTGCCACTTGCTTCATACCAGGAGCTGCGTCGGTGGGGAACAGCAGAACTTTATCATGCATAATTCCATCTAACCAGAGCATTGTCCTTGCAGTTAGACAGATTACAATCACCATCCTTCCACCCAGGCCTTTTCCATACGTCGTATGGAAAATGCCAAAATTGTAGTTTATTCTTTATGGAAGAACTTTTATCGGCTTTTCTTACAAGTACCCAAATAAATCTGTCTATGGTTAAAGTTTCGCAATTTCATCTCCAAAAAACTCTATGCAATACGCGTAAATTTGTAAAAGTTACAAATGTTAGAGAGAGAGAGATAATCTTTATTGCCCTTCACGGCCAAAAAGCCAGGGGTTTACAGCCTTCCGAAACTTCCCGGAAAATCGAACAATTATTTATAAAAAAAAGGTAATTTTACAAATAAAAACATATTTTAATACAAAGGCGAGAACTCCTTATGAGAGTTACGTCTGATAGAGCTGGCTTAACACCGAGATAAGAGCACCGGCTGAATCAGACAGGAACAGATGCAAGGTGCACATCAGTCATTGCTGATTAGTCCTACTAGTCATAATTTTTTTCCGGTAAGTCCGGTCAACAGCGAATTTGTTCAGGTCGGCGTCAAGTGCCTGGATTTGCTTGAGCATCTGCTGAAGGAGGAACCTGTCCGAGAGATGGAGTCGTGCCTGAATGCGAGTAGAGCTCGGGATTGGCCCTAAGGGCAGCAGGGGGGATCCTCCAGCCACAGGTATTCCAGAATGAAGGTGTTGCAAGTATGCCTGTTATCATCTTGACTGTTGCTAGGAGTCTAGGAGTCGTTGGTCGTCGACTAAGGTGGAAAGCCGTGAAATCCCGAGAGAGTCGGCAAGCTGCGTGGTGCGAATCAGAGCTGGAAGGTTTAAGAGCCAGAATTCTGTGGCAAAGAGTGGTTTCTTTATTGACGGTGCCGCTGACGCCCAAATTTCAGCAGCATAGAGTAAAGGTGGAAAGATAACTGTTCTTATGTACCTCACGGTTGTCTTTTTATCTCTGATATGAAGGAGATGCTGTTTTGCTATCAACCGGAGTCTTGAAGCACGTGTGAGGAGCATGTCTATGTGGGCGTTGAATCGAAGTTTGGAGTCGAATACAACGCCCAGATCACGATCGCTGGACACAATTGGGATGAGGGTGTTGCCGACCGAAGGCTGGAGAGAAGGAGTTTGCTTCAATGAATACACCATGAATTCGGACTTAGCAGGATTTATCTTGAGCCCACACTGGCAGAGGTAAGATGTGACTGCTGAGAGTGTTGTTAATTTCCGTTTTTACCAGATCAAGGTCTTGACCAGGGATGATGGGAGTGAGTAACTTGATATCATCCGCATAGCTCAGTAGATATCGAGAATGTGCAACCAGTGGGAAGATAATAGATGAGAACAGAAGGCCGGAAAGGATCCCTCCTTGTGGGACTCCTGCAGTGTTCTTTCTCTGAAGATTGCTTGCTAAAAACCACAGAATACATAGGAAATAAACACGGCTTTCGAAATTATTCTGCTTTGTATAAATTAGTTTTTGGTGTTTGGTATGTTGATGGTCTAGCGGCTCCTGGGATTTCTCCCATCTCCGCGGTGTTCTCTGTATCGAGTGACAGTACCCTGTCAAGCCAGGGACGTAAAGTGGGTCGTGTGTATTGTAGTCTGTTATGCCCATTGTTCATCTGGCTTATTGGCCATCGGGCCCCTGATGAGACCTGACGTTGCCCATACCGCGCCACGTGGAGACTAGCCAGGCGTTATCAGTAAGGAATCAGTACTCTGGCAGATCCTGCCACCTACTTTCCTCAGATTTCAGTGGCTAGGACCTATAAAAAAAAAAAAATTGGTTTAATCGCTGTTGATGCTTTTGCTTGGTCATAGAGATTTGCTTTAAGAGCGAGAAGGGATTGTACGCTGGATGAGTTTTATTTTTGGCCGAAAAGGGTCGGGCAAGCAATTTTGGTGTATTTACAATTTTGACATGTGGTGCTGTGCGCTATGAAGGTAGATAAATATGGGTGGGGAGAAGGAAGGCTGGAGGGTAGAAAAAGAAGAATGGGACAGATAGAGAAGGTGGCCCCCAAATGTTCAGTGGGCATGCCCATGCCACACCAGAGGGAAACTGGGTTTGGCATTGAGAGGGAGGGACAGGGGTGTCTCCCCCCCGCCCCCCGGGAAAAGGAGATAAAGGAGGCCCGGCAAGGTGTCGGACCTGGGTCGCCATTTGGCTAGTTGGCAGCAAGGCTGCAATCTAAGTCGTTCACTTTGACTCTCCAGGTGGTGGACTTAGTCTCGGCAGCGAGGATTTTTTTTTTTTTTTTTATTATGAGAACCCCAAACACGAGAGGTATTAGAACCTATAGTACTTAGTACCGTGCTTGGGTTGGAGGTTGAAAAGACGAAAGAAGATATTTTTGACATTGGACTTGAACTTCTGTAGATTGTAATTTTCAGGAAATACGTATGAAGGAAGGTTGTTCCAGAAAACGGCAGTTGAATGAATAAATGAGGAAGATGAAAAGTTGGTTCTGTGGGTTTGAAGCTGGACAGTAAATGGATGTTGACTGGTGGCGGCACGTGTTCGGACTGTTTTGAAAGAGAGAGCGGGAATTATAGAAGCCAATTCAGAAGAACAGTGCCCATGGAAGTATCTGTAGAAGAGGCATGCAGCAGAAACAGTACGTCTATGAGAAAGCGAGTGGAGAGACTCTGTTAGAGATGAATCATTAATTAACCTAACTGCCCTCTTCTGAATGGAATCAAGAAGCCTGAGAGAGGTTTTGGGGGCACCACCCCAGATGTGGGAACAATATTCCATGGCAGGGCGGATTTGCGATTTATACAGAGTGAGCAGCTGTTTGGAAGAAAAGTAACGCCGAGAGCGAAAGAGAAAACCAAGTTTTTTAGATGCAGAGGAAGCAATATTTGTAATGTGCTTGTGCCAAGAGAGATTAGAAGTCAGGGTAATCCCCAAAAGAGATATATCATTTTGCCTAGAAATCGGAGTGTCACTAAAGATAAGCATAGGAGCAGAAGAATCCTTTTTGCGAGATATAAGACAAGACTGAGTTTTAGAAGGGTTGAAATCAACTAAATAAATAAATAAATAAATCTTTATTGTGAAGTAGAATTACAGCACAATATCCCATCACGGCGACGAGCGCCAGGGGTTCACATATAGATAACATAAGTACAAATTCAAATGGATACAAAATATAGCGAACACATACAGAAAGGCTACAAAATACAGATTACAAATGCAAAAAGAAATACAAATACATCATAAAAACAAGGAGCTGAACACAAATAAAGAAAAACAAATACAACTTGGCAGTGATTCAGGTTTCAAGAGCTTTGATAAAGTTGTGTCTGTCCTTCTTTTTACTTATTATGGTGTCGATGTCGGCGTCCACACGGTTGAGGACAGCGAGCATCTGCTTGGGCAGAAATCTTTCGGTGAGTACAAGCCTGTTGTGGTGAGCCACAAGGGCTGGTACCGACCTTAGGCTTGGCTGTGGAATCCTCCATCCAATTAAAAATCTCTTGAATTCATGTCTTTTTGAGGGAGTCTTCCCTCTCCCCTGGAAGCAGGCGAATCTCAAAATTCTGTTAAAAAACCCTACAAAACCTCCACACCTGGCTTCCTCATATCGGCCTATAGCGCTTCTTCCAGCCTTAGGCAAAGTCCTGGAGAAGCTGATTGTTCTCCGGTTCACTCCTTTGTATACCGACAAAGCTCTCAACGCCCCCTCCCAATTTGGCTTCCGTAAAGGTCTGTCCACGGTGGATGCCATAAGGCACACCGTTGGTCAGATAAATACCTCAAATAGCAAGTATGTCCTCGGCCTTTTCGTGGACTTCAAAGGGGCCTTTGACACCGTCTGGTGGCAAAGTGTCCTGGAGAGGTTCCGGAGGGCTGGGGTGTCTGTTCCGATATATAAACTAATCACGAGTTATTTTTCCAATAGAAACCTTGTGGTCTCTTCTGGCATCACTTCCGTACAGAGACAGGTCTCACGTGGCTGTCCTCAGGGATCCGTTCTTGGCCCAACTTGTTGGACCGTGGTCCTTGATGGATGGCTCACAATGCAACTTAATTTTACAGACAAAATTGCATACGCCGATGATTTGGTCATCCTCGTCCAGGGCAATTCAAGGTCGCAGCTGGAGGATCGCGCCAATGAGGCTCTATCAGATCTCGACAGCTGGTGTAGTCTTCACAAGCTCGAGATCTCAATTGAGAAAACTAATCAGATGCTATTTAAAGGGCGACTAAATTATGAAAGACCCCCCCTCATTAGATTACATGACCAAACCATAAAACTTGTGAAACAATACAAATACCTCGGGGTAATCTTGGATGATAGATTATCTTTCATCCAACACGCAAAATATACTTTGGACAAAATTAAGAAAATAACTGGTAAATTAATTCAGGTCACAAGAAAGGTTTATGGTATCAAACCCAGAACGCTTAGAATCTATTATAAGAGTATCTTTCTTCCCATCACTTGCTATGCAGTTCCCATTTGGGGTGATCAGATTCAGAAAGTTCTAGTCAAAAAATACTTTACTCAGGCTCAGCGGTTCTTCCTACTTTCCACCTCTAGAACTTGCAGGACGGTATCAACTTCCGCCTTGCAAGTACTTTCGGGTCAGTTTCCTATTCACTTGGAAATTATTTACCAATATCTAAAATATTACTCCTCTCGTGGTATTCAGAAAACAATCGGTCATCTCTCAAATGATTTAACACTGTCTGCTAAAGATGAGAATGCTCGTATGTTAACACTTCTTCTTGAGGACTGGCAATTGGAATGGAATACTTCCAATACCGGCCGACTAACACATCGCTTTCTCCCTAGAGTCTCTATCTTTCAAAGGGTTGTCTGGTCCTGGTTTTCTCCTGGTCTGTTTCAAACTTTCCTCCTCACAGGCCATGGAAGCATTAATTATAAACTTCATACCCTTGGCTTGGTTCCCTCTCCCCTTTGTCTCTGCGGATCCCCTGAAACTGTACAACACTTGATTCTTGATTGTATAATATATACAGATCTTCGTCAACCGCTTCAACTGTCCACAAACGTTTACTCTGAGGAAGATTTACCTAATCTTATTTCCTCACCTGAAAATTATAATTCCTTCGCAAGGTTCGCAGACGCTCTTTTTTCCAGGAGGAAAAACCTAATTGCCATGGGCCCTGGCTTTATTGTCACCTAGTTTGTCATCCTATTTGTGAGTTACTCATATGCACACATTGTAATTATGTATTTAGGACGGAATAGTCTGTCTTTCTACATTGTACTGTACATATACAACCTTAACACCTAGGTTTTGGTGTTTTGGGGACAAATGTGCCCCGTTTCTCCCCTCTTCATTACTGTGTCGTCTTTCGTCAGACTTTTGTTCGATAGAATTTTTCATTGTATCAACTTAATTTAAGATCTATTGTTATTATTCTGATGCCCAAAATACTTCGGGCATATTTGTACAAATTGTATATAATTCTTGCATTGGTATTTTGCGTTTTGGGGGCTCGGGACCTACTGATTTAGTGGATCATAATAATGCTCCACTGGATCTAAACATTGGTCCACTGCCTTATGGTATATACTAAGCTTTTTTGATACTTATATGTCTGAGGGACAATCTGGTCTCCTCACACTGTCTTTAATCCCTTTGTTGTTTTCCAGTGCTGATCATTTTTCACACTGTTTTAAATGTATCCACGGTAAGAAGGTTTTAACTGAATTTCATGGCCTTCAAATTGCTCACATGGATCTTCTTTTCTTTAGGCATTTTGTTTCTAAATTACACGACTTTGACAAATATATTAAAAAAAAAAAAAAAAAAAAAAAAAAAAAAAAAATTTTTTGCCTATTTTGATCCATGTGTTAAAAGAGTCTTTATTGTCCTTGGACATTTTATGTTGGCTCGTAGTATTTTATGTAGCTAGCATGTTAGAAATCTGTTAAGTTAACGGATAATTGTAAATTGTATATCTACTAGTAGTTTATTCTTTTATTCTCTCCTAGCTTCTTCTTCAGAGGATGTCTCCTACTTAATCCTCTTACACAACTTTCCCTTCCCTTCCCAATCCCTATTCTTCTCCCACTATTTCCTATCTCCCTAAAATTAGATGCTTGCATCTATTGAGTCCTTCCATCATTTAGTAGAACCTGGCTGCCTCCCCGCGGCTAGGGACGGGAGTCCAGAGGTAGACCCTCATTGCTCTGCCTCTGGACTGCTAAACGCCAGGTGCCAGCACACAACATTCAACGATACACTCACATAAAACTACACTTAAAAGTACATACATTCAATTAGATGAAACTTTTTTTTTTTTTTTTTTTTTTTATATATATATTGCTGGCTCTGCACTTATTGCTTTAGATGACACTGCGGCGTATAGGGGAAACCCTGGTTACCGCATATTACACAAACAATACTTGAATACTTGTGGAATCCTCCAAGAGCAAGCATTCCAAATATTTGGAGATGATATTTGGCCTGAGATGAGTTTGGCTGTGAAGACCAGCCTCTTTTCAACGACCAGGAACTTCAACCTCGGGATGTCGAGTGCTTGTGCCATCATGGTAGTTGTGGTAGCGGGAGGTAGCCGAAGCTTGTTAGTCGCCCATTTCAGTAGCCAGTATTCAGCAGTGTACACCCGCTTAAGGTTTGTATGTGCAGCAGAGGCCCATATTTCTGCACCATAGAGAATGGCAGGGTAGACGGTGGAGGTGATGAACCTTTTAACAGTGGCAGGATGTCGGACGTGCAGCAGCTGCTGCTTTGAGATCCACCGTAGACGAGAAAATCTGGTACTGAGTTTGTCGATCTGGTTGACAAAGGACATCTTTTGGTCGAACAGAACACCAAGGTCTGTGTGCGAGGGTACGTTTGGTATTCGTACCCCTGCGAGTGAAACGTTGAGTACTGTCGGCATGGATTTAAGGGAGAATATAACCTGAGCAGACTTCAGAGGGTTGATTTTTAGATTGAAGTTTGCCAGGTACAGTTCTAGATCCTTAAGTTGGGAATTGATCCTGTTGCTGAGCTGGGCGGGGTTGTCTCCAGGGTTAATTGGAGTCAGCAGTTTGAAGTCATCGGCATAGCATAGGAGACCATTCGTTGAGGCAATAATGGGCACGATGATGGCTGTGAACAGGACACAAGACAGGACAACTAAGTTGTCTTTGCCAAACTGGACAATTACCTGAAGATCGGCATTTAAGGAATTGGCAGCAGATTTTCGAAAACTTGAAGCTGATTGAGCAGGACAAGGTTTCTCAAAATGGAAAGTTGAATGCAATGTGCTATCATCGGCAAAACTATGGATAGGATTTCCAGTCAATGGAAGAAGGTCATTGATATATAAGAGGAAAAGAGTGGGGGTAAGAACTGAACCTTGGGGGACACCGGCATTAGTGGAGAAGTTAGAAGACAGAGAGCCATCTACCATCACCCTCAGTGAGCGATCAGAGAGAAAACTGGATAACCAAGTACTAAAAACAGTTGGCAAACCATAAGATGGAAGCTTGTTTGGAAGACCTTTATGCCAAACACGATCAAAAGCCTTTGAGTTGTCAAGAGCAACTAAGCCTTGAGATAAAGGTTCCATTGGAGAAGAGACAATCACCAAGTTGTGATCTGTACTTGTGTTTCACCGAACCTTTCCATTGAATTAGTCCATAAATGGGTAACATAAGCTAGAATATCACCAGCGGATCGACACTGACGGAATCCATACTGGCGATCGTTGATCAGACGGAAGGTTTCTAGGTAGTTTAAGAGTTGCCGGTTAATTGATTTCTCCATTACTTTAGAAAGAGTAGAAGTAATTGCAATCGGACGATAATTGGATGGGAGGGATTTGTCACCCTTTTTAGGAACTGGCTGGATATGAGCAAATTTCCAAGCAGAAGGAAAAACACCTTTGGAATAAGAAAGTGAAAAAAAGGCGGCAAAGAATAGGAGAAAGTTCAGGAGCACAGGTTTTGAAAACAAGTGGAGAAATACCATCAGGACCTGGAGCTTTCTTAGCATCAAGACTCATCAAAATCCTTCTGATATCCTTTTGACGGAAGACCACAGAAGGCATTGAATGGAGCGTGTTAGGAATGGTGGGAGGTGTTTTACCAAGATCATTAATACATGAGCTCGAAGAAAAATGGGATGCTAGCAGGTCAGCTTTATCCTTGGCTGAAGTGACAACTGAACCATCTGGTTTGGACAGAGGTGGGAGCAGAGATGGACAAAAGTTGCGGCCAATAGCTTTGGCAAGAGACCAGAATGCTCGGCTACCATTAGGGCAAGAAGCAAGTTTTCTACTCTTAGCCTGTACACACTCTAGTTTGGACTGATTAATAACTGCTTTACAATTGTTGCGAGCTTTGGTGTAGGCAGAAAATGAAACTGAAGAATTAGAAAGAAGCCAATTACGATATGCAACATTCTTCTCTTGGACAGCCTTAGCACATTTGTTGGAGAACCAAGGTTTAGATAAAGGACGAGATTTTAAAGTGGAGTGTGGGATAAAGGATTCCATTCCTGCAAGAATAATTTCATTGACACGATCTGAGCAAACGTTGACATCAGAAGTTTTGAAACAGTAATCAGACCAAGGAAAAGAAGAAAAGAAGTCTCGCAGGTCATCCCATTTTGCATTCTTGTAATGCCAAACAATACGAGGTTGGGAATAGCCATGAGATAAAGGTTCCATTGGAGAAGAGACAATCACCAAGTTGTGATCTGAAGTTCCTAAAGGACCTCTCACTTCGACCTTGTACTTAAAAGGGTTGTTTGTGAGAAAAAGATCAAGCGTATTGGCTGTATGATTAGGATTGTCCGGTATTCTTGTAGGTAAATGAACAATCTGTGCTAGGTCGTTAGTAATTGCAAAAGCCTCAGCATCTCGACCTGCTGGGTCGGTGTAACTAGAAAACGGAAGCCAGCTGGAGTTGTGAACGTTAAAATCACCAAGGAAAATTACCTCACTGTTAGGAAAGTTGGACTGGAGAAAGTCAAGTTGCAAAGAGAGGAAGTCAAAGAGCTCCAAGTGATTAGTGGAGTTGGGAGAAAGGTAGAGACAACAGATGAATTTGACAGAATGAGGTAGAGAGATTTTAAGCCAGAGAAGATCAAAGAGAGGAGATTCCAAATTGCCAAGTCTCTGACAGGGAATATCAGAACGGACATATGCACAAGCACCACCTCTGAGGCGAAAAGAATCATACAGCAAATAATTTGGACATCTGAGATGAGCAGTAGTTGAATCAACTGATAACTGAGATTCAGTCAGAAAACGTACATGGGGTTTGGAAGACTGCAAGTGGAAATGGACATCGTTGAGATTGGAATTGAGACCACGTATATTTGTGAAATTAATTAGGAAGTCCTTGGGAGGTTTAGGTCTTTTCGCAGATAAGCTTGCTCTATTATTTTGACAATTCATGGTGTATTCAATAGTAAGAAAAAGTGGGTGGGACATGCTGTATGAAGTAATGAAATTTTTGGATATGGCGTACATGTGGTAAGAATATACCCAGATCCTTGACATAACGTGGCCTCGACAATGCTCCCCGCATACACACTACTCGGACTCCCTCCAGTCACTATCTGGCAGAGTAGAGGTAGCAAGATTATACACTAGCTGATCCGGAAGCCTCCTAGAGAGTTACCAATAGGTTTGGTCCGGTGTACTATCTAGCGGCCGGCCTGCGAACACCGTTTTAGAGCTGTACCCTCGAAATGTAAGGAATATTGGATCTCGCCACGACATTCATCATAACCTCAAAAATCATCAATCATACTGCATGATGCAAGAGATAGGGAAGGGTTGGCCGGAACTTAGCTCTAGAGACTAAACATGGGTTCCACCACTTCAAGCCTCCAATAAGCAAAGTGGTGGTATTTCACCGGTTGATGAGAGTCATCTACCACCTAGTACTGCCTGGTAACATAGAGGGGCGGCGTTCCTCCATGTGGTGTGGGCGCCACACCTCGACCCCTGCTTACGTTGGTTCACACCTGGGTGGTCACCCACCATGTACTTGTGCATGGAGGTTATACCCAGGATTACTAACAGTCCCACCATCGTGAAGGTGCAAGCAGAGGATTTGGCTGTCATAGACCGTCTGGACTTCGCCGAAATTGGGTCCACTTTACTTAAGTGTCACCCGAATATCAGTTCCATCAGCGTTTTAGACTCCCAGGTAGCATGAACAGCTTGTCTGGCATATCTGAGAGAATGTCTGTGACAACCTCAAGCACTGAACTTACTTTACATGCACACTCCAACAACTATACTCCCTTAGTTGATTCAGCTATTACCATATTAAAATTAAAAAACAGTTACAAAATTTTACAATTCGAAGCCCTCATTATAGAATGGTTTTGTCACCACTCCGATCTAAATATTATAAATGCGAAACTCCCCTTCAATCTTTCTCCAGTTTGGAATCTCACCAATCTGAGATTCCCACAAGTAACAAAGTGCATCCCGGGATTACAAAATTCTTTTTAAATACAGTACGCTTTCCCTTTTCACTTAACTTGCCAACTGAAGATGTTTTTTAACAAAAGTCCTCGTTACAACTATTGGCTTATCCACTATTTAGAATTCCAATTCAAACCAATTTAATGACAACCAAGGACGGAGTTAGTATAACCTGTCACGGGCAGGTCACGGATGTGTCACCTGCTCGTGACAGGCCAGCTACATCTAGGTCCCAGTGTTTGGTCGCATCCAGTAAGGATTCAGTTGTCTTTCAGTTGCTGTAGGTTGTCACCGCCTCTTGTGTTCAAGTCCTGTAGTCACTCAGCTGGTCGTCAATGGCCAGTTGTGTTCTTTGTGTCCATTCGGTGGTCCAAAGTCTGAAATTTGTTTCAGGGTGGTGGAAATGCTCTTTGCCTCACGAAGAGATTTTGAGCGAAAAGCGTGAAAGCCTTATAATTTTCTTCTTCCTGCAGCATTATGTCCTGATTTCTAAGGATGGAGCGTAGTTTGGTAAACAGCAGGCCACGGAGGCCTTCATAGATATTACATTCGTAGAGCAGGTGCTCCCAAGTTTCTTCTTATCCGCATCTACAATGCGCTATATCCGAGATTCCAAATCGTGTAGCTTCTTTCTGAAGAAGCCATGCCCTGTCAGCAGGTAAGTGGCATGAAGTCCAGGAGAGTACCAGGTTGGGGAAATAGGGCAAACACGTCCAATGTCTGGTATGAACTATAAATTAGTTTGTAAATGTTAGAAAATACTTACAAAACAACCCTTCTCGCCAGAATTAGATATTTTTTCTTGCACTAGGTAAAATAATACTGTCCACCGATAGATAATGCATCACTATGAAAGTGTTTAATAAACAGTTTTATTAAACAGTTTGAAAATTTTTAATTCATGATTGTCATTTACTGTGAAAACAGAAAACGAATGAATGACTGAAATAAGGTGTCGGACTAATGCAAAAAACAGCCAAGTCTAAGAAGAAACTCTAGGAAATATGTATAAATCTTATTTTTGCATTTCACTCGCTTGCAAACGTGAGAATATACACTCAATGATCACTGAATTATGCCCACCCCATCCATAACGGACTATGCCGCATAGCTAGCAGTATAAAAAGCCGAACAGCTTCCTATGCTAAAGCAATGGTAATTTGCATCTGGTCGCGAAAGTCAAAGTGATAAAGTAGTAGTTGTGGGACGTATTAAAGATATCAATGGAGTTTCAAACGTGCATGATTGTGGGAGCTCGTGCGTCGGGTGCCCCCATGTCGGAAACGGCCCGCCTTGTCGGCTGCTCATGGCCTACTCTGGTTAAGGTGTACAAAGAATGGTGTCGAAAAGGTCAAATCATCTCCAGCCAACAGAACTGTGAAGGATTACGCAAGGTGGATGTTGCTAATGCGTCATAAAACTCTTAAACAAGCAAAGTGGATGTTCGTGGCAAGCGAAGAGTGTACGCATTGTACAGGCTCACCGGCAGGTCATTGTGCAACAGCTGACAGAGCAATACAATATGGGGAAATGTAAGAACAATGTCCCAAATGACGATGCGCCGTACTCTCAAACGTATGGGGTTCTACAGCAGACGACCCAAGAGACATCCACTCCTCACCGCTGATCATCATCGATGGCGAAGGCTGCAGTGTCAACAATACGCTGGTTGGGCACTGGAGAACTGGAAACATACCAAAGGACACTTTCGTGAGTGGCGCAAGCAACATGAGTCCACGGACCCATTGTTCATTGTGCGCGCTATCCAATCAGTTGGCGGTGGTTGCTTAATATGGGGCATGTTTGCTGGCAAGAAGTAGGACCTATGGTGCACATGGACCAACGTTTCACTGGTAAGGTCTACTAGCAGCTTTCTATATTCTAGAATACCAGGGTATCTACCCACCCACCGATGATAGGTTAATAACTTTCAAAAGGTGCCGTCTGGGTGGTGGTACTTACTGAGAATAAATAAAAAATAAAAATAAAAAAAAGAAACTTTCTGTTTATACTCCGGCACGACAACCAAGTCAGTAGAGTTTACAATAAATCGTCAATACAAATATTTATCGTATTTAGTAGTCACGGGCTTGAACCCCGGTGCACTCAAGAACGCGTGCTATGCATTCTCGGTCCTGACCACTGGGCTACGTCATAACAATAATCTTCTCTATTAGTGAAGCGTTACTTATTCGAGGTAGTGCAATGTCATGGCAACTCGTTGTGAAGGAAGAATACAATATGAGATACAGAGAAAATGATGCCTCTCACAATAACTACCATCGTAGTTCCTTAAAAGTTATCTATGGTGTATCTACACAGATATTATATAGATATTAAACTCTTACTCTTAACGTATTATGCCTTGTGCATTTAGTTATTTTTAAACAGATCCTTTAGTATACACCTGGAACAAGGTCGGAAAATTAACCCAGAGGCTCCCTCTAGAAAAATTACGTTGTGTAAATAAATACTGAATTACGTATCTCTATCTCTTTCTGTCAATTTCTTTGGATTCTAAGGGACAGGCCCTACACTCTTTGAACCTTGAAACCCCAGGGGCTCACATTTGGTGAGTATGGGCTTGGCACACCCAGGGTCCTGAGCTGGATATCATAATTCTTCTCTTTCCTGGTGATTCCCTTTTACTTCTCTCTCTCTCTCTCTCTCTCTCTCTCTCTCTCTCTCTCTCTCTCTCTCTCTCTCTCTCTCTCTCTCTCTCTCTCTCTTGCCTAGTACAGCATAAGCCTCAGGCTTCCTTGTACTATATGGCTAATAATAATAAATAATAATAATAATAATCTGTTCAGTTCCTCTTATTTAAGAGGCACTGAACAGTAGGGACTAAACTATCGAATAAAAGAATGTTTTTAAGGGAAAACAGTTTAAGAAACTCAACTTGCAGATCCATTCCTTTTCCAGAAGTCTACAGTTTACATTCCACACTATGAAACTATCATGCACTCTGATCCGATTCTACGAATAAAGTTACTGAGTGCAAGTGCAAGCCGTAAGTCATTCTCCTTAAGTGGGCAGCATGCGTCCAGGAAGCGAAACTTCTGCGCCTACACTGGGTCACTAACCAACGTAGGCTGATGCGTGATTTCATTAAGCCCTGTTTAAAAGGGATAGGCTGTGACAAATGAGTAAAACGTGGGGTACCCTTACCTCTGACGGTATTTCATGGTGTCGACAGCATCCTCTTATGGGAGCACAAGACAACCGATGACCTTTCCACATTCAAGCACCTCCTAGGAAATCTACATCTGGTCCATTCGGGTTCAACAAGCTTAATTTTTATGCTGAATCATTGTAATGGTAGTTTTTGGTCCATGACCTCAAAGACAAAGAAAATGAAAACCTGAATTCTCCCCTAGATAAGGTAGCACTACCAATAGGAACAGCCGTTCTATATAGGGATACGTCTTTCACTTCTCTTTGTTAGAAAGGTTCACTGTAGATAAAAATCCATCAAGAGTCAAGGCTTTGGTCATTGTAAGTCACCGATGGAAATAAATTTTAAAAGGAAAAACCGAAAAGATTTTTAAAAATTTTTTATGCATAATTCTGTGAACGAAAACCTTTTGAAAATCTTATCGAAGGCATCAAAATTTATATACAATATATATGCGAATAACAGTCTTACACCATAAAACAATCAGGGATTTCAATTACTAATAGAGAAATATGTTAGTATATTAAAAGCCTCCATTCATATCAAAGTTTTCTTTGTTTAAAAATGTATTAATTATTACTAATCTCTTCGCGATGAGATAACTGTGAGAATGCATTTTTTGGTGTTTAACTGAAAAAAATAAAAAAATAAAAATACATTCACTGACCTTTATTTATGTAAAAACGTTCCACAATGTCTGAAGCGTCTAAAAATATGAATGAACAATAAAGCAAATCATTAACTCATATACTCTTGAACTTCTATGAATTATTAAGGATATTTCCATATAAAAAAGCTATTATAAAGAAAACAGCGTCACAATTCTACTTCGTGGTAACCATTCGCTGATTGCCCTAATTCGTGAAACTGAAAGGATTTTTATGCACATAAATTCATCATTGGTTTAGGTCATAAATTGAAGATCTGGGACATACTAAACCAGTTAACAGAATTAAAAAAAAAAAACATTTGTCGGTGATCTTATAATAACTTACTTCAAAAACTGAAGGATTTATAATCTGTTTGGCAAGTAATTTCCATCAATGTTTCGTAAACTCTGATCTAGCTTCACGACTAGTTCAGAAATGAGCGCTGTTGTTATTGTTGTTGTAGTGAGCACGTGTGCAAGTTCTGATAGTTCACCGGAATCGTATTTTTGAATTCGATATATATATAATCTGTAATTCTTGAATCGTATTCTGAAGGAATATTTCATTTTATCATTTCAAATTATATTAGGACGCAAAATTTTGTAAAAATGTATGCAATTACACTAAAAAAAAAGGAGGG
The DNA here is from genome assembly GCF_048544385.1 of Mastigoproctus giganteus. Classification (NCBI taxonomy): domain Eukaryota; kingdom Metazoa; phylum Arthropoda; class Arachnida; order Uropygi; family Thelyphonidae; genus Mastigoproctus; species Mastigoproctus giganteus. The sequence goes on along the minus strand of NC_143584.1, from coordinate 187,172,117 downwards.
GGGAGGGCTGTAACCCAACTTTTGGACTTAAGTGTAGATTGTACAGCTAACAACTGTGATTTCAGTTAGTAGACAACGACCATTTCTCTGAAAATGCAATCACTGCCATGAATGCCATTTTATTAATTTTTTTTTTTCATTCAACCGTATTGTTTACTTTTAATTGAACATTAATTTTATTAATCAGTAAAAAAACAATGCAGAACATTAATTTTGTTTACTATTTAAAAAAATAATATTTAAAACAATAATTTAATTGACCAGTAAAGAAAATAATTAAATTTCTCAATTAAATGAGTCGGTGTAAGGTTTCCAGATGATTTTCTCATCAGGTGGCTCTGTTTAATTGCATCTTCTGCACTAAAATTGCGAACGCAGTGAACGTGAAGAAGCCATTGTGTGGTAAACAAATTATTGTAATAAATATTTAAGAAAAAACAATACAGCAACTTTTTAAATCCTGAATGTTTTACGGCATTGCATCTAATCAGGTAAATTTTATATAGATAAATGAGTGATATTAATTATTATTATTATTATTATTTACTACATATTAATAATAATATTAATATTGTCCTTAAAGCGGCAAGTGATAGATCGGCTGGTATCATATACAGTACTGTAATTACCATTTCGAAGTTTACAAACTAGTCTTAATCGTCTCTGCTACACACATAGCTTGTGAATATATTTTCCCATATTAATATTTATAAATAGCATTGAACACCATCATATTCGGATTCCTTTACGCTCGTGAGTGCTGCTAATGATGAATGAAATAAAAAAAAAAAAGATAATGAAGTCACCGTAAAACAGTAATATGTAATGCTCCAAGGTGATTTATAATTATTTTTTATAGAGTAATTTGATAATTTCAATGTAGAAAAATTTTATATGGTTATTTATTATATGTACCACAAGTAGTATTTTCAATGTATAAAGTACTATTCTATTATTTTACATTTATAGCGTGAGCAAACGTCCCGTTTTTGAATGAAGTGACCCTTTACCCCGACAAAGATGAAGAGAGATGCAAAATAGTCCCATTTTTAATAAGAGTACCATTTTATTTAGAAGTTATATGAAAATGTTATGTTATATACATGAATTTCGTATGTATCACTTTTTCAATTTTTTTAGATACTGGCGAAGTTGATTGCATAACAGGAAATAATCGTTGAGGGTGTTTGGATTCGGTTTTATAAATATGACATATTACTTGGATAAGTTTCAGATTAACAGTATTTAAGGACTTTATATTATGTCAGAGATATAATCAAGTAAGATAGGCGCTGTATAGTTCTGCACTAACTTAGGTGGAAGTCACGTGTTCACGATTCGCATGCACACTAGTCAGTCTCGCGTGCTGCATTTCGGATCGGTTGGTGTGTCCCATTCATTATTATTTATTTTATCTTATTTATTTATTTATTATTTTTTTGTAATCTGGTAATCAAATGAATATTCTAAAAGAATATTCATTTGAGTATCCTGTTTATTTTAATACTGTTTTAATACAAGACCGTCAACTTTTTGCCTTTATTTATTTTATTTTTTTTTTACATAATTGAAATAGTTCGTTGAAACAGCGTGCACGTTATCGTTATAGCGTAAACTCTATGTAACAGCAATCGTTTTTGCCATTACTGTATTCATTATTCGGATGTATACGAATCATTCAAGGGAACGAAGACGTACAAAACAAGACCATCACCTTCAATCGATTCTATGAAAATTTGCACTGTTTGCTGAAATAGCCAACCTTTTCCAACAGGCAAATGTTTTTGATAACTGCGTAAAGGAATTTTATGTCAAGTGGATATAATAAAATAATTAAAGCAATTTTACATTATAAAATAAATTTAATATTGATTAACAAATCAATTTTTGACCACATGGAATATATGCCATGAGGAGCTCACCAACTCTCCTTCTTACCTACTTTAAATTATTGCTAAAAGGCGGTAAATATCAACCGTAGCTTCGCAACATGTTGAAAACGGGTCATAATTCCTGACAATAAAAGTGAAATTTATACTGGTCTTTATTTCCTTTCTGATTTTTAAAATTAGTTGTATGATGTTTCAAGTATTTCCCAAATCAAAGGTTGGGCCACCGACAAGAGCTACGCTGACCTCTTGTGGCACGTGTGCCGCAGGTTGGCTATCCGTAGTATATAATATGAATAACTGAATTAATTAGATGAATAACTGAATTGAAATTTAAAATCAACTTTGGTAGTGTTAATACCATGATCTTAATAATCCTGGACACAGTAAAGTCAGCGTATGATGAGTGTCCAAAATAACTGTCGTCAGAGCAAACGGGATGAGTATCGGTTCCGAATGAACGATTTCATAGGGAATGGGATGACTTTGAATCGCATCATAATCATTGATGTGACATGGGTCCATCATTTTACTCTCGAAATCAGATGTTCCTGTATGGAATGGAAAGACGCGCATTTCCATACCCCGAAAATTTGCAAGACCGTTATCTCAGCACAGGGTGATGACCGATGTGATTTGGGGTGGCAAAGGTATTTATCTCTTAGGAAGAGGCAATTAAGTCGTCTGTCCAGAGCTGTTCGTTGACTTCACAGCAATGTCCATCACATATGGCTGATGGACGTTTATGCCACTAAAAACCACTTAAGAAGCGAGACATTTTTAGCATTAGCACTAGTAGTGGCAATTAATGCAAGAAAGTAAGCTTATACGGCATCAGCCAAAAGAAAAAAGAAAAAACCTCCCATTTCACCTCTTCATTCCCTCCAATGTCTAGTTCTTCCTTGAATTTATTATTTACTCTCAACTTCCACAACACCAGATGGAAGTTTTTTTCCAACAATCAACTACCCGCTGGCTAAAGGCAAACTTTCGCACATCTATTCTACAACCGTCCTTTCTCAATTTGAATTTGTGCCCCCTCGTGTGTAGTCTGAGCAAGAGGAAAAATCCCATCAGTATTGAGCTTGTTCAATCAATTCAAAATTTAGAGCGAATGATGAGATAAAAAAAAATTTACTGTCTTAAGCTGGTGTTGACATCAACCGAACTTAGTTTCTAAGCTGGAGGTGTCTTTGGTTCCTAAGTTGCTGGAGGTTGACATCAGCAACTTAGTTTCTAAGCTGGAGGTGTCTTTGGTTCCTAAGTTGCTGGAGTTGACACCAGCTTAAGACAGTAAACTTCAACTCCATAAAGTTTTTAGTTGCTGGAGTTGATGTCAACTCCAGCAACTTAGGAACCAAACAACTCCAGCTTAGGAACCTTTCCGTTGGTGTTAACACCAGCTTAGGACCAGATTTGAACACCAGTTTAGGACTACATTTTTTAGGATTTTGGAGGTAAAAGTTTACAGTTGAAGAATATATTTTTTAGAACTTCGAATGCAAAAAAAAATAGGAATACATTTAGAACTACATTTTTATGGCTTCGAAACTGGAATACGAAAACTTCCAGAAAGGTGAAACAAATGTGGTCAGAAGGAGGGAAATACCTTGGTAAAGTGACTGTAATTGTACTGTGCTGTGCTGTGCTGTGTTCAGCGTACGATTAAAAATAAGAATAAAATAAAATAGATGAACTCAGACCAAACCTGAATTAACCTGAATTACTTTGAACTGACTTAAAATATTTTTAACCGGGAGCTTTAAGATGCTAATTTTAATCAGCTTTGTTTGGTAAGAGTTGATTTGTTCAGGTGCCTCTGAAAATGACTGGGTACGAATTTCTTTCCCCAGTCCGACCTTGGGTTTACTTGTCGATTCATTTTATCAACTCTTAACACGTCCTTAACTCAAAGATGTACTTCTTTGTAACTTAACTCAAACTTCTAATGGCCAAAGAAGAAGACTTTTTTCAGTTATTAGAATTACGTGTTTGCCTATCACTTATACAAATTATTTAAAAAATTGAGATGGATAACCTTTCTTTAATAATCTCGAGGCTAAGGAAAATCAAATTTGAATTACGTGTGTGCTCGAATTCCTCCAGAATTATTTTGCAATTGTTTCTCCTGATAATAAACAATATTGAATAGAGATTCCAGAAAGACAGTGATATTTTTTAATTGGAAAAATAGTTACTTTCGAAAATTCCTGCTGAAATTGTAATTTGTTTATTTTATTAGCCATGACTCACGGCACCAAGCAGCAGTTTATTCTCGTGGCTGCGTATATGTCCACACGATCGTGAATATACTCTGTTTGTTTTTCAACTTCGCCACTTAGATTCGTTATGGATATAAAAGTACAATATGCAGGTCTGAATATCAGTATGTGCGATTAGGGGTTTCCAGATGCCTGACTTTTTCTTCTTCGGTCCGGCTGGCATTTTAAAATTTAGTGATATCTTGCTTTTCTTTCAGGAAAGTGCATTGATGTTCCCTTCCATATAGTTATAACTTTCAGGTAACTATAACTATCCGAAATTTCTGTACAAGATATACCGTCAGCGCGGTAGCTCAGTGGATACAATCATGATCCTCCTCATATCGGGTAGAAAAGGCTCTGGTTTGGTTCCCGTCAATGACACAAGGAACTTTTATGGGCTTTTCTTACTCCGACTCCGTGGCTGAGTTAGTCGGTCTCAGGCGTTGGAGAGCAAGGTTCTTCCGGAAACTCGGGATTTTTGTCCAGCGAAATTGGCAAATAAATCACAGAACGCACTCAATTTATGACATATTAATCATAGACAGATGAGTTGTTCTCGCCTGGTCCTAAATGACAGGACCATTAGGAATAATGTATACCTAATGGATAATCGGAGATACTTCCATGCTAGTTGCTTGTCCTCGGTAGCATAGCTGAATAGAATCACCGTCTTCCTTACACTGGATGGAAAAAAACCTTCAATGATGCGAGAAGTTTTTATGGGCCTTTTTCGCAATTTGGCTGAATTAGTTGGTTTCGGGCAAGGGTCGCATGGATTTTTCTCCCTGAAACTCAGGTTTTTCTTCCAGCAAACAATGAATCGACCACAAAACACACGCAAGTTACAGACATATTACATAAGTCGCAAAATGGCCCAAGTTGATGCGCCTAAAACCATGTCAGGCGTGTTTAAGTTTTTTTTTTTTTTTTTATTCTGCGGGAAACTGACGCCTCATAGTCTCAATTGCTTTAGCTCTTAACATTCATTACATTGCGGGTTGCCTGTCCACTTTCCTTTTAATTTTAAACGCACGATTATTAAGTGAATGGCGCTCAGGGACGTGCATTGTAGAAAATAATTATTTATCGTATATATACAACCCCAGGGGCTCACATCTGGTGGTATGGGCTTGGCACACCTAGGTTCCTGAGCTGGATATCATCAGTCTTCTCTTTCTTGGGGATTCCCCTCTACTTCTGACTCTCTCTCTCTCTCACTCAGGGCAACTCGGGGAATTTTTTTTTGGTTGGTGCAGCATAAGCCTCTGGCTTCCTTGCACCATGTGGCTGGTAATAATAATAATAAAATAAATAATAACGATGAACAAAATAAGCTCATTAAATGTTTTTTTTTTTTTTATGAAACCTCCAAACACAATAGGTATTTATAACCAATAGTACTTAGTACCATGCATGGGTACTAAGGTTGAGAACATAAAAGAAGATACTTATTGATATTAGTATTGAATTTCTGAGAGAGACTCAGAAGAACAGTGTCCGACGAAGAAGTGTATATAAAAGGTATGTAGCAGAAACAGAAGTCCGCTCCAGATGTGGGAACAATATTGCATGATAGGGCGGATTTGAGATTTGTGCAGAGTGAGTAGCTGTTTGGAAGAAAAGTAACGCCAAGAGCGCAAGAGAAAACTCAGTGTTTTTTTAGATGCAGAGGAAGCTGTATTTGTGGTGTGCTTTTGTCAAAACAGATTGGAAGTCAGGGTAATTCCTAATACAAATATGTGATCTTGTCTAGAAATCTTATTGTTATCGAACATAACCATTGGAGCAGAAGAATCCTTTTTGTGAGACATAAGGCAGGACTGAGTTTTAGAATGAATGAAATTAATTAAGTTATCTTTGCCCCACCGAAGAATTACCTGGTGATCAGCATTTAAGGAAGGTGATCAGCATTTAAGGAATTGGTAGTGGATATTCGAGAAGTTGAAGCTGTTTGTGCAGGGCAAGGTTTCTCAAACTGGAAGGTGGAATGCAATGTGTTATCATCAGCAAAACTATGGATAGGATTTCTGGTCAATGGAAGAAGATCATTAAATATAAGAGGAAAAGAGTGGGAGATAGAACTAAACCTTGGGGAAATAACCGCATTAGTGCAGAAGTTAGAAGACAGATCCGTCTACCATCACCTGTAGTGAGCGGTCAGAGAGAAAACTGGATACCCAATTACAAAAAACAGTTGGCAAACCATAAGATGGAAGCTTATTTAGAAGACCTTTATGCCAAACACAATCAAAAGCCTTTGAAATGTCAAAAGCAACTGCTTGAGTTTCACTAAACTTTTCTCTTTAATTTGTCCATAAATTGGTAACATAAGCCAGTATATCACCAGTGGAGCGACGCTGACGAAATCCATACTGGCGGTCATTGATCAGATGGAAATTTTCTAGGTAGTGTCTAAGAGTTGTCACCCTTTTTATTAACTGCCTGGATATGAGCAAATTTCCAAGCAGAAGGGAAAACACCTGTGGAATAAGAAAGTGAAAAAAGGCGACACAAAACAGGAATAAGTCCAGGGGCACAGGTTTTGAGAACAAGTGAAAAAATACCATCAGAACTTGGCGCTTTCTTGGAATCAAGACTGTTCAAAATTCTTTTGACATCCTTTAGTTGGAAGGCGACAGGAAGCATTTAATTGAGTGTACTGGGAATGGTAGGAAGTGGTTAACAAGACCGTCAATACACGAGTTGGAAGAAAAGTAGGATGCTAACAGGTCAGCTTTATCCTTGGCTGAAGTGGTAATAGAACCATCCAATTTTGACAGAGGTTGGAACAGAGATGGGCAAAAGTTGTGACCAATAGCTTTGGCAAGAGACCTGCATTTGGAAAAGAAGTAAGTTTTCTACTCCTGTAGTCAGTTCACTTCATGATTCATCCGGTGGTGAACTGAGCTAAATATATTTTATCAAAATGGTATGACTATTGTGGCTGACTAGAAACTGTTGTGGTATTACTTTTGTAGCTTACTAGCCGAGGTAGTCATTTTATTGATGTAGGCAAGCAACAGTGGATCAGCCTGTTCGAAGTCTAGTTTGGATTGATTTATAACTGCTTTACAATTGTTGCGAGCTTTAGTGAAGGCAGAAAATGAACCTGGAGATTTGGATGCGAGCCAATTGCGATATGCAACGTTCTTATCAGAACAGCCTTAGCACATTTGTTGGAAAACCAAGGTTTAGATAAAGGACGAGATTTTAAGGTGGAGTGGAGTAAATGATTTCATCCGTACAAGAATAATTTCGCTGACACGATCTGAGCAAACATTGACATCAGAAGATTTAAAACAGTAATCGAGCCAAGGAAAAGAATGGCCACGAGAGAAAGCCCACATTCAAGAAGAGACCATCACCAAGTTGTGATTTGAAGTGCCTAGAGGATCACTCACCTCAACCTAGGTGAAATTATCTAGATTAGTATACAAGTTTTCGAAAAGTTCGGGATTGACTTTATATCTTGAAATTGCACCGTCATAGTGAGTAGTGAATTTCGACTTGTCACTAAAGTTCGGTGATTCATCCAACATAGTAACCCATGAATCATTTGTTTATATGCAGTCAGTGTGAATGAACACGAATGGAATAGGTGTTTTATGTTTTTCGTCATATTTTTTAATGTGTGATTTTACTGAGAAGCGAATTTGCATCAGATATTGTTAAAAATAGAGAAAACTGTAATAGAAACCTATGGATAACTTTAGGAAAAATTATGTTTTTGTATGTGTCATTCAATAACTTTTAGGTAGTTCGCAAAGTTTAAATAGAACCGTTTCTCCGTCGAAAATGATCCTCACTCTTGTTGCCCTTTAACTTCTAAAACCCAGCACTCGTGTTCACGATCTCATCAAAAGTGATCAGATCACGAACCAAACGCGAAGTTAATAGTGAAATTGGTATTTCTTAATGGGACATGTCAGTTAATTTTAATACAAGATTTGGGGATGCGACGCGTTTCATCCAAGTTTATGCCTAGCATCTTAAGTGATTATCACAGAGATCGGGCAGCTCTCGCCTATCAGGATCTTTATCAACGTCCTGCTGCTGATCCACACTTTGTTTCTTAAATCATTACTGGTAATTAACCGTGGGTATATGGCTGTGATCAGGAAAAAAAGACTGTCCTTTCAGAGGAAGACTCTGTCTTCTCCAAAAACTTCAGGCAATTTTGAACTCAATCAAATGTGAAGAATCGTCACAACTGTGTTTACTGGGCCAGTAGATCCTCACTTCACTCTACAAAAAGATATTAATTTACCAGGGATCAGTGTGTGGGTGGAACTCCCCTCTCATGTGATACTGGACCTTCACATTCAATGATACTTGTTGTAGTAGGGTTTTACGAGCATCGGCAACTAAGGCTATAAATATCCGTATATACTGTCTGTAAATTTCGTGTGCCCTGTTGTCGATTTTCTGTTTACTGGATGAAAAACCGAAGTTTCCGGGAGAAAAACCATGCTGCGCTCGCTTGAGGCCGAATAACTCAGCCACGTTGTGAAATAGGCCCATAAAAATTACTCACGTCATCGACGGGGCTCGAATTCAGGTCTTTTCCACCCGGTGTGGGGTGGACGGCGGCGATTTCAATGATACTATTACCGGATAGAGCCAGCTTGAATTGTTATGAATCTTGAATTGTTATGATACAGTTCCTACCATAAGACACTTGTTTTCAGATACATTTGTGTACTTTCAACAGGATGGTACAACTTCACAATTTAATTCTGATGTCCGTGTCTGTCCGGATAATGAATTTCCCACATAATGAACAAAACGATCGAAGGTACTGCTTTTGAATCTCCTTCCTCGAAGATTTCCAGACCTCACTTTTCTAGACACTCATAAACCACAAACATTGCAGGATTTGTAGGTGGTGATACAACAAGAAGCAGGCAAAATTTACAGTTGGCATGTGCTCAACCGTATGCTGGGCTGTTGAGAAAACAATGCCGTTCATGTATGAATGCTCGTGCGGGCATTTTAAACATCTGGCGCAATGCAGCCCGTTTTTATGTACGTAAGGTAATGAAACTTTTTGTTTCATGTTTATTCATAAGCTTTCTGAGCTGTAGCATATCAATGGGTTTGTACATAATTTTAAATATCCTGTATGATTACAACTATTATCTAATTAAAAAATATGCTCGTAAAAGCTTATAACTTTTATATAAAATCTACAGGAATTTTGATAATCATTAAATAATTATTGTTTTATTTTATAATTCAATTATAATTTCAGTATTATTCTATATTCTCTATTATGTAGCACAGATCGGAACGGAAAATAAAATGACGAGTTGCAGTTAAACTAGGTTTAATGTTAAATACATACGATAAACAGTAAAAACAGAATATGTTAGATACATACAGTAACCAGTAATACAAAAAACTTTCGGGCTTTATGTTGCCTTTCATCAGTTAACCGTTGGATTGAAAGTTTTAGGAATGTAGAACTTAAGACGTAGAACGCAGAATTTCAGAATACGAAAGAGCCATTCGCTTAGCGGAAATAGAACACTCGGCCATTGCTGAGCACTTCCGGTCAACCCAACACGACATTGACCCACGCCGCGATGTCATGGTTGTCGATCGGTCTCGCCATTACCGACGCCGCGCCTGGTTGGAGTCACTGAACATCACGTGCTCTAATACTTCCGTCAAAAGAAACAGAGGATGTCCAGTTCGTTCTATTATTGAAGCGACCAGTCTCATGATTGACAAACGGTGGAAACGTTCCCATACATCACAACCAAAGACTTCAACTTCCAACAGTTAGTTGTTGCATCACGCAGTTCACTGTGCATAAATAAATAAATAAATCTTTATTGCGAAGTAAAGTTACAGCACAATATCCCATCACGGCGACGAGCGCCAAGGGTTCACATAATGGGGGGGGATAAAGTCCCCCAGTTAGAGAAAAGCAGAATAAGTACAGCGTACAAATACAAAATACAGCGAACACATTCAAAAGGCTACAAAATACAGATTACAAATGCAAAAAGAAATACAGATACAGTACATCATAAAAACAGAGCTGAACACAAATACAGAAAAACAGATACAACTTGGCAATGATTCAGGGTTCAAGGGCTTTGATGTCCTTGTGCTGTCCTTGTTACTTATTATCCTGTCGATGTCGGCGTCCACACGGTTCAGGGCAGCGAGCATCTGCTTGGGCAGAAATCTCTCAGTGAGTACAAGCCTGTTGTGGCGAGCCACAAGTGCTGGTACCGACCTTAGGCTTGACTGTGGGGTCCTCCAGGAGCAAGAGTTCCAAATATTTGGAGATGATATCTGGCCTGTGATGAGTTTGGCTGTGAAGACCAGTTTCTTTTCCACGGGCAGGAACTTCATCCTCGGGATGTCGAGTGCTTGTGCCATCACGGTGGTTGTGGTAGCGGGAGGTAGACGAAGCTTGTTATTGGTCCATTTCAGTAACCAGTATTCAGCGGAGTACACCCGCTTGAGGTTTATAGGTGCAGCAGAGGCCCATATTTCTGTACCATAGAGAATGGCGGGGTAGATCGTGGGCTGCCATCGCACGCTCTTAAGTTCTACGTTCCTAAAACTTTCAATCCAACGGTTAACTGACGAAGGGCAACATAAAGCCCGAAAGCTTTTTCTATTACTGGTTACTGTATGTATCTAACATATTCTTGTTTATCGTATGTATTTGACGTTAAACCTAGTTTAACTGCAACTCGTCATTTTATATTACTTTCCGTTCCGCTCTGTGCTACATAATAGAGAATATAGAATAATGAATCCGGAGCACGTAGGCCTTTTTACCTATTTCAGTATTATTATAATTAATTAATCAGTTAGTTAAAATTAAGTTGTAATATAATTAACATTTATATTATAGTTAAATTAAATTCGTTTTCACTGAATTGTTATTTAATGAAAATTATATAATAATTGAATATACACAACCGAAAGAAATATATATTTAATATTTAATATATATTTCTATTTAATATACACATCGAACACCCTCCCAATCTAACACCCCACAGAGGCTTTGGCTCCCCCGGATTACTTTTTGTTCCTCAAAATGAAAACAGCCTGGAAAGGAACGCGATACGGGACGATAGAGGACATCCGCCGACCGGGCTAGACGGGTGGGTAAAGTGCCTGCCTGGCAACCCAAGGGTCGCGGGTTCGAATCCTGCCTCGGGGTTGGATATTACGATGGTGCCGTACTCTCCGGTTGGACCTCACGGCCACGATACACGAAGGACGCAGGAAAAAACTGGTTCCTTCGTTTATTGCTCACATCATACGATAAAAAAAAAAGAAAAAAAAAAAGGACATCCAGGCTGCAGTGACCGACCAGCTGAAAGCAGTACCAGAAGGTGTTTTCAAAACTTGTATAAAAGATGTAAACAGCGTGTACACATCGGAGGTGATTATTTCGAAAATATATAACCTTACTTTGCCGTTAGTGTTATTCTTTTTTTGTAGTAGTAGTAGTAGGGTCAGCCTTGTTATTTAATTGGCACACTGTGTATGCATAATGCGCCTATTGTCTTCGCCATGTCCTTCCTTCTGCATGTAATAACTCGGCTCCTAGTGGATGAATTTTCACGAATTTTTATATTTGGGCCTTGTAAAAAAATTGTGGCGCCATTCAAATTTCATTAAAATCAAAACAATTGAAATACGATAATTATTTCTTTGTCCGTCCGTTCACATCTAATAACTGGACTTCCAGCTGACGGATTTTCATGATCTTTTATATTTCGCTCTGGTAGAACGATTTGTCGAGCCGTTCCAAATTTCATTAAGATTGGACTAATAGAATTTCGGAAATTAGTTTTTAATACACATCGCGCAAGCTATCAATAGTCTGTATATTGTAGCTGCAGCACTGGATATGATGGTTTTTTTTTTTTTTTTTTCCTTGCGCTGCTCAGAGAAATGAATGATTAATGTGGCAGATGCGCATAAGCGAAATATGCTCGGTTTGCACATAAAAGTCGTTGTTTTTTATTCGTTTTTTTTATTATAAATCATGAAATACTACTGTTTGCTAACGCTCCTGAAATGGAATGCACTGCATACTTTACATTACCCTATTAACTTGTTTATAAATTTCCTCCGATATTTTCCACCATTCTACATTCAAAGCGGCGACTAGTTCAGCTCTGTTTTTCGAGCAATCTCTTCTCATACTCACCCAACGATTCAACCCATCCCAGAGGTTCTCTGTACGATTCAGGTCAAGGCTCTGGGCTGGCCAGTCCAACTTTTCGACGCTCGTATCAAACCAGTCCTTTGCAACGCGAGCATTACATGTGGCGTTGCGCTGCTGATAAAGTATGACTTCCCCGACGTGTTGCCACAACATAGGTAACACATTATTGTCCGGAACGTCTAGATAGACCATGGTTTTTGTCTACAACAACCAATAGTCCCAGGACAAAACCATGAAAAACAGCCTCATACCATCATGCTGCCTCCGCCATCTTCATTGTCGGGCGATACAATCGGACAGGTAGCTTTCTCCGAGCATATGCCATACCCAGGCACGACTGGTAGCCCATGTACCATGACTCGTCATTCCAAAGCACAGCTTTCCATTAGTCTACAGTGCAAGAACGGTGGGCCTTACACTAAGCTAAACGGCATCTAGTATCAGTCGGGGTAATTAGTGGCTTGTAGACGGTTGCACGACTTTGGGTTACCACTATCATGCAGCTTCCCGCGCACTGTGCTAATGATGACACTTGTCCCAATCGTTTCACTGAAGGTGTGTGTGTGTGTGTGTGTGTGTGTGTGTGTGTGTGTGTGTGTGTGTGTGTGTGTGTGTGTGTGTGTGTGTGTGTGTGTGTGTGTGCTGCGACAACGTCGACCTGCGTTCCGAGCGCACGATTCTTTGCAAGGCTGTGCTGTCACGTTCCGTCAGCTTCAGAAGTTTTCCGAATCGTTTGATGACGGTTTCAGCATCCTTTCGCTTCCATTTGCGAATCATATCATCAATCGTCAACCTAGAAACCTTGGGTGCCCTTGATATTCACGTACAGACTGATTGCTGATGTGACATCCTATTACCATTCCGCGCTGGAAGTATATTAACTCCGTCGATCGCAGCATCTTGCATTCACAATCGCACTGCTGTTCCTCGAAGGCAGTGACACGTAGTGCTTGGGTAGGACGTGACCAAATATCAATGGAGGTGTTCTGATATTAATGGTAGGTACTATATTAGTATTATATTATGAATTGTATAGCTAATATTATTTCATAAACAGTGCACAAAAAGATCTGTCATTTTAATTTTTTTCTTCAAGCATTAGTAAGTTAACTGTAGGAACGCAAAAATCCCAATCCAGGTACAGTTAATCCAAGTACGAGAAAATGTTTTAACTACAGAAACGCAAAAACAGAAAACGTTTTACAAAAAAAAAGCAAAAGATAATATTATGCATAACTATTAATCGTGCTATTCACTATATCCTGTTTTGTTTATATTTTGATTTTTTGTGTTATAACTTTGTTATAACACAATTCCAAGAAAAATCAATTTAGAATCATTTGTTACTTGCAGAATCACTTCCAGTGTAGAGGCTTAAATTCCATTTCGTTCAGTTTATGTTCAAATATATTTCTACATTGGCATGCTGTTAATTAATTGAAAAAAAAAAAAAAAAAAAAAAAGAAAGAAAGAAAGACAAAAGGATATTTGCACAGCTTCAAGGCTTCTGAGTGTGTGTGTATGGAAGAAGGCCGGGTTCAAATCCTGTCTTGACGAGAGAAACTTTTATCGGCTTTTTTTTCACAATGTGGCCGAGTTAGTGGGTCTCGGGCAAGGGTTGAATGGGTTTAACTCCTGGTAACTCGGATTTCTAGGAAATAAAACCTTCTGAATATTACGATATTTTTTCACATTTTTTAAAGAAACGCCGTTAAGAAAAACCTAACAGGGTTTTATTTTAATTCTTCATTTGAATACTGTTTATGTTTGCTACCTTTTGGTGACTGGAGACAAATTACCCTCTGGACTCAAAGTTCGAAAAAAAAATCAATTGATTTTGAAGAACTTGCAATCAGAGCTGTGTTAACATAGAAACCTGAAAGCGATCCAGTTGCCAGCTATCAAAAGCGGCTAAATAGTATTATTACTGTGCCTTTTTCACGAAGTGAGGGGGCCAATGCCTGTTTGTATCGAGGCATTCAGATGGCTTGGCAGAATTATGCCTTTACTGGGCAAAAACTGCCATACTTCCAGGTCGTCACGGCGAGGGTGCTCGAAGAGTGAAGGGCCTCTACTTTTGGTTTGGTATGGCTGTTAAAGAGCATGGAGAGTAGGCAGAATTTGTACTTTTGCCTCAGCAATTTCGCTCATGTTTTCTTTATTTTAAGTGAGCTTTTATATCAGCACAACCACAATATCCATTGCTTAAAATGCAATGCATACTTGCATTATGTTCATCATAATGCGAGTATGCATGGCATTTTAAGGATTACTCTTTTCCCTACTGTTCAGTAAAATGTCTCCCGACTCTCAACCCATTGGTGTTGAAAGTATACTCAATCTTATTATAAATTTCAACACCTAAACTTTTTCACCTCTCCTGAGTTTTAGGGTCTGCACACTGTGAGGGTGAGAAATCTGTATATAAATAAATAAATACGTTATAATAAACATGAATTCGTAATCAGTCGCATTAATGATAATATTAATGACAATAACAATAATCTGATTCCGAATACTAACTTCCGCCTGCAATAAAGAAAATGAATTTTCTGCTTCCAATTGTTCACAATTTAATTAAGAGTCCCGTGTAATGCCTTTCTTTCTCCATCGTGAATACATACTCGGAAAGAAGCAAAAATTGTGTCCATCACAAATTTTGGGACTTTGCCTTCCGACTAATAAAGAAATTTTTACTCATTTAGGGAATAAAACTTTCTTTATTTGGTATTTATTTTCTGATCGCTAATGTTCCATAAAGAAAAATAGCATGGGATAAGAATAAACAGTCACTATTAAATTATATTACTATAAACATTGATTTTTCTTAACCAGACATCAGAGAACTTCTATGATGCGGGCGTCTGAAGCGAGCACATTACAGCTGTGGCTTCCTTACTCACCAGATCGTGGGAAGATCTACCCCACCCAGCAGTCACTCCTCAGAATTTCACGGTCTGTCTGGCGTATCAAAGAATTCTAAGAACTTCTTAGAAGATACAGACTCATAGACTACACAGTGCGAAAAGCCAGTAGTAATACTCCGCCTCTTGACAGAAGAGGAGGAAGATGGAGGGAGGAGAAACTAAACACCACAGGGGAAGTATATGTAAATATTGGGATGTGCCTAATTAAACAAGGTTCTGGGTCGAATATTTAAACCAACACAATGATAAAACAGAAAATGACAGGTATCATATTTTCAATCTATTCAGCTGGTTAATCAGATCGGATTGGATCTGGTCACTATTTTCATGCAATACTTCTTTGGAGATAAAAATTTATTTTTCTCATTTGCCTTTTCACTATTCTTAATTTAGGAAAGAAAGTTCGAAATATTTGGCGAAGTTCTATACACTACCGTAAGAAAAGTTGTGGGATGCCTCTCCAGTTTTGTTAATGAATTTCCAAACACGAAAGGTCTTATAATCTATAGTATTTAGTACGGGCCTTAGGTTGAAGGTTGAGAAGACAAAAGATACTTCTTGACATTAGACTTCAATTTCTGTAGATTCCGATTTTCGAGAAATACATGCAAAAGAAGGTAAGAGAACATAAAACAGAACTAGAAGGGATAAATGAGATAGAGAAAAAGTTGAGTCTGTGAATTTGGAGTTGAACAGTGAATGGTTGCGGCACTGATTGGTTTGGAAGAGAGTGGGGAAATTACAGATGCCAATTCAGAAGAACAGTACAAATGGCAGTATCTACAGAAAATGCCTGCAACATAAACTGAGCTTCTATGAGTCATAGTGCACATGGGGTTTGGGGAGGGAGCGCAAGGCCGGATCTAGGTTCTTGGTGGAGACCAGGGCTGGCATTCTTACTGGGCCCCGTTTAGGTATTAGTGTAACGTACATGACACAATCAGTTAAATCAATGTGGTCACTTCTTGAATAATAAAATTGGTCAATTTTGAAGAGCTATTAGCTTCTCTCCCTCTCATGAATATTCCATTTGTTATTGTTAGTAAAGATAACAATTACAGTGTCAATACATATTTTAGGAACATATTTTAGAACGTTGTTAGACTATGAAAAGCGTCAGCTTGGTTCTACCAGGGTCTAGTCAGACTAAGTGCAATATCTGCTACCACTAACATTCTAATCATAAAAGCCTCGTGATTTGTAGAGTGTAGTTTAAAAAGTGCTTCCAGGGCGTAATAACCGTTAATCATTTAAAAATTTGAATGTCAAGAGTATCTGTATGTACTGTAAATAATAAATAAAAAAACGTTTTACAAATTAATAATATCCTAACACAAAAAAATGCAAGTTTTGGGGCCCCTGCACTCTAGGAGGACAAGGGTTCAACACCTATTACCCTTGCATGGATTCGCCTCTGAGGGGGCACCACCAGTGATTCCCACAACTGCCCCATAAGTACTCTTGTGAAGTATATAGCTCTCTAAAAACCAGAAAGAGTGTTGAGTGTGGTATGCGAATAGTATTATGTTGTGTTCTGTTTTTGTATTCTGTCTTTTGGCCGTAGAGCCCGTGATGAGACGCCAGTTGCCCGTATACACTGCTAGAAGGTAAGCCAAGCTGCCCATAAGCCAAGCCGACGACCCTGGCTGGTCTCTGCCAGGGTCTTCGGCTGAGCTTCCTGGACAGAGACCAAGTAAAAAAAAAAAAAAAAGTAGAACTTAAAGGTATACGCAAAAAGGGGGGATGCAGATGAAGGCAACCCCCGTAATTATCAGTGGAATATTGGCTCCACCAGGCGAAAGGTGCAACCCCAGTGGGGGAGGGAAGAAAAGGCATTGGTGTAGTCTCAAACCACTGGATCTTACCCAAGCCGAGGACTGGGTCACCAGCATCCTACCCAGGTACACCCAGGTTAGCGTGGTCAGGTGAAATCGTACTCAGCCATGAGGGGTTGGCAAAAAAAAAAAAAATTATTTTTTAGGGTTGCTCGTAATTGAATACATTAACCCGTATTTGTGTATTCTATGGCCGATTTGCCTGTTTTGCTGGACGAAAAAACCCCAGTTTCTGGGAAGAAAAACCTTGCTATCTACGCCTGAGACCGACTAACTCTGCCACTGAGTGAAAAAAGCCCATTAAAGTTCCTCGCGTCATCGACGGGATTCGAACCCGGGCCTTTTCCACCCGGTGTGGGGAGGACGGTGACGATATCACTGTACTACATTCGCAGACTCTTATATGAGACTGGATATTCAGGGATATTCATGTGTTGTTGTGGTGGAACCCAGGGTTCCCTCCTAGCCTCTATTGTACTTGTTGTGTCGAAGCTTAACACACCTCGGTTAATTTTGGTTATTTCTTTAAAAATGCTATTACGCAAAACCAGCCATTTGTATGTAGTGTGTTGGGCGTGTAAGTGTCTTATATGAGACAAATTCAAATTATTATTATTATTATTATCAATTTATTTCTCTGTTGAGGAGACACCCCTGGGCAGCCATTGGCTAGAAGGGTGTGAGTTACATTCTAAGGTGTGAAGCGGACCCCATGAGCAAAAGGTTACAAAGTCAATGGGACGTTTACCCTGAAAGGTTGAATACAGAATTTTGAAATACATGAGTAATTATGATTTTATATTAGAATATTTAAATTTTTGGCATCTTTGAGAACACCATAGAATATTTAAAATTTTGACATCTTATCTTGAGATGTAGAATACTGAGAATATATAGTTAAAAGGGATCAAAATGAACTGCAGTTTTTGAGCTGAGTGGCTGTGCACTACAGTTGCACAAGGCGATAGAAGTCGGCAAAGACTTTCAATCTGTAGGCTTTTTCGTTACAGAGCTTTTCCGGTTCAATTCTTAGTTAATGAAGAGTTCTATTGTGTTTGCTGGAAAAAAGCGACTTAGGCTGTCCAGGTTTTTTAAATTGCTTTGAAGAGGGCGTCTTTTTTTAAGCAATCCTGGTTGCTTCTCGACGAGAGTGGAACAAGCCGTCAATATTGGGAGCGTCTAACCTTCCTGTTGGGCTAATGTCAAAAAATCAAAAAATCAAATTATCATATTAGGGCCTCCCGTAATTTCTTACGATTTGCCTGTTTTGCTGGACGAAAAAAAAAACCCCAGTTTTGGGGGAAAAAACTTGTTATCTACGACTGAGATCGACTAACTCATCCACCGAGTGAAAAAAAACCGCATTAAAGTTCCTCGCGTCATCGACGGGATTCGAACTAGGGCCTTATTCTATCAGGTGTGGGGAGGAAGGCGACGATACCACTGTGCTACCAGCGCAGATTCTTATATGAGACATAGTCATAGTATATTGATGTATGTAAGGTGCCACCTAGACTTAAAGTCCATCTCCACCGTATGATCAGTATCACGCAGAACATCTACCAATAGCAAAAAAAAAAAAAAAAAAGTCACTCTGCCACCGGGGAGCAAACACCAAATTGGCGATTGCCTCCCGGTGCCCATCCCTAGAGCCGGGTCTGGGTCAACTGTTCCTGTCTGTGCACAATGCACGAACTCCACACCCATCGGATGAAGTGCAATACCGATAGGTGTCACCTTCCCCGCATCCTGGCTGCCCACACCAGGAATACAAAAAAAAAAAAAAAAAGCATATGCAAGCAGTCAGGAGTAAATCCAGCATTATCAGTTCGTGATGCCAGCAAAAAAAAAAAGAAATAATAATAATAAAAATAAAATAAATAAAAATAAAATGAAAAAAAAATCCTTCTGACTGCCTGCAAAAAAAAACAAAACAAAAAAAACAACACTTATCTAGGCCGATTCAGCAATAATCCCGTATCTTAGCATTATAAGATGCCAGCGCAAAAAAAAAAAAAAAAAAAAAAAAAAAAGGCTGAGACAGCATAGATAAAAAAAAAAAAAAAACTTAATCATTGTTAATCAGAACACTAAAAATGAAAAAAAAAATAAACAAATTTTCTGTTTATACTCCGGGACGACCAAACGTTCACAAGAAACAACACTGCATTCATCAGCCGCGGGCTTAAACCCCGGTCACTCAAAACACGTGTACTTATGCACCCACGCTCCTGACCACTAAGCTGCCTTCTCTCGTGAAAAGCTCTTCTGGCAAACTCCTGAAATGTCTGAACAATCAAATAACACATGGTACCAAGTCACCAAAGCCTGACAAACACAATACGGGTCAGACTCTATCCCTAGCTCGCACAACTTGCCCTTCAAGGATCCGTGACCAGTTAATAAGTAAGAAGTCTCCATTCTGAGATTCTCCACTTGTTCTTCTTATAATCTACATTAAAAGTTACATCATTAATAAACCTGGTCACAGCTCCGGTCACACTGGAATTTCATCTTTCATGCCAAATTTCTATTAGTTTTGACATTATATTCCTATTAGATATCTTGCGATCAACCTGAATATCATTACTAATACCAATAATAGTAACTGGCCTACACTTCCTGGTAAAATAACAAAATGCCCTAAAAATTTTAAGCAAATTCAATGGAACAGCACTCGCAATAACCTGTATTGCCTTCGTAGATACCGTTTTACACACCCGTAATATAGTTAATAACATAGATCTTTGTAATGAATTTAACTTATTCCTAAATTTAACAGTACTCACTCACAAAAACCAAACAGATGAAGCATATAACACAATAAGCAAAAATATATCTTTGTAGTACAAGGAAAGAACTCTTCTATTCAATCCCCAGTCTTGTAATTCTGACAATAGAGGCTATAAAATTTTTAACCTTACTAGCTAAGTATTCTAAATGAGCAGTAAATGTAAATTTATCATCCAAGAGATATCTGTTTATTATCAATAACTACCTTCGGTGGACGATTGTAATCAAGCTTATCTTTCGTAAGCATCATCACTGTTTTAGAAGAAGAAATCTTGAGTTTGTTATTCGAAGCCCAGTGAGCAAGACTATTCACCACTACTCCAATTTTATGTTCAATTTGTTGTCTAGATTTACCCTCTACCAACAAACCCAAATCGTCCGCAAAAGCTATCTTATGACACTCGGACTTATCAAAGGCTAACCACAAGTTTAATCACAACAAATATTCCAACCATAGTCATTGTAACGTAAAGCAGTAAGAATCTGGGACATACTATCGTAAGTTTCTTTCAGGCCAACAGCATGAACAAAATAAATTGGTGGTAATGTAAAAAAACTGGGCCCAACACTGATCCCTGAGAACATCCGCGGTTTATAATCCTCTCATATTTCAAATGCTGGGACCTTATTACAAATTTCCTGTCACTTAAATAACTTCTTATTATTTTATATAGCATATTCGGGCATTTTAATAATCTTAATGCTAATAGAACACTCTCAAACCAAACAGTATCGAATGCTCCTACAAAATCAACAAATAAGGCCAATACATACTTGCTATTAGATTGCTTACTGAAATTCACTAAATCATTGATGGCGTCCTCAGTAGAGCAACCCCTTTTAAAACCATACTAAAACTTGAATTCGGAATTTCTATCCAGAAACAAAGATTGCTATCTTAATAATATTAATTTCTCAAAAAGTTTATCTAAATTTGCTAGTAATGAGATGGGGCGAAACCCCCTGGAATCAGTTAAAGGCTTTCCCGATTTCTGAATCAACTTCAATAAAGCAATCTTTCAAAATGAGGGAAAAATCCCCTCAAGAAAACATTTATTAAATACATTTAATAACACATCAGGACACAACTGTGTGGCTCTAATAATGCAATTATTTTCAATTTCATCCAACCCCGGGTCCTATTTATATTTAACTTAGAACACACAACCATTAACTCACTTAAATTGAACAAGTCTGTGTCGTTAGAACCCTGATAAGCTCTATTTTCCCCCTTACCATAGCCTGATACGCAGTATCCTGTGCTTCACAGTCAGCTAAAAATAACTGATCAGTAATAGACATGATAGTTGCATACCAGTCACAGGATTTTATATCGTCAGCTATGACAGTACTTATCAGATTATTAATATTTAACTTGTTTCTACATATTTTAAATAATAAACCCCATGGGTCATTATTCCCAACAGACAACACTAAATCTTGCCATGCCTCGAGTTTATGCGAATAGATTGACTTATGATACTGTTTCCTTTTAATTCTAAAAAGTTCCCTGCTGACCAGGGTCTCAGCCATACCCCGAGTTCTCAATCTCTGATACCTTTTCCTCAGATTAAACATCTCTGATCTTAATATAGATAATTCATCAGACCACCATGCCCTATCTCGTCTCCTTGCAGTAAAGCTCAAGGCATTATGCATAACTTTGATCAATTTGAAGTGTTGGTCAAAACATTAAAGGCGGATATTGTTGGGACAGCAGAGACGTGGTGTCACACAGATATAAAAAATGCTGAACTGGAATTTGGGGAGTACAACGTGTACAGAAAGGATAGACAAGATAGGAAGGGTGGAGGTGTTATGGGTGTTATGCTGTTAATTAAGAAAAACATAAAATCAAAAGAAGTGCATCCAGTTGATATAGATGAACAGCGCACTGTTGAGTCAGTTTGGTGTGACATAAGTACTGCGAAAGCAAAAATAACAGTAGGAGTGTGTTATAGGCCTAATGACTCGAATGAGTACAATGAACAATTGTAAAGAGAAATAGAGTGGGCTAGTATATCGGAATGTCTTATAATGGGGGATTTTAACTTCCCAGATATTGACTGGAACTTGTGGGTTGGTCACTCACACACTACTAAGACTTTTGTGGATGTATTGGATGATTGTTTTCTGCAGCAGCATGTTCGAGAGGCAACCAGAGAGGGTAATACTCTTGATCTGGTTATCAGCAGTGGTCATTCGTGTATTAAGAATTTGCAGATAAAGGAACCACTAGGTGGCAGTGATCACAGTGTACTGATATGGGATTTACTTAAAGATATAATTACCATCAGGGGTAAAGGAAAGGAAAGGGTTTTTGCTTCCGTAAAGGTGAGTACAGTGGTCTCAGACAGTTTTTAAATAAATTCTGTACAGTGAGATCAACTGACGATGTTACCAATAGTAAATTCTAAGTGGGGAGCATTCAAGGAATTAATCGCGGAAGCTACTAAAAGTTTCATACCTATTAAGAAATATTGTTCAAGGTTTAGGCCTAAATGGTTATCAAATGAACTAATGAGACTCGTGACAGAGAAGAAAAATGCATGGGATGCATATAAATTATCAAGCGACTCAGAAGCCTATGGCAGATATAAGCTAGTCTGTAAACAGGTCACAAAGGAGGTTAGGCAGGCGAAGGTAGATTACGAAAATCTTTGGCAAAAGATGCTAAGAAAAACGGCAAGAATTTCTTTACTTATATAAACTCTAAAAAGGAGGGGATGAATCTGATTGGTCTACTTGATATCGATGGTTCGACTGTTGATGATCCTGCTCAGATAGCAAACAAACTGAATGAGTCTTTTGCATCTACATTCACCCATGAGGAGTTATTAAGGTTTGAAAATGGCAGAAGGTTATCAAATTGTAGCAGGGTGCTTAATGATTTTGTAATAACTGAGAGCAAAGTGGAGGAGAAATTGTTGAAGTTAAACATAAGAAAGGCACCTGTGGTGGATGGGATCTATCCAGTTATATTAAAGGAGGCGGCAAAGCAACTAAGCAAACCCTTAGCCATAATTATGAGAGCATCCTTGGACTCAGGGGAGGTCCCCACGGACTGGAGATGTGCAAATATATCCCCAATTCACAAAGGGGGATCGATGGGTGACACGAGTAATTACAGACGAGTTAGATTAACTTCTGTTCCGGGTAAAATAATGGAGTCACTGGTTAAAGATGCATTGCAGGATCATCTAGACAAGACTGCAGTAATAATTCAGACACAGCATTGGTTTGTTAAGGGAAAGTCTTGTCTGACAAATTTGATAGGATATTATGATGTGGTTACAAAGGAACTGGATGCAAAAAATAATTTTGATATCATATATTTGGATCTCAGGAAAGCTTTTGACACTGTTGCGCATGGAAGACTATTGTACAAATTGGAGCAGAATGGTATTAAGGGTAAGTTGCTACAATGGATAAAAGGATGGTTGAGTGGGAGAAGACAGAGGGTGGTAATTAATGGGTGCTGCTCTTCGTGGACTAATGTTATTAGTGGAGTCCCACAGGGTTCGGTGGTGGGTCGTCTGTTGTTTTGTATATTTATCAATGATATTGATGAAGGTATATCAGGCTTAGTGTCGAAGTTTGCAGATGATACAAAGGTTGGCAGGGTTGTTAATGACAGTAATGACAGTGTGCTACTGCAACAGGATCTAGATAATTTGGGCAGATGGGCTAAGAAGTGGCAACTGAAGTTTAACCTTGACAAATGCAAAGTACTGCAAATGGGTAGAAGTAACCCCAGAGAAACGTACCAACTGTGTGGTACTACACTTAAGGTGGTAGAAAATGAAAAATACCTGGGAGTAATTGTGCAATCAGATATGAAGTTTTCTGAGCAATGCAGACAGGCTGCCAGGGCAGGTCATGGGGTTTTGTCAATGATATATAGGAATTTTGCTAGCAGGGAAAATGAGGTGATTGTCCCTCTGTATAAGGCAATGGTCAGGCCACACCTTGAGTACTGCGTACAGGTCTGGAGGCCTCATTTTAGGAAGGATGTAGATTTACTTGAGTGTGTACAGAGAAGGGCAACAAGATTGGTGAGGGGAATGAAGGGATCCTTTTACCAAGAGAGGCTTAAGCTCTGCAAATTGCAGTGGTTGGAGACTAGGCACCTGCGAGGTGATCTGATTGAGGTGTATGAGGCCTTGAATGGGTTGAGCACGCTGAATTCTGATAGGATTCTTCCACTTGTTAAGATTACGAACCTAAGGGGGCATAAATTCAAATTAAGAAAAGACAGATGTAGAATAGATGTGCGGAAATTTTCCTTTAGCTAGCGGGTGGTTAATTGCTGGAACAAACTTCCATCTGTCGTTGTGGAAGTTGATAGGTTAAATAAATTTAAGGAGGAATTGGACAGGCATTTGGAGGGAATGGTGTGATTTTTTTTTTTTTTTTTTTTTTTTTTGGCTGATGCTGCATAAGCTCATACACTTGCTTTCTTGCATCACATGCCACTACTGCTATTTCTACTAACTGATTGAAAAAAATAAACTAACTCAAGTGCATTCAATTTATAGAAACTGAGTTTAACTTCATTTGTAATATTACTCCTAATTATACTATCAAATTTATCGCAATTAATTTTCCTGAAATTAAACCTTGAGCACTCCTACAAATGTGTCTCAACCAACTGTCCATCCATCAAATTAATATAAAACACAATTGACCTATGATCACTACTAGTAAAATTAGTAATTACATCCCAATGAAATAATCTCCTATTTAATTGGTAAGAAGCCAAGGTTATAACAATATTAGAGCTCCCATGAACATTATCAAAAGTGTATGGTTTTTCAGGTAAATTTAATATATTAAAATTCTGACTTAGAATAAATTCCTCTATTTGAACTCCTCTAATATCAGCAGTATTACTATACCACATATGGGATTTAGCATTAACATCCATAGCTAGAAAGACATTTCCTCCAGAAATAAAATCCATAACACTTTTCAATAGTTGGATGAAACAATCGATACTCACACTTGGAGGACAATAAGTTGAGACTATATAAAAAGACACAACCACTGTATTAATATGAATACATGTAACTAACTCAGTACAGAGACTAGAAATCACTGTCACATTTAAATTTTTATTTAATATCACTATTGCAGTTTTAGGCTTAACCCTCTTGGCATGAATCACATTGGCAGTTATTGGAAAACCTGTCACCCTATATGAGCCAGAAAATACTCCCACATAAGGCTCCTGCAAACACAATATAACGAAACTGTTTTCAGTCATGACTACCATGGCTTCATCCATAACAATTCGAGCTCTCTGTCCATTTAATTGTATACATTTCAAATATACTCCTGGAATATCAAAGCTAACATTTACCGAATTCAAACTACTCATTACAAATACGCGTACTTGCAACTTCCATAGCTCTGAGAAACCCAGGACATATGGGATCTCTAACAGAATGATCACTTATCCTTCCACGTCTTTTACAATTAATGCAATTTGCTGGCTGATCCTTACTCTGGCAATCCTTGTAAATGATTAGGCACAATGCCCACAAGTCACAGTTTTATGAGAGCAAAATGCAGAAGGGTGTCCATAACCTAAACAGTTAAAGCACTTTGTAACAACTATGAACTTCCCGAACTTATGAGAATTATAACAAATATAGATTCTATCATTGCAAAATAAATACTTATACATTTTCATGGTAAACTAATGACCCGATTGGTTACATTAGGTTTTAACCCAGTGTTAAACCTAAAGATTATTCCTTCTTTCACCTCCTGCTCACTAATACAGATCCTGGATCATTTCCTGTTTACTGATTTCTTTGGGTATATCAAAAATTAATATAGTTGGGTTTGTCAGCTTTACCTTATCTGCTTTAATACCTTATCTGCTTTAATCTTATCTGCTTTAGCTTTACCTTATCTGCTTTAATCTTGAAATTGCTACGGACTGGCTATTCTGTTTAAATTCTCCAATTTCTATGTCTCTAACAAAACCTCTTTATTTTTAACAGTACGTTGGTTCCTAACCTTAACTTCTTTAAAGTTCTGTCTCAGGGACTCCACCACAACTTCCTTAACTTCCTGACTAGTACCATATGATGAGCCTTCCTCAGCTCTCAATATCAAAGTACTGTATTATTAATTAAAGACTTCACAACCTTTGGTTTCACATTGTCTGTTCTAACCTGTCCTCCATAGCAAAGATTTCTCTTATCATCGACAAACGTTTCCTGGACGACATCAGATTTAAGCTTATCTGCGTAAGAGATCTTCTGTTCACTACCCCCACTCAACACAGGTTGGTCCCTGACTAGATCCTCAAACAAACCTGCCTTAGATTATAGCTCATCAATCTTTGCCTTTAACTTTTCATTGTCTATCAACAGCGCCATAGTGATGGTCTCCATATCCACCCATTTGTCCAGAACGAAATTCGACACAGCCTTGATCACTTTGTTGGCTTCATTAGTTGTGTAATCAACAACTCTTATATGAGACAAAAAAAAAATAAAATAAAAAAAAAACTATTATACTTAGGCCACCCGAATAATTAAATTCATCTGCCGTGCTGTGTCTTATGTCTGTTAATTGCGTGTGTTCTATGGTCGATTTGTCTGTTTGCTGGGCGAAAAACCCCAGTTTTCTGGGGGGAAACCTTGCTGTCCACGTCTGAGACCGATTAACTCAGCCACGGATTGAAAAAAGCCCATTAATGTTCCTCGCTTCATCGACGGGATTCGAACCCGGGCCTTTTCCATCCGGGGAGGACGGTGACGATACCACTGTGCTACCCCGCAGACTCTTATATGAGACAGTGTGAATAATGTGCATAGTGTTAGGATCAGGCGCCACCTGTGATTTCTCACATCTACGCCATATGTACGCTGTGAAGAAATACAGTACTACTGTAAATGCCAGAAAGTGTTGTCTGTTGTATATGATATATTGCGTTAGGTTCTGTTGGGTGTCGTGGAACAGAGCCACTGATGGGACCCCACGTTGCCCGCACACACCACTAGGAGGTAACCAGGCTGCCCTTTATTCTCTGGCTGGTCTCCGCCAGGGTCGCCTGAGCGTCCTGGACGAAGACCAAATTAAAAAAAAAAAATGAAGAGATGGGGAACAAGAGGAAGGGAGGTCTGAATGTGGGGAAAAGCTAACGTGGACAGATAGAGAAGGCAGTGCACCCGAGTAAGGTGAAATAGGGGTTGGGGAGAGGGATCAAAAGTCACAGGGGCAGACGCCACTGTGTGAGTGCCTAAGGCCAAGCACTCCCTGGGAGTCGGCATTCCAAGGAGTGCCAACCATGCTGATGCCAGCATAGTATTTTAATCTTCAGTACAATCTTTTTTCTTACTCTTTTATCAGTTGTGAAAATGCTATTCGGCCCCAGTTTGTGTTTGCACTTGAGGGTCGTTGTTCTGAGCAGCTCTTAAGTTCAGCAAGCTTTGCCCGTCTGATGGTAAAGACAGCTTGCGCGTTACTCGTTAGGGCTTTGTATGTTGTTTCATCTTGCAGTAGGTATTTTTCATGGTTACGAGGGTTCCTCTGGAATTCAGTAAAAAATTTGAGCCTACAATCATCGTAAGCAGGGCACTCAGACATAAGATGCCCCCATGACTCCTCTTATATGAGACTCCTCTTATATGAGTAGTTGCTTAGAAGAAAAGTAACGCCGAGAGCTAAGAGAAATTTTTTGATGCATGGGAAGCAATATATACGATGTTCTTACGATAAGAGAGCTTAAATTCCTAAGACGGATATATGATCTTGTCTAGAAATCTGAATGTCATCGAAGATGAGTATAGGAACAGTAGACTTTTTGCGAGAAATAAGACAGAACTGAGTTATAGGATTTAAGTTAACTGGGTGTCCTTCGCCTCAATGGAGAATTACCTGCATATCGGATTTTAGGAATTGCTTGTGGATATTCCAGAATTTGAGGCTGTTTCTGGTAGAAAAGGTTTCTCAAACTGGAGGTAGATTGCAAGAAATTGTATGTGACAAAAATTATGAAAATACTAGTTGTACCCGGCGTAACATCATACGTCATCTTTCTGATTATGGCATAAATAGTTTAACCTACACCGATGAGCCAAAACATTATGACCAGCGAGTCGTTATGCATATCGAAGCAACTGCAGGTGAACTACGGCGCGTGCGCTGGTCGGGATACGGTATAAAAACACCTGATACTGAGCTCCGTTAATCAGTGCTGCTCTTGTTCTTCAGATGGGAAAGGCAGCGAACTTAAGCGAGTTTGACAAAGGCCAAATTGTAATAGCCAGACGACTGGGGCAGAGCATATCTGAAATGGCACGGCTGGTGGGATGCTCACGGTCAGCGTCTGCGCGGGTAGCACAGTGGTATCGTCACCGTCCTCCCCACACCGGGTGGAAAAGGCCCGGGTTCGAATCCCGTCGATGACGCGAGGAACATTAGTGGGCTTTTTTTCACTCCGTGGCTGACTTAGTCGGTCTCAGGCGTACATAGCAATGTTTTTTCATCAGAAACTGGGGTTTTTTTCGTCAATCAAAACAGGCAAATCGACCAGAGAACACACTCAATTTACAGACACGAATACGGGTTAATGTAATCATTTACGGGTAATCCTAATATAATATTTTTTTTTTTTTTTGCTCACGGTCAACCGTGGTTAGTACCTACCGAAAATGGTCCGAGGAGGTTAAAAACCCACGAACCGCCAGCGAGGTGTTGAACGACGACGGCTCATCGATGCTCGAGGTGAGCGAAGGCTATTCCGGATGTAACTTAGCAACAGAAGGGCGACTGTGGCGTAACTCGCTGGTAATTGGAATGCTGGTGACAGGAGTAATGTGCGACAACACACAGTACATGGAATCCTGCTGAAAATGAGGCTGCGTAGCCGCAGGCCGCTCCGAGTGCCCATTCTAACCACAGTTCACCGGCGACAGCGCCTACAATGGACACGCGAGCATCGAAACTGGACCTTCAGTGATTGGAAGAAGGTCGTCTGGTCCGATGAATCACGTTTCCTGTTGCACCATGTGGACGGCCTGGTACGTGTGCGTCGTTTACCTGGGGAAGTGATGGTGCCTGGATGCACCATGGGACGAAAACAAGCCGGTGGCGACGGTGTCATGCTTTGGGCGATATTCTGCTGGGATACCCTGGTCCAGTCATCCATGTGCTGGGCACTCTGACGTCTACCACCTACCTAAACATCATTAGCGGAGATTGGAAAAATCTCAGGAACCATTAGACACCAACATACCTTACCCCTTACCTAAACATCAGCGGAGATGGAGGAAATCCCTGGCGCCGTTAGACACGAAAATTTTACCTAAACATCATTGCAAGACAGAGGAACTACAAGAGCTAATATGTTTGACCAAATCATCAGTGGCAAGGCTGGTTTGATGCTACCTTTACAGCCATCTTATGCCGATAAAGTTAGAATCAGCTCGACACAAACGAAGCAGATGATTCTGGAGGGGACAGAGTGGAACGAGGCTAGCATTATACACTGGTGTGCAAAATTTAAGGACCAGTCAGGTTTTCTCCTGTAGCTTCTCACAGGAGTGGCCTTGATATGGGAAAAGCGTACCAAAGGAACCTCGTGAAGTACATAAATGATGAGGGAAACAACACCGACACAACAACGGAAACAAAACGGTACAGAGGGACTTTATTCAAAAATGGCAACATAGCACTGGCTGCCATGATACAGATGCATCACTGCGAAAGATGGAACAAAGGGAAGAAGTGGTCCTCAGTAGAAGATATGGCCGCCCCTAATGTCGATGCAGGCTTTACACCGCCTGTCTATACTTAGAACAATGTTGTTGATAAGTTCTTGCGGTAACATCGTCCATTCTTCTGTCAGCGCCATCTTCAGCTGGTGAACATTTTCTGGTGGGTGTGGACGTACCGCTAGGCGTCTCCCCAGAGCGTCCCATATGTGTTCGATGGGAACGGGCAGGCCAGTCCATACGAACAATGTCCTCGCTTTCCAAAAGCATATCAACAGCTGCAGTGCAATGGGGTGTGGCATTATCAACCATAAACACGAACTCGGGGCCAATCGTACCTCGGAAGAGACGTGCATGGGGAAGGATTACCTCAGTACAGTAGCGTGCACCGGTTACAGTACCGCCTTCCAGTATCTGGAGTTGTGTACGTCCATGCAAGATAATGCATCCCCAGACGAGGCCATATCGATCCCTTTTAGTGATGTTTGCGGGGTGATACCGTGTGCCAACCTCTCGCCAGATTAGCTGACGTCCAGAATCGCTGCTGAGACTGAATCTACTGTACACTCTTAAGTAAAGATTTTGAACCTTTAGAAATAGTGTTGGTCCTTAAGTTTTGCACACCAGTGTAATACAGTTGACTTTACTGATAGGATACTTATGGAAGCTAAAACTGTTGCAATGCAAATCAGTGTCCCTCAGCATGCTGCGATCTTTAGACCGGTGGACGACTCCAAGCTGGCCTCAGATTCGGAGATTAAAGAAGTAATAACCAAACCTCTGCGTTCTGAACATAAAAATTTAAAAATTAAAAGCGTCAGAATTGTGAGAAATAATGGTGTGTTGGTTGAAACAACTAACAAGGAGGATTTAGAGTTGCTTAGACAATCCTCCACATTTAAAGATGTTGGACTACAGTCGGACAAACCAAAAATTACATTTTCTACACTTTTAGTTTATGACGTTTCAAGATATTTAACTAAGGAAGAAAGAGTAGAGGACATCTTTGTGAAAAATCTTAAAGATTATGGCTTTACTTTTGAAGAGATTCGGGAAGAGGTGATGTTACATTTTAGCTTCACTATAAAGACAAAAGTGATAAATTGGATGATCGGTTTCTCACCGAGATTATTTAGACATATTTTAAAAAACGATAGAATTTTCTTGGGATTCTCAGTCCATAAATACAGGAAATTACATAAATGTCAGAGGAGGAAAGGTCAATATTCCAGGAGGTAAAAGAATAGGTCATTTTAAGCAAAAAAGTTCATATAAACATGTGCCCTATCCCGAATGGTTTTCGAAATAGAGATACTTTAATGTACATTTGTTTTGAAATTGGTGAGTGTTATTTTCCTTCCCTCCCATCAGACTGCGCCATTTGATTGTCAGTTGCCAGTTATCAGTTAATTGTTGTGACTGTAGAAGTGAATCAGACTGCGAGTTAATCAGTGAGTAGCGTCAGTTCTAATTGTAGTGTTCGCTAAAAATACCGCACATTTTTACTAATGCCGAATATGCAGATATGCTGTATGTTTACGGCTTCTGCGATGGTAGTGCCTCTGCTGCTGTTGAAGAATACCGTCGCCGCTTTCCTACACGTCGAATTCCGGATCGTAAAGTGTTTTCTAAAGTTTTCAACGCATTGCATAAAAGTGGTATGCTTCCCAGTGCTCATGTTTCATCTGAATGAGGACGTCAAGAAAACGTGCAGGAACGGGAACACATTCTGAACATGGTTCAGCTTAGTCCTACAATTAGCACGCGAAGACTTTCTGCACGTCTCGGTGTTTCACGAACACGTTTTTTTTTTGTTTTGTTTTTTTTTTTTGATTTGGTAGTTGTTGGCGCATCGGCTTCTGTGGCCATATTGCACCTCCCAAGGTTTTTGCAGTACTTTGATCCAAGCCCGAGGCGCGAATCGAACCCGCGACCTTTGGGTTGCCGGGCAGGTACTTTACCCACTCGGCTAGCCCGGTCGGCGTCGAACACATGTATGGCGAACACTACATGAAGAGAGCTTGTACCCATTTCACCCATAGTGTGTGCAAAATCTTCACATAGGGGACAGTGCCATGTGTCTTGAATTTTGTCATTGGTTAAATGCCAATCGTGAAGTGCTTCCATTAATACTATTTACTGATGAAGCCACGTTTACCCGGAATGGAATCAACAACACACAACACTCATTGATGGTCGCACGAGAATCCACATGGTACAGTGGAAACAAATTTCCAAGTTCGTTTCTCAATCAATGTGCGGTGCGGTATGATCGATAACCTGTTGATAGGTCCCGTTATTTTAGAACATCAAATGACAGGACACAATTACCTTCAACTTTTGCAAAATACATTAGGTGAACAACTAGAGGACGTTCCTTTGGCCACACGGCATGTTATGTACTTTCAGCATGACGGGACCCCTTCCCATTCTACCAGACGTGTGAAGCATCTGGACCGAATTTTCCCTAATCGGTGGATTGGTCATGGTGGTGCCATTAACTAGCAACCAAGATCTCCAGACCTAACCCCATTAGATTTTTGTTTATGGGGTTGGATGAAGAGTGAAGTGTACAGAAGAAAGGTGGATACAAGAGATGAACTGCTAGCTCGCATAATGGACGCTGTTGCCCATATAAAGGAACGTGAAGATACACTTAGACAAGCAACACGCCATTCTCTCACGAGAGTAGAAAAGTGCATTGAAGTTGATGGTGGCATTTTTGAAAATTTATTATAAAGTGTTCCAAATTTGTAACTTGAAAAATAAAAATTTAAATGCCTCTACCTCGGAAACCATTCGGGATAGGGCACATGTTTATATGAACTTTTTTGCTTAAAATGACCTATCCTTTCACCTCCTGGAATATTGACCTTTTCTCCTGGGACACCCTGTATATGCAGATTGTCCCCATAAAAAACAGATTTCTCCCGAGATGTATAAACTGTAAGAGGAAGAATAGGGACAATGCACATTCTGTAAGGGATCCACTCTGTCCAGAACATCAGAAGGCAGCTGAACTTGCAAGACTGAAAATTGTTAATAAATAATACACAAATAAACCATCTAAATTACAATAGATTTAGCAATAACTACTTCCTAAAAATAATGCAGGTGAACGCGCAACGTTCACGTTGCGTTGCAGATGAACTAAGAGCTTCATGTTTTCAGGATAAAGTAGATATTTCAGGGGCCCTACTCGATGTATAGGCAAACGGATAAGTTATATCACGTTGTTGGATACTCGTTAGTAGCTAGAGTCGTTGCATGTGAATCCAAGCAGCGAAAAACTGCCATCATTTTATTTTATGAATATCTAACTGTAACAGTCATATCTCGTTTTTGTACCTTTCTACCTGCATCTATATTTCTACCCAATTTTTAGACTTCTACATGGTTTCTTTATATTGCGCTCCAAATGATAATATTGAAGTACCAATGCATCTTTTGGAAGAAATTTTAAGCACTTTTCCTAGTGAAAATATATTTGTTTCAACTGACTCCAACGCAAATCTCAACTTTGTTTTAGCGAACGTAACGATGCTAGAGGTTCTGTGTTTGAAGAATTTATATTGACTATCCATTGGAATGTGCATAATCTTCCCAACACGCCAACAACCTTTTGGAACGTTCACTGACGGTCTAACGTAAATCTTACCTTTCCTCTCCATGCTTGTCGCAGCATGTAGAAAACTGGATGGTCTGCCCGGATGTATGTAATATCGATCACCATGCTATTACTTTTGATTTAGTTTTAAATGTCAGGGATGGAGGTTCTTCAAGTCACCTTCAGGATTTAAACCGCTTCTCTATCAGAACCACGAACTGGACTAAATTTAAGCAAGTTTTGCAACAAGAATTTTCAGGTGAAAAAATTGCACAATTAAACAGTTTATCTGCAACAGAATATGCTTACTTTGTGCAAAACACTCTTTATAGAGCTTTGACTGAATCCACTAAAAGGAAAGTTAAGAGACCTGGCTCCACCCCATGGTAGACTCCCCAGTTATCTGTTTTGAGAAGACGGGTTATAGATGCAAGGAAGAATTTCCAGAGACACAGGTACTTAACAGAAACAAATGTTAGACGACTAAAAGAAGTCTGTTGTCAATTACGTAAGGAATATTTCAGAGCTATTGCGGAAGCCAAAAGATCCTTGTGGCAGAAACTAGTGTCCCATACAGGTAATTCTGATCCATGGGGATTAATATATAAATTTTTGTCGTAACAAACTTGTAACTCCTGAGATATATAGTTCTGTTTACTCTAACGGAAGTCTGACTGCTTATTGGATCTTCACAGTTGAAGCTATTATAGAGAGACATTTCCCTGATGATCACCCAGAGCAAGACATAACGGGACAAGCTCAGATAAGGTTCGATAATGGATCTTACAAGGGATCAAATGACACGGAACTTTAGTCTAAATGAACTTGCACTTGCAGTTTCTAAAATCAATCTGTCAAAATGTCCTGGAATGGATTTCGTTGAAAATGCGGCAGTCAAAAGATTTCACCAACATTTTCCGCATATATTGTTGAATGTTTTCAACAAATGTCTATTAGAGGGGACTTTTCCAAATTTTTGGAAGATTGCGTTATTAAAGATGCTCAGAAAGCCTGGAAAATTGGCAACGGATCCCAAGGCATATCGCCCTATATCCCTTTTAGGAAATATTTGAAAGCTTTATGAGAGATTATTAGTGCCTAGGATGCAGAAGGTTTTGGCTACAAGTAATATGATTTCTAATTCACAATTCGGCTTTAAGAAAGCTCCTACACTGAAGATGCCATCAGAAATTTGGTGACTGTCTATGAAAATAACAGAGAAGAAATATATGATGGTTATTTTTATCGAATTTGAGGGCGCTTTCGATACACTCTGGTGGGAGAGCGCCCTCACGTCATTTCGAGAGGCAGAATGTGATGATTTATTCTATCAGGTTATTAGATCTTATTTTTCAAATAGGTAGATAAAAGTCATCTCACAACATTTGGTATTTTCAAAATTCATTTCCAGAGGATGCCAACAAGGCCCGGTCCTTGGGCCTCTCCTCTGGAATTCTGTTTTAGACCAATGGTAACTAAAAGAAAGTCAAATTTGCAATAAAATAGCATATGCCGACGATTTAGTGGTATGCATACCAGGCAGGTCAAGGCTTTTGCTAGAAACACATGGGAAAGACATCCTGGATGATTTGCTGGAATGGTTTAGAATAATTTCTGAAACGAAAACTAAAATTACGATCTTCAATAATAAACTGGATTATAACAGACCTCTTAAACTTCATATCAACAATGTCCAAATTCCTTGTTTCTCAAAATAAATATCTTGGTCTCTTAATCGATGATAAATTTTCTTTTATCCTCCACGTAAAGAACTTAGCTGAAAAGTTTATGAAGTTTACTGCCAATGTGATTAGGCTCTCCAGAGCTGAATGGGGTATAAAGCACAAAACTTTGGCATTATATTATAAGGCTATATTTTTGCTAATTGTAGTTTGGTCTTTACTGTGACGTGAGTCACAGTGAAGACCAAACTTTTATCATTGCAGAGACAGTTGGCATCACACAGATGCTGCAGAACAACATCAACCAATACATTACAAGTGATCTCAGGTTGCATTCCGGTTGATCCTATGTGGCATACCGAGGCATGATTTCTAACTTAAAGAAAGGTTTGGTCACTCAAATCCTCGACATTGTAAATAATCCGGCCATGAACATTCGGCAGGAGAAAATTAACCTTTGGACAAAATTCACTGAGAAGTGGAAGTATAGATGGCAATCCAGTGAAACAGGACTCTCTACCAGAGAGTTCATTGAAGATGCATCATCATTTGCTGTAAATAAGAAAGTTATGGGATGGTTTTGTCCTTCAATGACAACGTCATATTTAATAACTGGACATGGTTCACTGCGGGATAAATTCTGCAAATTTGGACTTGAACCTGACCCTTTGTGTTTCTGTGGGGCTGTAGAAGATTGGAGGCATGTTCTACTTTATTGCCCGGCTTATGACGACATCAGGCAAGAACTATTTAACAGTACTCAACTATTAGGACTGATAACCTCAATATTTTGATTCAAGATGCCAAGAACTTTGCAGCACTCCAATCTTTTTCTGACAAGGTATTTAAAAGAAGACCCACCTTGTTTACTAATTCTAGAAGTGGACAGTAGACTGATGTATTCATGAACTTATATTTCCACCTTTTCTTGGGTTATAAGTTAATCTAGTATTTAAAATTATATTTTAACATGCATTCAACTTTATACTAGATTTAGTAAATTTTTCCTTTTTTTTTCCCTCGGGTTGGGCAGCTCCAGGGCTCCTGTCCTTTGGTATTGCACTCCTTCCACTGCACGATAAATTGGTGCAGCAGCACTAGATAATAGAACCAGGCACAACTCCTCATGCTTAGGAATGGGCACTAGGCAGTGATTGACCGGGTGTTGATCGCTGTAGACAGTGTTACTTCTTCAACACAGATTTTCCAAGGTGGAGTTCGACTAAACGTCTAGGTGCCACCCAAAACAAGTACACACGCATACGCATACCTAAACATCATTGCTGACCAAGTACATCCTTTCGTGGCAACGGTCTTCTCTGGCGGTTCTGTCTTTCAGCAGGATAATGTGACTATGACATTGCCACACCGCCCGGATTGTTCGAGACTGGTTCGCGGAACATGAGGAAGACTTCCAGATATTTCCCTGGCCTCCAAATTCCCCAGACATCAATTCCATCGAGCATTTATGGTTTGTGTTGGAACGGCAACTCCGATCTGCGGCGTCTCAACCACGGACCTTACAGGAGTTAAAAGATCTGCTGGTTACCACAAGACACATTTAGAAATCTTGTAGCGTCCATGCCTCGCCGGTACGAGCTGTTTTGGCTGCACGTGGAGGACCAACATCATATTAGGTAGGTGGTCATAATGTTTTGGCTCATAGGTGTAGCTCCTTCAGTCTTCACCATTCTTGTTTAGCGGTGATGTAATTCTACAGCAGTCATCTGTGAGATATATGCATATGTCTCTATTTGCAGGTGGTTCCCCTTCTTCTCCAACAAATATTGCAACAACCTCCGTATGCATTTTTACACTTCTTAAAACTTAGAATGGTCTATTAAAATTGAAGACAGATAAAATAAACATACATCGATAGCTTTTAGGCATAGGTTTCCTTTATTTAGTCGAAAAACGTTAGTTCAAAAATTAATAAAGAATGCCCGGTATGGTGGTCATGCGATATGAACCGCATGGACGGGTGCTGGCAACAATTAACAGTTGGAAAATTTGGGCAGCATACCTAAGCGTTTTATATATATATAGATTTTGATATGTAAATGTGATCAGTAGTTAGCCCCGAATTCACTTCAAATTTTCGCGCTGAATGATGATCACACAGAAGAGCTAACAGAGTTTCAGAATGGACTGATAAGCGAATGTCATGTGTGAAAAATGTCTGTCCGTTCTGCTGCTTGCTATTAATAGGGAATTAACATTCCCAAGTCAATAACTGGCACATTTTGGAGATATGCATGTTCAGAAATGACACTGAGTCCAAGAAACTACAGGTAAGTTATAATTTTTTTGTGGAATTAGCGACTTAGAGCATCAGATACCTGTAAAATCCGCTGACTTGCCTTGCGACCACTTGTTACCTCACCTCGTCATCGAACCCCTAGAGAATATGAGTTTGGAGCTGCGAGCGGCGATAGGATAACTTATAAGTGTTTCCATGACACATAGAAAAAAAATGTCATAAATTTTCACAGAAGAGTTACCGCCCACAAGCTTTAATAACAAAAACAAATGCCTACTGTTCTTTGCTATGGTGCAAGGCACAGCGAATCCGAACAATCTGTCCTGTGGAGCTAGAACTCATGCTGTGCTTTCTGCCAGTGTGATGGATGTGCTTGGGTACGGAGGATATACCAGGAAAAATCTTACTGCCTGACTGTGTTTTTCTAATTATGTTGGAAGATGTAATGGTCTGGGATGTTTCTCGTGGTACAGGCATAGTCCGTATCACGAAATGCATGGGACCGTGGACGTTGAGTCCTACATTAATGTTCTGGACAATTCTGTGTGCCCTATATTTTAGCAGTTTTAAGGAAGATGCTCTTACATCTTTTAACACGACAGTGCCCCATGTCACAAAGTAATGATTGCAAACGCGTGGCTTGAAGAGAATATCATTGTAATATTGCAGTGGTCAACGAAGAACCGACCTCAACCCAGTTGAACATCTTTGGGATCAACTGTAATGTACAATTAAGATAAATCTGTGGTCATTTTCGAGCTCAGGAATGCTTTGAGGAATGGAGTTGGACAATACTATTGGCATTTTAACAGAAATTAGTATATAGTCTTTCGCTACGCATTTAAGCAGTCATGGAGTCCAAAAGTAGGCCATTACTGTATTAATTTCTTGAATAAATGTGTGTTATTGATAATTACAAACGCACCATCACTTTTGGTAGAATAGCATATTCATCCCGATAGTTGGAAAGCTTCTCTTTTGTTATAGGTTTTCATTAAACAAAGTTCGTTTTTAATCTATTTTCCAAAAATAGAAAGTAGACTTATTAAGATAATCGTATACGAGTGCGTGTGTATTCCTAATAGCTTTTATATTTCCCGTATACTCCAAAACAAATGTACGCTACACGCGTGGGGATTGCGAAAGAGTTATTTTTATTTTAATTGACCACTCAGATTCGTACAGCGAGGACCACCAGTTTAGAAATCCTCTTTTTTGAGTCCAATTTGCAGTTGCAGCTTCCATTAAATCTCCTTACTGAAAGAACTGGGAAGCAGGCTTCTTCTAACTCCTTGCTAACAGAGCCTGATTACTCACTCAACTAGGCAATTGTCTCAGGTCTAATCTTACCAACAACAGTAAGCTTCCCCCCGCAATGAAATGAAATAATTGTGCGTATAAAGAGGTGTTAATCCGTGCATGAGAGCTCGTGATGCAATTTTAATTATTTTAATTAATAAAATAGCCTGAAATCAGCATTTTTAGCATCCCCTCTGTGGGGAGGGGCGAGAAAAAAATTTTATGTAAGGTCCGCAATTTTCTAAATCTCTCCTTGCTACTAATAAAGTAGGAAATCAAACTTAAAATGCCATTAAAGAACTCGTTTAAAAAGCGCAAGGCGTGCGTAAAATTTCTATTCAACTACGATATTAATTAATGCAAAGTAATACACACGTTACTCTTCTTAACGGTTTTAATTTATTCTTCAAAAATTGAGTTTTCGCGAAAATACGCTGCGAAACAATGAACTTTTATCATTTGATGGAGAAAGTATGTCTGTCGGGACTTAATTTGCCTTACCAATTACATTTGGTACAGTATTTGATACTGTTCTCTTTGCCCCTGTATTGAAAAAATCATAATATACTTGCAGTAATATGCAATGGTTTTATAATATGCGTTATAGCTTATGGTAATTATTGACATTTTGAAACAGTCACCGGGAGAAAGTTGTGTTGTACCTTTTATCGGTCGACAATGTGTACCTGTTATACACCTGTTTCGTAGCGAACGAAAGTGTTAATCTAGTGTAGCACATCGCAGGCCATTAACACCTATCGGGATGCGTGCCACCACTCCACGTGTCTGTGTGTGAGTGCAGAAGAATAGAAGCGATCTCTATCCATCTTGTGTGTCTTGCACGTGCGACTTACTCTCACTTCCTCGCGCTCACTGCCACTCTACCTGTGATTCGCAGCTAATTGCCAGTTGTCAAGACAATCGTGTCCTACACGCGGCGCTGCGAGCAATAGTCGGAAGCTTCGCCTTTCCCGGCTAGAACGGCCCGCGGAGAAGTTTCGCTGTGGGAAGAGTAACAAGTAGCCGCTTGGAAGTGCACAGCATCCATCTCGCCAGGTGAGATGCCGCCAAGAATGTGGTAAGTGTTCCAGTTTCTCAGTTGTAGATTTTTTTTGCTTTAAAAAGAAAAAAAAAAAGAGGTGCGTACTTGTGTTACATTAACGGTAGGGCGGCGGTCACCGAAGAAAGTAATTGCAACGGGTGCTGACCCACTTTCAAGGGCAGTGAAAAATAGCGGTCATAATTACATCCGGACCATATGTTGGTAAAAATCGCTTTTAAGACTCGTGTACAGTATCTAAGAAGCCTGCGTTCATTTGGGCAGGTGTCGAAAAGAGCAAATGAAGTGTTTACGAGAGGCCAAAGGGCGATCTGTCTCGTGTCACCAAAAAGGGAGTTGTTGCGACATCGGACATCTACACAGACGCATACCTTATAGGGAGTACAGTCCGTTGTTGATGCAACACTATGAGTAGACTAGTCCAGCGTTCCTGTAGCTAGGAAACCAGTAAACTACCTCCATCAGATGAACTAAGTGTATGCATCGGAGTTGATACTATTCTTTCAGAAGTTCTATTACTAAAATATACTTTTCTGAATGGTGATAGATATTTGTTTTCCCTCGGATATGCCCACAACCTTTGATTTAGGTGAGTTGTTATTTATGACATCATAGTTTTCAAGATGAGTCACCGAAAGGTAAGACTTGTACTACTTTAATGCATATATGCCAATTGCGAACTTATTACCAATAATTAAACGCTGTTGAGTTGAAAAGAAAAATTAAACTGTCCCTTAGTATCAAGGCTGTTTTGTCTGTGTGCAATAATGTTCGTAAAATACAGTTCCAGTCTCATGTCCACTGTTGAAATATAAAATACCACTCGTCTTCGACGAGTGGTATTTTATATTTCTTACAGATTTTAACACTTCTACAGTTGAGGAAGTAATGGTTAATATTGTGTAGGCTTTGAAAGAACCGGGATTTATGTGGGGCGGGGGGGAGGTGGAGGAGCACGCTTCAAATATTACATTTCTTTGTTGACTGATCATGAAATAAAAGGTGGATGGAAGTCGCTTACTTTTATCTTTCGACGCTGGCAATCTGCTGAATAAGCCATCATATCATGAATAACTTACACAAGATTCTTTGCTTGAAGTAACAGCTTATGTGCACTGACTTAAGCTCACATTATGGTAATAAATTATGTTTTCTGATGCTTATCGAGAATTATGTTTATACTAGAATTAATGTTCAAAGGGACGCAGGTTATGTGTATGAACTTTTTAAATATATCAACCATGCCTAACATCCCGAGATCGACGCGTTCTTCCGTGTTAAACCGGCCTTGTTTGACTTTCTAACAAACATTTACATCTTTGGCCTCTGTACCTTCATTTGTGTCAAATAACTAGTCACACCTCTATTCTTCATTTCTTATGCTATTTTTTGTTTTGTTTAATTTTTTTAATGGAAGATTAATTATGTGGTTAGTTGTCAAGTTTAACCTTTCATGAGTCATTCCGCAAGTGCAATACTTATCCTTTTCCATAGTACAATATAATATTATGCACCGACATCTTTTAAAAATTATGAAGAATAATATAATTATAATGCATTTATATGCAAAATTATATTCCGCATTTCGATAATATCAAAAGAAAAAGAAAATACATGCTGAGAAAGTCTACCAGGGGTATGCTAAAACCCTCTCTCGGTAATTGAAGGAATTTGAACTTATTCTTTTCCAGTGGGGGAAATACAACATACCCACCGTAGCGAAGTATCCATTCTGTCGCCATGCCTATATTTCTTCGCGTTATGAAAAACACAGTGGCAAAGTGAATAAAAAATGATATTAAATATTCGAAGTGAAAGAAAGTAATATTCTTGAAATGTACTAAAAAAATTATACCCCCCCCGCGCTTTAGCCATCTGTTCAGAAAAATAAATGTTTGTAAACCGAACAGTAGAGGGATAACAACTTCATTTAGTATAAGCCAGGGGCAAAACTTGAATGATTAACATTAAATTTTGACCTGATAATGAGATTCTGAAATGAATCCAAACGTAACCCACATATTGAGTAGTTCAGTAGTTGCCGAGATGACTCATAAAATGTCTGTAGTGGGCGTTGCGGTACATTGTACCCTAATTTTTGGCATTTACAATAACCTAAATTAATTAAAAACTAAGATAGAATAAAGTGTCAGTTTAGTTCAACTTAATAGCTATTTCATTGTTACAGCAACAACAGAGTGCGCCCAGCTGGCAATGGGCCTCGCATATTTTTTATTTTATTTATTTATTTTTATTTATTTTTTTTTTTTTTGCGGCGTCTTACGGATTCGAACATGTAGCTTGTGTACTTTTACCATTCTCGTTGCCACTTATCTACCCTATCTTAACAGACAGAAAGACACTTAAGAATTATGTACCTTGCATATAGATTGGAAGTCATTGTATATGAAAATTGTGGAGTAAGGATAAAGCAAAAATGATAGCTTAAAAAGGAAACTGAAAATGAGGAAAACTAGAGAGAAAATTCAGAAACCAGGAAAATTCACAAAAGGAACAGAAGGAAGTGAGAAAAGTGTGCATATATACACACAGAGAGACATTTACAGCAACAGTGAGTGTATTTATTGCAGATGGTAAGTAATCTTTTTCAAAATTCTGAAAATTTCCTGTAGTTTGATACCTTCTCCATATAAGTATATTTTCCAAATGAAAGCTTATTAAGGAACTGATATTAAAGGAAAAGACAGCTTTGGCGTTAAGAATTATACATTAAAGTTACACATCTAAAATTTTAATGGCGACACTGAAGAATTTTGTATATCTTTGAGTATGGGCCTGACTAATTTTATTTCACCACCCCCCATTTAATTAATGTGGTTAATAAAGCAAACACTTTGCCTCTGGTGACATTACGCTTTATATGTAAATCATACCAATATCTAGTTAAATTGCCCAACTACATTCCCTTGTAGCACGATTCCAAGCGGTCTATTATGCTAGATCGGCTCCTGCATATATTTTTTTTAAAGAATGCCAATTCGGCAAAGCGGGAGTCCAATTAAAAAATCACAAGGACGCTGACCCACAGTCGTACACAGCTATGATCACCGTAGATAGCTTTCTAACGACTTCATCGCAGGAAGAGGTAGTAGCGTCCGGTGAAAGCTTTGTCGAAGTGCGCACAGCGAAAGGCGGAGAAAGGAAAGATTTTTTTTTTTTTTTTTTTTTTTTTTTTGATTTGGTAGTTGTTGGCGCATCGGCTTCTGTGGCCATATTGCACCTCCCAAGGTTTTTGCAGTACTTTGATCCAAGCCCGAGGCGGGAATCGAACCCGCGACCTTTGGGTTGCCGGGCAGGTACTTTACCCACTCGGCTAGCCCGGTCGGCAGAAAGGAAAGATTGAAAAAAGTTCTCTACATTATTATTTGGTTAGTTATGGTCGTATTGTTAACTCTCTGTAGAAGTAATTCAATATATAATTTCCATAATACGTACCAGCTCCACTGGTGACATTAGGTAAACTTCGACTGATTATTTACGAAAAGAATCGAGGAGTTTCGTTTTGTTTGTTCAGCTGTTTTTCTGTTTCAACTACTACAGTGCATTCTCTTGTACTTATTTTAGTTCCAAAGAATTTAAAGCTTTGGATAATTGCAGGTGGTTACAACCTTCTTTGACAAATTATATCCACTACACATTAATTTTTTTGTACTAAAAATAGTCCTTTTATAGATGTTTTTGGTTTTCAGATTGCAAAGACCATCTGAGGTCTTCATCTAGTAACCTGATGGCTTC
Source organism: Mastigoproctus giganteus (assembly GCF_048544385.1). Lineage (NCBI taxonomy): Eukaryota > Metazoa > Arthropoda > Arachnida > Uropygi > Thelyphonidae > Mastigoproctus > Mastigoproctus giganteus. The sequence goes on along the minus strand of NC_143584.1, from coordinate 187,128,802 downwards.
AATGGTACTTTCTAACTGTGACTAAAAACAGATCTGCCACAGAATCTCAATTCAGTAATATTTCCATTGAAAATCGTGGTAATATTGTGGTAATACTGGACTTTACGTAACAATTAGGCAAAGAACACAATCTCATTTGTAGGATCACTTGCTTGTTTATGTGTGTTGTTGTTTTATCAATGAATTCATGTATTTAAGGAGTCTCTGTTGTGTTTTACAGGTGCGAGCTACAATCTGACTGCCTGTGTTATCGAATCATTGCATAATCTCTTGGACAGTGTTGCAGATGTGCCATGCCTTACTTACAAGGGCATGTCAGAACCTCTTGCCCTTGTAAACATCTCGACGGCAGTGAGCCAACCTTAGTGTCTGTGGAGAATCATCACTCATACGGTAAAGGTTACGCCAGAGGAGAAGCGGTGAGGCGTTGGTCTGACCTTATAAGGAAAACCAGTTACCGCAGCGGAGATAGTAGCAAAACCGAGGGCGTCACAGGTCAAACTGCATCGTTCTTGAAAAATTAGTGACAAGATCGAAATCCCTGTCGAGAAAGTGGGGTGACAAGTATGCACTGAAAGGATTAAGTTTTTCTTCCTGTGCAGTTAATGAAATTTCCGGTATAGACTGCTTACCCAAGGAATTGATTCGAAGGTGGGTGTTTTTGAGGCTTGTTGGATCCATCAAACACTCAAGACACTTGCAAAAGCGGATAAACAAGGACACCAACCAACAGTTGGAGTGTATTAGTGTTTTCCAGCTTTGGCATGGATTCCCGGATTGGTTTAGAATACATCGTGGAAAACAAGGAGTACACCCAGAAATTAGCTAATGGTAAGTGTTTGTTTTATTTCATTCTATATGACGGTACTGAGTGACTTTTCTTTCGCTCTTTTTATTTCTTTTTATATTTTCTTTATGGTAACACTCATTTACTGAATTTCTTGATGAATGTAGTGGTGAATTTTGCAAAATATTTATTTAAAAGTCTTTAAAATAATTGTAATAAAATGCAGTAATTTTATTACAATTATTTTAATTAAGGTTAAATTAAAGTTAAAACAGTGATGCTTTATAATAGATGAATAAAACATATTCGCATAGATCAGGACTGTGAGCTGAATATTTTCTATATTAACATTATGTTGTGATGCAGAGAACTTAAAATATTATCCAAAACTTGGATATAAACGTCCGCATCATCAATTGCGAAAAAAAAAAAAAAAAAAAAAAAGGAATTTCTTACAGGAAAAATAAAGTGGACGATGCAGTCATCTAAAGCTGGTATAAGCCTGACGTTATTTAGATGTTGTTAAAAGAATATTTTGTGTAATACTGCATAAGAAAATCTTTTGATTTATTTTAGCAATTTAGTAAAATATTTTTTCGCAGATCTCTTAGATGTTGTGTTCAGTTTTTTTTTTTTCATTACTCTGTATCTACTTAATAATGAACTCCCTCATAAAATTTAAGTTAATAATAAATACTTTCTCGCCACATAAATATGAGTCGAATTCTTCGCTTATTATTAGTAATAATTCCAAAACACGTTTAACTGCCGTTTTCAATCTTAAAAGTATGTATCTGCCCTGGTTATGAATTACTGACTCGTAGATTGTTTCGACGTGATTATCGTTTTTATTAGTAATAGTAATAGAGGCATATGATGCAAGAAAGCAAGCGTATGAGCTGTAGCATCAACTTTGAAAAAAAAAGAAATCCAAAAAAAAAATTCACACAACCATTTGTCCAGTTCCTCCTTGAATTTATTTAAGCTATCAACTTCCACAACGACAGATGGAAGTTTGTTCCAGCAATTAACCGCCCGCTGGCTAAAGGCAAATTTCCGCACATCTATTCTACAACTTCTTTCCTCAATTTGAATTTATACCCCCTTAGGTTCGTAATCTGAGCAAGTGGAAGAATCCCATCAGAATTCAGCGTGCTCAACCCATTCAAGGCTTTATACACCTCAATCAGATCACCTCGCAGATGCCTAGTCTCCAGCCACTGCAATTTGCAGAACTTAAGTCTCTCTTGGTAAGAGGATCCCTTCATTCCCCTCATTAATCTTGTTGCCCTTCTCTGTACACGCTCAAGCAAATCTACATCCTTCCTAAAATGAGGCCTCCTGACCTGTACGCAGGCGTGGCCTGCGTATAGGTCTGGAGGCGTGGCCTGACCATTACCTTATACAAAGGGATAATCACCTCATTTTCCATGCTAGCAAAATTCCTGTATATCATTGACAAAACCCCATGACCTGCTCTTGCAACCTGTCTGCATTGCTTAGTAAACTTCATATCTGACTGCACAATTACTCTCAGGTCTTTTTCATTTTCTACCACCCTAAGTGTAGTACCAACATAGTTGGTACGTTTCTATAGGGTTACTTCTACCGATATGCAATACTTGGCATTTTTCAATGTTAAACTTCAGTTGCCACTTCTCAGCCAACATTAGTCCACGAAGAGCGGCGTCCATTGATTACCACCCTCTGTCTTCTCCCACTCAATCACCCTTTTATCCATTGCAGCAGCTTACCTTTAATACCATTCTTTTCCAATTTGTACAGTAGTCTTCCATGCGAGCTTCAGTAAACTGGCTTCTCAACGTTTGGCTACTATAATTCTCGCTCTAGCATATCTAACTTTTCTTGTTTTTTTTTTTTTTTTTTTGTTATTTTATTTGATATTTGATTTCGATTTAGCTTATTATCCATACTGCCAAGGGTCATGCGTAAAATTGGAAGGAAAGTGGAACGAGAACTATGAGTATGTCTAATTTGATTATAATTTACTATTATAATCAAATAGTAAATGTCGATATGTGTGCTGAAATTGATTCTAAAAACTTAAAAATAAATTTAAATAAATCTTTTAGGTAATTTTATATTAAATTAAATCTTTGCAATTTACAAAAATTGAAATAACACAGTTAATTTACATTTGTATACAAATAATAAACTAATTATGTCATGTATATTTTTCTAAATTGCTTTATCATATTAAGGTAAAATTCAAAGTATAGTTGGACTTCGATTATCTTAGGTGAATGGGACAGAGACTGCTTCGGATAATAGAAACTTAGCTTTTTCGCCAATATTTAAGTTCTTACTATACCACCCGTTTCTCTTCTTTTATTATTATTACTTTATTTTTTTATTTTATTTTATTTATTTTTTTTTTTTTTGCTAGCTGTCTGGCTCGGTTAAAAGAGACCTGGGTTATTAGAAGTTCCGATAATCGAGGTCCTACTACTGTAAATATCTTGGTAATTTAAAGTGAACCTTGAATTAAATTATACACAATATAAAAATCAAAGATTCTTTAATTTTACTTAACCATCAGGCGCCTCCGTAGCCAGGTGGAAAGGAGCAGCAGTGCGTAGCACACGCTTCTTGATTAGACCGGGGTTCGAGCCCGTCACCACCAAATACGGAGGATGCGGAAAGGTCAGGGAATGACCACCGCATATCCCGGAGCAATATGGCCTTAGTTGCTATTGCTCCTAAAAACCAAACAACAACTTAATCATCCTCGAACACTTACACGTTATTCATTGAAAATGATTTTATTATTTGAAATCTGTAATAAAATCTGCTTATGCAGAATAGATAAGAAGTCTTAATAATATATGCTGGTCCATTATTCAGAAAGTTTCCTAAATTTATTTGTTTCGAAAATAAATAAATGTGTGTGTTAAGCATTTCCTTTAAAGTGCTCCTTTAAATTCCCTTTAAAGTCATTTTACGCCACGTCTTCGGCGATTTCGCCGATATCTTTAAAACGACAACCTAGAAAAAATAAAATAAACAAACAAAAAAGTACTGTGCAAAATTTAATAAGGTAATTTGAGGATCGTAAAAAGGTAAAAAAAAAAAAAAAACATTTTAATCACCTGTAATATATATTTTTTTTCTAATAGCCTACCTGTTCTTTTGGCACAATGGCTATATTATATTATCAGAAACTAAATGCAAACGTTGTTCGTGAAAATATTTTGGAACATCTATTACTCAAATAGAGGACTCAGAAATAAGTTTAGTACACCACTTTTTATGGTACCCAGATTCATACAGTTTATCATGTATTATGTTTGTTTAAGTGAGTGGTTGCAGGCCGATTTGCAAGTTATGGTTTGAAAAATCCGGAATAACTCACTAGTAAAAAACTTAAACCCTTCGCCTGAGATCAGCCACATTTGAAGGGGCATTTTTAAGAATTCCTCCGGTCTCAGACGGGATTCGAACCCGAACCTCTCCAAACAAGTATCAAGTAGTGAAACTACTAGACCGTTACGGAGGAAACTTGAACATAGACTGCAACTGCCAAACTTCTTAGAACTTGTGCGCTCCAAAATAAGCATATCGAATATGTCACATATTTCGCACTTTTTCCAACTTCGGGAGATTTATTATGATATATTTAAAGAATTTTTCTAATGCACCTCGAAAGTAATCTAAGAGTCTCAAATATTATCTACATTTAAGCTGCCATCACCTCAAACCAAGAAAGGGCCTCATGCCTGAAATTTATTATTTTTATTTATTTATTGTTATTATTATTATTATTTTGTAATATAAATGGAATGAATATTCTCTGTATACTGTGGAACGATCACATAAGGTGAGAGGTAGTTTCAAGATAGAGAAAATACAGACTAACACCGTATGTAGCACTCATGTGAGTTTGAACCACGATGAACTCAAACGCGTGCACTGTAGTATCCTTGCTTTTGATCGCTAGTCTGACACGGCCGGACGCTACATTTCAGTCATAAAGCAAGAAATGCAAATAAGTTTAAAACTCTTCTTTTTTTTTTTATATTAGTTTGGCTTATTATGAATCCTGCTTTTTCGGCAAGAATATACAAGCATAAAGGAAATATTAGACAAATGTGATATGCTGCTTATTTTTTAAAAAATAATATTGCCACCTTTTCGTTTGCTATGCTATCTTTTCATCTTTATTAGTAGGAAAATTGAGATTAAGAAACAATATTGATTAGATTTCCTCTTATGGAAACACAAATCCTTAAACAAAGCAGCCGATTTCCTTCCAAGGGCACTTGAGATGATATCATTTCCTGTGGCTAAGCAGACGACGATTAGAATGACTCTGTCTGCATTTTATGATCCAAGTGAAGGAAGTCACAGACGACAACATCAATCAGCAGTCACCGGCACACAGGATATCGTCTTACATCGGTCAGGGGTGTCCTTACGAGACATGGAGAGAGAGAGTGAGAAGAAGAGATGCTAGCAATATGTAAGTGAACTTATATTGTACATTGCTGGGTTAAATAGATTTCAACTTGTTAGTATGAGACTGTGCTTCCCAACCAGTGTCGGGAACATTTCCAACTATCTGATGAATAAATTGAAGCTGTTAGTGGCGGAATTTATTTTAAAAAATGGGGGGGGGGAATCTTGTTTACTTACAGTGAGAACGTCGATTATCGTAGCTAATTCCGGCGGCGCTACCAGTTTAGATAACGAATTTTTTTGGACAAAAATGGGATCCACATTTAAAATTGGCTTCTCATTTTTTAATATCCCAAACTATTGATTTTCCTACTCTATATTTAGTAGTCAAATTGATAACATTTGAATCTCCCTTCAGTTTTGTTAAGATATAGTTTTGTCATTGCTAGATATCAGCACACATTTTTGTTTCTCAAACATGGGCAATGGATGAAGCTGTGTGATGGAATATAGTCACTTGGCCACAATTAGCAGACTACAGTACAGGAGGGCCTGGCTAAAATATATTCTTAAAGACTAGGGGTGGAGGGAATGAACGAGAATATAGGTATAGCTATCATTGTTCGTGATACTGACTGTATTATTGTAAGCTAAGCTTCCCCAAAATGCAAAAAAAAAATTCTGTTCACAAGCGCCACCGCAAACAAAATGCCGAACGTCAGTAGCACTTTTTCATGTCCCAGATAAATTAGGGTAACAGCATTAACTCAGAAATACGACTTACTGTACGGTATTTCAAAAACAGTGACCATCACCACTGTTAAAAAAAAAAAAAAAAAAAAAAAAATAGAATAAAGACATCTGAGTTTGGGTTTTGTAATATCTCATATTGTTAAACTGCACCAAGTCCATCTTTCTCATTAATTGTAAATTAAAAATTGATTGATATAAAATAAAGTCGTATGCACTGCTTATGTAAGTAATTTTATCTGCCACTTGATTGGTAGTTATTTCACACCAGTAAGTAAAGGACGAATTCAAATTCTGTCAATGACGCGAGGAATTTTTTTTTTATCCCACGATGTGGCTGAGTTCGTCGGTTTCAGCTAATGGTTTCTACCAGAAACTCGGGTTTTTCGTCTAGCAGACCGACCGAATAATGCACGCAATTTCAGAAAAATACTGCAGCCTTATAGCCTTAGTTGCTTGTGCGATTAACGCACACCTAATATGATTTGTTCGGATAATCAAGCCTCGATATAGTTACTGCTAGTTTCGTTTTTCATCCTTTTCACAAATGTACAGGTTTATTGTGTTTCAGTCCGCCAAACGCACCCTAGCAAATCGGCCCATGAACATACACTTATAACAGACATAATACACAATAGTGCAATAAGGTCTAAGTCGCGAATGTGTTTAGAATCCAGCAACAACAGGAGTAGGCCTGTTCCAGCGATCACGAATTCTCTCTTTGCGTTGACCATAGGACAGTTTTTTTTATATATGTGTATATATAAATTGCATAAGCATATTCACCGAACCGGTTATATTCTGGGAGATGAAAAAAATAGCTATAGGAAGGCGTGTGTTCATTCAGTCCGCACCTTTTGTTCAAAAAGTGCATGCGAGTTTCATCAATGGGATCAAGAATGTTTAAACATTCCTTGACGGCATTTTGACAGTGCATCCATTTTATCAAAAAGTGAATCGAGACATGGTGCTGAGTGGAGGTTTCCTATGTTGCGACTTATACTTTACCATTCCCTGGCATAGTTAATATCACGTATTACGCTGTGCTGGTACGATCTGTATTGCTTCCGAAGCAACCTGAACTGTTGGAATAGGGATTCATTTGCGTTCAGAACAGTGCATTTCTCTGTTGCCATTGGTATAGTCAACAGTTGCTGCAGGCCTGAAGTTGAAAAGTGCTGGCAGTTCCTCCTTAATCCTCAGAGCCAGCTTCCCCCATTTGATTCCTTTTTATTTTCTCTGGTGAAGGCCTCACTTCAGGGATGCCCATATTAAATCTGGAACGCCTTCAACACACGCTATCACTATAAGAGGATCATTATGTCTCCTGAGCATGGCAGATTACAGCGCTTATGGCCGACCGGGCTAGCCAGGTGGGTAAAGTGCCTGCCTGGCAACTCCAAGGTCGCGGGTTCGAATCCCGCCTCGGGCTTGGATCAAAGTACTACAAAAAAAAAAAAAAAAAAAAACCTTGGGAGGTGCACTATGGCCACAGAAGCCGATGCGCCAACAACTACAAAAAAAAATAAATAAAAAATAAAAATAATAATAAAAAACAGCGCTTGTGATGGGTCGTTTGCCTCAACGTGCCAGCAGCGCAAGTAACAGTGAGAGACGTACCTCGACCTTGAAGGTGATATGTTCAGTAGAGGATAGATGGAAGTTGTTATAGCCTTTCGTTTTCTGTTGGTTGATAACTTTTCTAAGGATTCCTGGTTTGAATGCAATTTATGCAGATGTAGCCCGAAACAGTTGTTTTGGGCTACATCAGATAGTGGCCATATCGTTTTCTGGAATTTATCGAAAGCTCAGCCATCTCGCTCTCTGCACCTCAGTAATTGTGACTTCTGGTTAATATGAATGTCCCAAGAACAGGATTGATCAAAGCAGTATTTAGCCTGGCTGACCTAAAGGAATGTATTACAAGGCATGCTGCCAAAATTGTCCTTAACTTCCTGGGCAACAGTATATCATGCTGAACTGAATTACAGCACATTTGCAATACAAGGGTCTATTCATACCGAGGCGCCTCCGTAGCCAGGTGGGCAGGAGCAGCAGTGCGTAGCACACGCTTCTTGATTAGACCGGGGTTCGAGCCCGTGACCACCAAATACGGAGGATGCAGAAAGGTCAGGGAATGACCACCGCATAACCCCCGAGCAATATGGCCTTAGTTGCTAATGCTCCTAAAAACCGAATAACTAACTATTCATACCGAGCAGTTTTATCTTCTCAATCATAGATTCCTCATGCCCTATGTAGCTTGAGTAAATTGTGCTGTGTCGGCCGTGTGGCTTTCGGCAGCGCCAAACGCACCCTAGTGTCACTTTTTTGACTTTTTTTTTTTTTTCGTGCCCTTATGGTCCAGACATTATTTTTAGGAAGTTAAAAGTGACTACAGTCAATTAATCAGTAAAACTTAAGCGTGTATATATCTCTGAAGTTCGAATTGAAAAAATCAAATTAATTTTTCAGTGAAAAAATGGAGGAGGGGACTGCTCTTAATTTATCGCGATTTCCTTCCAGCCGATGTCAGTCTGCTAAGAAGTGCAGCCCTCCAACTTTTTAGACTACTTCTGGAATAGTATACTCATGAAAGTATGTAGTCTTAGTCTCGTAGTTTAAGTATGAGGGATTTTCAGGATATTCATAATAGCATATTTTTATGACTTCACCTTATTGGCATATGGATGTATGAATACAAACACTTATTCATTTTAACTGTCACTAAATTTTTATAAAATAAAAAAAAGACAGGTTAAAGTCTTTACATTGCGCAAATAATTTCATGCAGCTGCATTTTGTCGACATACTCTGAGTTTGTTTATGCAGTAACGAAGCCACCTACATTCTTAAGATGGACACTAACTTGAACAAAGATATGCATTGAATCCTTCAATTTTTCTTTCGTTTAAAAGGTAGTTTATCAAATGCAGGGTGAGCTTATAGAGAGTGTAGCACCTTGAAGAATGACTTTTTTGGTAGTTTTCAACAAAGAAAGAAAAAAATTAAAAAAATAAATAAATTACTGTAGTTGAAAAGTTTTGGCTAGTAGGTACTTTTTCATGTCAGATTCCTTCACCTCACAGAAAAAAAAAATGCGTCCACCATATGATTAGGATATAATGTTCTGTGTAATGTCTTTTCTCAACTGGAAGAGGAGGGGGGGAAGGAAGGAAGTCGTTTGCGAGGGTGTTTTCATTATTCCGAAGCAGTTATAAAATCAACGGAGATTTATTAAGGGATTTCCAAAAAATTTAACTACTAAAAGACAACAAGAGCATTGAGTTGGGTGTGTGGCGACGATAATTTTTAAAATGACTACTTCCGTTTTTATTTAAAAAAAAATGGATGTTTATTCTGATCCTTTTAAAATGTTATAATTTTTAAATGATATTTTTATCACGCCTTCTCTGCACCCAATGAATTAATTCCATGAGTCGGGAAAAAATCGGGCAAGTCAAGGTCATTTAATAGCTACTCCGCGTCACGCTCGCGCTATAATGCCATCCCTTCTCATCAGTAAACTGTTGGTTACAGTAAGAGTTGACAGTTCTTACTTCGGCAGTCGGTACCACGAATTATGTAGACGACGAGTAATCGTAGTGTGTGTGAGAGAGAGAGAGAAGAGGGGAGCTGGTGAATGACCTTGAAACCGCTTATTGTTTTATCCTGGTTATAGTACAATAATGCCTTACGTAACTGGTCGTATTTGAATAACAAAACTTCATAGCATTTTGGCCACAGTAACCGATAGATTTATTGTTATTTGATCGATATTTTTAATTCTTCTATTGCACGTGGGATTTATCTTTTAATTACTTCTGCTGAAAAGGATCTACAAGAACCTGGCGTCACATTAGGCTTCATCGTAAACCATATAACCTGGTATCTGCGGGTCATGATCCAGAAGAACACGCAAAGTAATAAATAATCGTTAGAAAATATAACATCTGTTTTATTTCATCCGTCGACAAAGACTGGCTCAAGTGAATTTTATATATGGAGACGTTTATAAATCAGAACAATAAGCTTTGTAATACTGTTTTATAGTAAACACTCAGTTGTTATGAGCATACATTACATCCACTTCTTTGGACTGCTCAAAATTGCCACGTGTTTCATTCGGTTTTCATTAAAATGTACTGAGAAGATTTTGCAACGACATTTTAGTACAATATTTTCTATAAAAAAATGCTTTGACGTCTTCTCAAGATATAGATTTTTTGATTGACAAAAAACTTGATTTTATGGAATCTGAATTGCTGTAATGGCCACTCTCTTCTACCTCATGAATATTAAGATAGTTTATTTAGTTATTAACTAAACCACTATACATTACGGTAGTTCTGAATTGACACATCAAACAGGAGGCTGACAACAGCCTCCTGTTTGATGTCTCAATTCATGTATGGTCTGAGGATGGGTTCCTGAAACGTTACCTTAATGTATAGTGATTTAGCTAATAACTAAATAAACTATCTTAATATTCATGTTGTATAGGACTGGTCATTATAGAAATCTAGATTCCACGGAAAACCACCACGTAACGTCCTTCTCTAACTATATTAAATCTTGATTTATTTATTTATTTATTTTTTTTTTTATTAAAGAAAGTTTATACTTAGGAGGGTACTCGCATCAACAATGGACCGTGTCCCCCTCCTTTTTTTGTGGTTTCGTGCAGATCATAATACACCTACTTTCGAACTAACAGGTTGCCGCACGGCGTCTTCATTGATGTCAAAAACTGTGGGGGGAACCTTTGGATTACGATTTTTGATATTACATTATGCACTGGAGTATACGCTGTTTTCAATACTAATGGTCATTTTCAGTATTTATTTCATTTCCAAAAATTTGGTCATTCATTTTTGTTATCGAAAAATTATTATAGTCATTATTATTATTTGAAATGGGATGTCTGGTAATCCATAGCAAAATGATATTAATTCAAAAAAATGCACTGTTAAATCAGGTGCAGATGTTTAAATGTACGTTTATTGGAATAGTTTCGAAAGAAACGTCTCCACGTTAAGTAGATCGCTATACAAATCATTAAAACAATAATTGACTTGGTTTTTGTATTTGCAACACCTGCCTAATCCCCGTGAAGCCACCCCCCAATACAACCCGTACACCTCTTAGCGTGGAGTCCACAAGTTGTTGCAGGGTGTCATGTGGTAATGCTACCCATGTGTTGTACAATATGTCGAGTAAAGCTAGCACATCACACTGCCAGGTGGATGGTCGTAATATCGAATGGTCTTTTCCAGTAGTCCCAAACATGCTCAGTTGGGCTGTGATCGTGTGAGCTGGACGTCCATGGGAGGAGAATTCATTATCATGTTTCTGAAACCAGTTAGCAACCTACTGGGCCTTGTGGCATGGCGCGTTGTCTTGTTGAGTGACGCCGGTGTTGTCTAAATACGCTGCCATCATTAAGGGGTGTACTTGGTTTGCCACGATAGAAAGTTAAGCGTTTCTATCGAGTCTTTGATTGACAATGATCAGAGGACCCAGGGTATGCAACTAAATCAATCCCCAAACTATAACACTACCGCTTATAGCTTGCCGAACACTAACAGTGCATCCAGGTGTCATGGCCCCATGGGCATTCTGCATTTGGAGAAAGCAACATCGCCATGATAGAATTGGAAACGGGATTCATCAGACCAGGCGACAAATTTCAACATGTTGGAGTTCTAGTGTTGATGCTGACGTTACATGTAAGGCGCAGTTTTTTGTGTCTTGCAGTGAGCATGGATGCTGGTGACGGTCATCGCCTGTCCGGCGTATAGTCCGTGTGGATATGCGGAGTTGGGGGAGAATCCCGGTGCTGCTTGACAAGAAACACTATAAAACTATAGTCCAGTGAATATTGGTCTTGCTATTTCTTCGTTGTACTGTGTGGTTAGCTGGGTCACTGTTCTGCATCGCTGTCGTGTTACGAGAAAAGACACGATGCTCACCACGGGCGTCGGCCACATATGGCTGTCTCACATGTGACCTTTGGCTGGTTGTTCGACCACTGTTGGGCCAGTCACGCTATACCCATGATACCACAGAACGGGAGCACTTAACCATGTTGACTGATCAAATACTGGCACCTGCACAAATTGTCACCATCCCACAATCATTCCACGTTCGAAGTCGGAAAGAACTCGACGCCGACCCATTCTTCCTCGCAGATACTCAAAAACTGATTTTCACGTATGCGAACTACAATCGTATATCAGCCATTCCCGACTTTGAGCCTTTATCAGTGCCACGGACCAGTCTATTCCTACCTATGTTCTGCACATCCCCCAGAGCTTAAATAAAGTAAATTAATTTATTGAATTCGACAGTATTCTCGTTAGTTGGTTTTTTTGGTACTTACAAGTATACCTATATTTCCAAAAAATTAACTATGGTAATTAATATAGCAAGAAAACTTCTTTTTTTGTGTACAAAATATATATATCTGTTGACTCCTTATGATTAAAATATAATGCGAAGAAATGAAAAATAAGTCTCGAAATTGATCCCAAAGTAATGAGGATATTAAATTTTGCTTAATGTCCCTTTTAAAATTTTTTTTTCTCATATAAATTAAATAATATATATATATTATATGAGGTGCAAAGTATGGTTATAATTATTAATACTGTATTAGTATGCGGTATAAATACCGCAATGAGCTGATGCCATTGCTGTGGCAATATACACACTGCGACCATAATGTCATAATAGTATTATTTGTTAGAATATGTATATTAGAGTATTTGGCGGAGAATAAGTGAAAAAGAGACATACTATAGATAAATCTATGGAGAACGTGTAAGCAAAAAATGTTAGATTGTTTAAAGAATACAAATAAATAAGATAATATACAAAAAAATATATATCATTGTATACCTATAATTTGGGTGACTTCTGAGGTCAACCACCTAAATTGAAAGGAAAAAACAACGGTAAGGTGTTCTCTCTTTCTGTGAAGATCAATATGTAGTATGGTAATGCCAATTTTAATAGGCTTTTGATGTTATATAAAATAGTGTAATAGTATTTAAAACGTATAATAGTATATTAATAGATTTTTAAAAGAATTAAAAATTATAAAATACAAATTTATCATCGTTGACCCGACATAGAACGTAAGAGATAAATCGAAAAGATATGTGCAGACACCGTGTCTTGGACATGGTACCTTGGTAAGTCACTACTATCCGCCAAATACTAGTACACATATGTGCGTGCATGTGTACAAATTCAATAGGTGTTTTCTTGTGTCAAAAATGGCTTCATAATATGTTAATTAGTCAATAGTGTTCCATATTTATATGGACATGAATTAAGCATTTAATAATTTGAAATTAGAAAAAATTAATTTTTAACTTGAATTGCAAGGATTGCTCACGAAAACTAATTAAGCTTGTGTTTGGTATCTAATTGTATTCACCCCAATTAGTTTTAATAGGTCACGGCTTATCGCTTTAAGAAAGCGGCTCATTAATGTATTTATGACTCAGCAAGCACACGACAGATATCCATCTGTTTGTAGATAAGAAAAAAAAAAAAAAAAAAAATTAGCTACACCCAAATGAATGACGCGAATGTTGTCCCACGCACGAAGGAAGCCAAAGTGGGATTGTTTTCGTTTTATTATTTGCATAAATAAATAATAAAATGACGTTAATCTTTAGACTATTGTTTACGGAAACTATGATCTAAAGGAGATTAAAGTTGGCTTTATTCAGAACTCTCCTAACGATTGGAATGCAGTGATCTTTTTAAGAGCAGTACACTCTTATAGTTTAGGAGGCGCGATCAGCAGTGCTAGCAGTTTTTCTTTTAGGTACTGTATTTGCCTTTTGTGCCAAGGTTTCCTCACTTCTGTGTTAAGGTTTATCCTGTTGTTGAGGGGTTTTAGTGGAATAAATAAATAAAACAGTTTAGATGGCACAGCAGAAGATATAATTTGGAATAGCGTTGTTGATGACGTGAGCTCAACCGTCGAATAGAGCAGCGATGACGATTAACTAAATACCGCATTTCATTTTTTTGTTTTCCTACTCCTACATGTTGAAGTATGATATATATATATTTTTTTTTTTTAATGTGAACCCCAAACACGAGAGGTTTTAGAACCTATAGTACTTAGTACCGTGCTTGGGTTGGAGGTTGAGAAGACAAAAGAAGATATTTGTTGACATTGGACTTGAACTTCTGTAGATTGTAATTTTCAGGAAATACGCATGAAGGAAGGTTGTCCCAGAAAACAGCAGTTGAATGAATAAATGAGGAAGATGAAAAGTTGGTTCTGTGGGTTTGAAGTTGGACAGTAAATGGATGTTGGCTGGTGGCGGCACGTGTTCGGACTGTTTTGAAAGAGAGAGAGGGAATTATAGAAGCCAATTCACAAGAACAGTGCCCATGGAAATATCTGTAGAAGAGGCATGCAGCAGAAACAGTGCGTCTATGAGAAAGCGAGTGGAGAGACTCTGTTAGAGATGAATCATTAATTAACCTAACTGCCCTCTTCTGAATGGAATCAAGAAGCCTGAGAGAGGTTTTGGGGGCACCACCCCAGATGTGGGAACAATATTCCATGGCAGGGCGGATTTGCGATTTATACAGAGTGAGCAGCTGTTTGGAAGAAAAGTAACGACGAGAGCGAAAGAGAAAACCAAGTTTTTTAGATGCAGAGGAAGCAATATTTGTAATGTGCTTGTGCCAAGAGAGATTAGAAGTCAGGGTAATCCCCAAAAGAGATATATCATTTTGCCTAGAAATCGGAGTGTCACTAAAGATAAGCATAGGAGCAGAAGAATCCTTTTTGCGAGATATAAGACAAGACTGAGTTTTAGAAGGGTTGAAATCAACTCAGTTGTCTTTGCCCCACTGGAGAATTACCTGAAGATCGGCATTTAAGGAATTGGTAGCAGATTTTTGAGAAGTTAAAGCTGATTGAGCAGGACAAGGTTTCTCAAAATGGAAAGTTGAATGCAATGTGCTATCATCGGCAAAACGATGATAGGATTATATGGATAGGATTTCCAGTCAATGGAAGAAGGTAATTGATATACAAGAGGAAAAGAGTGGGGGAAAGAACTGAACCCTGGGGGACACCGGCATTAGTGGAGAAGTTAGAAGACAGAGAGCCATCTACCATCACCCTCAGTGAGCGATCAGATAGAAAACTGGATAACTAATTACTAAAAACAGTTGGCAAACCGTAAGATGGGAGCTTGTTTAGAAGACCTTTATGCCAAACACGATCAAAAGCCTTTGAGATGTCAAGAGCAACTACTTGTGTTTCACCGAACCTTTCCATTGAATTAGTCCATAAATGGGTAACATAAGCCAGAATATCACCAGTGGATCGACACTGACGGAATCCATACTGGCGATCATTGATCAGACGGAAGGTTTCTAGATAGTTTAAGAGTTGATAGTTAATTGA
Organism: Mastigoproctus giganteus; assembly: GCF_048544385.1. NCBI lineage: Eukaryota > Metazoa > Arthropoda > Arachnida > Uropygi > Thelyphonidae > Mastigoproctus > Mastigoproctus giganteus. The sequence continues at coordinate 187,113,401 of NC_143584.1, read as the reverse complement.
TTTCTCCATTACTTTAGAAAGAGTAGAAGTAATTGCAATGGGACGTTAATTTGATGGGAGGGATTTGTCACCCTTTTTAGGAACTGGCTGGATATGAGGAAATTTCAAGCAGAAGGAAAAACACCTTTGGAATAAGAAAGTGAAAAAAGTCGGCAAAGAATGGGAGTAAGTTCAGGAGCACAGGTTTTGAGAACAAGTGGAGAAATACCATCAGGACCTGGAGCTTTCTTAGCATCAAGATTCATCAAAAATCTTCTGATATCCTTTTGACGGAAGACCACAGGAGGCATTGAATGGAGCGTGTTGGGAATGGTGGGAGATGTTTTACCAAGATCATTAATACATGAGCTGGAAGAAATATGGGATGCTAGCAGGTCAGCTTTCTCCTTGGCTGAAGTGACAACAGAACCATCTGGTTTGGACAGAGGTGGGAGCAGAGATGAGCAAAAGTTGCGGCCAATAGCTTTGGCAAGGGACCAGAATGCTCGGCTACCATTAGGGCAAGAAGCAAGTTTTCTACTCTTAGCCTGTTCAAAATCTAGTTTGGACTGATTAATAACTGCTTTACAATTGTTGCGAGCTTTGGTGTAGGCAGAAAATGAAACTGAAGAATTAGAAACAAGCCGATTAAGATATGCAACATTCTTCCCTTGAACAGCCTTAGCACATTTATTGTAAAACCAAGGTTTAGATAAAGGACGAGATTTTAATGTGGAGTGTGGGATAAAGGATTCCATTCCTGCAAGAATAATTTCACTGACACAATCTCAGCAAACGTTGACATCAGAAGTTTTGAAACAGTAATCCGACCAAGGAAAAGACGAAAAGAAGTCTCACAGGTCATCCCATTTTGCATTCTTATAATGCCAAACAACAGAAGGTTGGGAATAGCCATGAGATAAAGGTTCCATTGGAGAAGAGACGATCACCAAGTTGTGATCTGAAGTGCCTAAAGGACTTCTCACTTCGACCGTGTACTTAGAAGGGTTGTTTGTGAGAAAAAAATCAAGCGTATTGGCTGTATGATTAGGATTGTCCGGTATTCTTGTAGGTAAATGAACAATCTGTGCTAGGTCATTAGTAATTGCAAAAGCCTCAGCATCTCGACCTGCTGGCTCAGTGTGACTAGAAAACGGAAGCCAGCTGGAGTTGTGAACATTAAAATCACCAAGGAAAATTACCACACTGTTAGGAAAGTTGGACTGGAGAAAGTCAAGTTGCAAAGAGAGGAAGTCAAAGAGCTCCAAGTGATTAGTGGAGTTGGGAGAACGGTAGAGACAACAGATGAATTTGACAGAATGAGGTAGAGAGATTTTAAGCCAGAGAAGATTAAAGAGGGGAGATTCCAAACTGCCAAGTCTCTGACAGGGAATATCAGAACGGACATATGCACAAGTACCACCTTTGAGGCGAAAGGAATCATACATCGAATAATTTGGGCATCTGAGATGAGCAGTAGTTGAATCAACCGATAAATGAGATTCTGTCAGAAAAAGTACATGAGGTTTGGCAGACGCAAGTGGAAATGGACATCGTTGAGATTAGAATTGAGACCACGTATATTTGTGAAATGAATTAGGAAGTGCTTGGGAGGTTTAGATCTTTTCGCAGATAAGCTTGCTCTATTAGTTTGACAATTCATGGTGTATTAAATAGTAAGAAAAAGTGGGTGGAACATGCTGTATGAAGTAATGAAATTTTTGGATATGGCTTACGTGTGGTAAGAATATACCCAGATCCTTGACATAACGTGGCCTCGGCAATGCTCCCCGCATACACACTACTCGGACTCCCTCCAGTCACTATCTGGCAGAGTAGAGGTAACAAGATTATACACTAGCTGATCCGGAAGCCTCCTAGAGAGAGCCAACCGTAGGTTTGGTCCGGTGTACTAACTAGCGGCCGGCCTGCGAACACCGTTTTAGAGCTGTACCCTCGAAATGTAAGGAATATTGGATCTCACCACGATGTTGATCATAACCTCAAAAGTCATCAATCATACTGCATGATGGAAGAGATAGGGATGGGTTGACCGAAACTTAGCTCTAGAGACTAAACATGGGTTCCACCACTTCAAGCCTCCAATAAGCAAAGTGGTGGTATTTCACCGGTTGATGAGGTATCTACCACCTAGTACTGCCTGGTCACATAGAGGGGCGGCGTTCCTCCATGTGGTGTGGGCGCCACACCTCGACCCCTGCTTACGTTGGTTCACACCTGGGTGGTCACCCACCATGTACTTATGCATGGAGGTTATTCCCAGGATTACTAACAGTCCCACCATCGTGAAGGTGCAAGCAGAGGATTTGGCTGTCACAGAACGTCCGGACTTCGCCGAAATTGGGTCCACTTGACTTGAGTGTCACCCGAATATCAGTTCCATCAGCGTTTTAGACTCCCAGGTAGCAAGTTCAGCTTGTCTGGCATATCTGATCTGTTTGTAGATAAGAAAAAAAAAAAAAATTAGCTACACCCAAATGAATGATGCGAATGTTGTCCCACGCACGAAGGAAGCCAAAGTGGGATTGTTTTCGTTTTATTATTTGCATAAATAAATAATAAAATGACGTTAATCTTTAGACTATTGTTTACGGAAACTATGATCTAAAGGAGATTAAAGATTGTTGGCTTTATTCAGAACTCTCCTAACGATTGGAATGCAGTGATCTTTTTAAGAGCAGTACTCTCTTATAGTTTAGGAGGCGCGAATAGCAGTTTTTCTTTTAGGTACTGTATTTGCCTTTTGTGCCAAGGTTTCCTCACTTCTGTGTTAAGGTTTATCCTGTTGTTGAGGGGTTTTAGTGGAATAAATAAATAAAACAGTTTAGATGGCACAGCAGAAGATATAATTTGGAATAGCGTTGTTGATGACGTGAGCTCAACCGTCGAATAGAGCAGCGATGACGAATAACTAAATACCACATTTCATTTTTTTGTTTTCCTACTCCCACATGTTGAAGTATGATATTTGGTCACCTGTCAGAATTACAGAAAAGTAATCGTGGTTATAAGACGTTTCAGTGGTGTATTAAGCGCCGTTTTCCTGTTTTAGAATAATGAGGTAAAGCAGGAAAGCAACTAACAAGATGTAGCGACCGCAAAGTTGCTATACAGTAGGGGTGGTCAACTCAATTTGTGATGCGATCTACTTTTTTCTTCAAAATGTGCCGCGATCTACCATCTCAAGAATTTCATTGCACATGGTTAAAAAAGTTAATCTACACATGAAAAATGTTGTTTTATTAATTTTAAAATATTAAATACAATTCAGAAAGCTTATTTTAAATTCATACGTACATAAATTTTTAATTTATGTGAAGTTCGTGTCTTCATGTCATCTGCCAAGCTTTCAAAATCGGTGATATACTGTAATAAGGCCAACCGTAAAGAATCTTCTGTATGCAAGTCCGTAAGAGTAGAGCGATTCTTCGTCTTTGTTTATTTCAAATACGAAAAGGCCGATTCACATAGATATGTGGAACCGAAACAGGAATTTAAAAGTTCACTGCAGTTTTTTTACATTTGGGTACTTTTCTCGCAAACATGTTTCCAAAAGTCTTTTTCTGTGATCTGGCTTTTAGGAAGATGTCGTTTTGCAATGTAATAATTTCATTTTCAAGTAATATTTTATCCATGTGAAAAATCTCAGCGATTTCTTCTGCAATTTGTTTCGTATCTAAGTCGACATTAAATGGATAAGAAATATATTGAAAAATGTCTTCAATTGTTTTAAAATCACTGAATCTGGTTTCAAAATCATCCACAACTTTCTCAATTTCAGAAACATATTTTTCACTATTAAATTCAAAAACAGGATATTTTTGCAAATGATCTTGCATAATTGCAGCATGATCGAATTTTTTTTCTTTGAGATCCTTAGTCATTGCCAAAAATTGATATTTATATGCAGGAATATTTCTAATCATGTCACCCATATTTTTATTTTTTTCCCTTATAATTCCAAATTCACATCACCTAATTTACTGGTTAAATCTATCAAAAAAGCCAGATCACGCAACCACTCCATATCTTGTAGCTACTGATAATCATCTCCCCTTTGGTCAACAATTTTTTTTAATTTCATTCAGCAAATTTCGAAATCTGTAGAAACTTACTCCGACTCAGCACCTCACATGTGTGTGTGTAATATTCATTTTTATCAAGATGCATTTTGAAAAGTCTCCTTTGAAAAGATTGTCCTCTGATGGAATTCACGATTTAGAAAGCTATGTCCGTAACACTTTTAGTATTTAATCTTTTGCTGGCTAACACTTGTTGGTGGATGATACAGTGGTAACTCAAAAAATCTGGGAATTCATCATCCTTTTGGCACAATGCGATGAATCCGTTAAGATGTCCTGTCATTGCTTTAGCTCCATCTGTTGTTATTGATACGAGCTTAAATAGTGGTAATTTAATTTTTTTCAAAAAAATTTTTGAATGCGTTAAATATACAAGACCTCTAGAAATGCGTCTTTGATGAATTGACCATCAGAAAATGGTTTGCAATTTTTTGCAAGAAGATGAATCACTTTAAATGATGCTACAGTTACAGCTGTAGATTGTAAGTTAGGTGTCACGATGAAATTTATTGTGCGAATAATCTGGATTTAAGTTATTTTTTTAATTTATTTTTCCTAAGGTCACTGTTAGGCGGAAAATCCGATTTACCATGGAGTGCGTCGAAGTGCCTTTCTAAATTTCCTTTTTTGGGTATAGCCACGGAAGCATTGCAAATCAAACAACATGTTTCTTTTATCATTACAAAAAAGAATTCTAGTTCTCACTCTTGATGAAAATGATGCGTTTTACTCATTTTCATAATATTCATTTTAAATCAAAGCGTAATGATTGGAGATGACCACCACGACCTGTGTCGGCATCCCACAAGGGGGAGTTCTCTCATCATGGTTTTTTTCCGCAGCACTAGAGCCCTTCCTTGCGAAGCACCCAAACTTCATTTCATACGCTGATGATCTTAAGATGCTGGTCACATCCGATGATCCAGCAAAAGCTGAGGCAGTCGCCTATGAAAATCAAATAGTACTGTTCGAGCTCCAGGATTATCTAGGACGTCTGGGAAATAAACTGAATCCTCAAAAAGCAGATCAGATGACTTTCACAAAAAGGACGACTATTAATGAAATTACGCTCACAATAAATGGCACCGCCATTAAAAAGGTTCACTCTCACACGGATTTGGGGTTGAAGTGGGATGATGGGCTTAAGTCAAAGACCACCTCAAGATGGCCAGGCTAAAAACTCTTGCGGCGTACTGGGCAATCCGGCAAGAGTTGGTCGGCCTTAGGCCTCGAGAGTTCCTCCTGGAATACGTCCGAAGAAATTTAATACTCGAACCGCTCTACGCTTCGGTACTCTGTTCAGGAGCTTCCTCTACTTAAATGAAGAGATTTCTGGGGGTTGAATATTGGCTCCTGAGATGGCTAAACAGGGAGATGGGCTACCCTTTCACTATCTCTAGGAGTGTGCTCTATACAAACCTGGGCATGAAACTCTGGGAAACCATAGTCAAAGAGAGGAAGCTACACACCTTGGCACAACTTCTATGTGGCCAAATGGATTCGCCTGATATCTGAGAGGTCTCTGCAAACCCTCGGACCTCACAAACAACTCTGTGCAATTCAGCACTTAGTCTACAATCTTGTCTGAAAAATGTGCAGTACTTTAGGTCAGTGTTCCCGGCAAATACATTCGGAATGTATAACTCCCTGGGAATTGATGCCTCATCTTTCTGCAGCTCGAAGCGCTACAGACAGGACATGGTGAAAGAACTCTATAAACACGAACAATAAATGCTATATGAAAAGAATTCCCTGCAAAGGCTTTCCTGAATTTACCACTAATTTTTATTGTTTGTGATTTATTTATTTTATTGTTTATTATTTTATGTATTGAATTATGCAATCTGCTTATTTGCAATCTGTTTTGATCTCTTGCAATTCTAATGAATGTATTCAACTGGAATTTGCATAATGTACACCCTTCTAGCCGAACCAGGCTGTTCCAGAGAGAGAGAGAGAGAGAGAGAGAGAGAGAGAGAGAGAGAGAAAGAAAGAAAGAAAGAGAATCTTTATTGCCTTCACGGCCATGAAGCCAGGGGTTTACAGCCTCCCGAAACTTCCGGGAAAATCGAACAGTTATTTATAAAAAAAAGGTAATTTTACAAACGAAAACATATTTCAATACAAAGGAGAGAACTCTCCTTACGAGAGTTAAGTCTGATTGAGCTGACTTAACATCTAGATAAGAGCACCAGCTCAATCAGACAGGAACAGATGTAAGGTACACATTAGTCATTGCTGATTAGTCCTGATAGTCATAATTTTTTTCCGGTAAGTCCGGTCAACAGCGAATTTGTTCAGGTCGGCGTCAAGTGCCTGGGTTTGCTTGAGCATTTGCTGAGGAAGGAACCTGTCCGAGAGATGGAGTCGTCCTGAATGCGAGTAGAGCTCGGGATTGGCCCTAAGGGCAGCAGGGGGAATCCTCCAGCCACAGGTATCCCAGAATGAAGGTGTTGCAATTATGTCTGTTATCATCTTGACTGTTGCTAGGAGGCGTTGGTCGTCGACTAAGGTGGGAAACCGTAGAATCCCGAGAGAGTCGGCAAGCTGCGTGGTGCGAATCAGAGCTGGAAGATTGTGCTTCCTGTTGGCCCACTTTAGGAGGCAGAATTCTGTGGCAAAGAGTGGTTTCTTTATTGACGGTGCCGCTGACTCCCAAATTTCAGCAGCATAGAGTAAAGGTAGAAAGATAACTGTTCTTATGTACCTCATGATTCTCTTTTTATCTGTGATATGAAGGAGATGGCGCCTCCGTAGCCAGGTGGGAAGGAGCAGCAGTGCGTAGCACACGCTTCTTCATTAGACCGGGGTTCGAGCCCGTCACAACCAAATACGGAGGATGCGGAAAGGTCAGGGAATGACCACCGCATATTCCCGGAGCAATATGGCCTTAGTTGCTAATGCTCCTAAAAACCAAATAACAAACAAACACAATGAAGAAGATGCTGTTTTGCTGTCCGCCGGAGTCTTGAAGCACGTCTATGTGGGCGTTGAATCGAAGTTGGAGTCGAATACAACGCCCAGATCACGATGGCTGGACACAATTGGGATGAGGGTGTTGCCGACCGAAGGCTGGAGAGAAGGAGTTTGCTTCAATGAATACACCATGAATTCGGACTTAGCAGGATTGATCTTGAGCCCAAACTAGCAGAAGTACTGCAGTGAGAGTGTTGTTAATTTCCGCTTTTACCAGTTCTAGGTCTTGACCGGGGATGATGGGAGTGAGTATCTTGATATCACCCGCATAGCTCAGTAGACATCCAGAATGTGCAACCAGTGGGAAGATAATAGATGAAAACAGAAGGCCCGAAAGAATCCCTCCTTGTGAGACTCCTGCGGTGACGGATCTAGTAAGGGTGCGGTCTCCTGTATGAAGCTTTATAACTCTGTTATACAGAAGAGAGGAGAGAAAGCATAATATGTTCCCTGTGATCTGGAAGTGGCATTCCAGGAGAGTGACTAGTTGGCTTACTTGGACGGCATCAAATGCAGCCTCAATGTCTAAGTAAGTAACAGCTAGTTCTTGCCTTTTCTCGAATGCTGACAAGATAGCATTCGTGGTCGCTAGCAGATTGGCGATCGTTGATCTGTTTGGAAGGGAGTAGTGAATTTGGGCTGAATTACTGGGCAAGATCTGCTTAGTGAGGGTGGGGAGTAAGGTCTTCTCGAGGAGCTTCAGCAGGCTGGAGGAATTGGAGATGGGTCGGAAGTGTTTAGGTTTCGATGGCAACTGAACTTTGGCTACTAAAGGTTTGATGAGATAGTTTTTCCACTACTGTGGGAAAATCTGGTTCGAGAGTAACTGGTTGAAGATAATTAAAAGTGGGTGAATAATGTACGGACTTAGGCATTTGAGCACGAATTGGGGAACTCCATCATCACCGGTGGTTGACGAGGCAGGTAGAGAATTGATGGCTACGATCAGCTGTTGTTTTGTGATCTGAATGATGTTCAACACTTCTTGCTGGGTGAGCTCTGTTAGTAGAGCCAGATCTGAGTTTGGCATAGGATTACGGTTAAATCTTGTGACGAAATCGAGCCACAATTCAGGATCAAGTTGCAAAGGAAAATGAAGGTTCACTTTCTTGTATGGAATTTTTCCTTTAGCCAGATCACGGTTAACGTATAATTTGATTGCCTCAGATTTCAGGCGATTAAATGGATCCGTGCCCTTGAATAAACGATGCGATCATTGACATTTTGCGACTGTTTCCATGTGCGATGGAGCTGTTGCTTCAGCTGGAAACTCATTTTGAGTTCAGAATTCCACCAAAGTCTTGTATATGGACTGATTGTGATTTTTTTAGAGGCAGCATATTTGGCAACCGTGTTGATCCAGCTTGTGGGAATGTTCACAGCTAGTTCTTGGTCACAAGTCTCTAAGGCCACCCAGGGAATGAGAGAGGTGGCTCTGATGCACTTATCTACATCAAGTAAGTTGGGGCTAGTGATGTCAACCTTTTTTGTTGTCCTTCTGGCTTCTAATTTGGGGACTGGCAGATATGCAGTCACATGTATTGGGACATGATCAGAGTCAAATGACGTTTCTGCAGTGTAATCAAGGGCGCAAGGGATAGAGGCTAGAACTAGATCTAAGAATGTTATTCCTCCTGGTTGGAGCTTCATTAATAAGTTGTAGGTCAGCACATCTCAAGTGTGCCAGAAGATCCTTTTTTAGATTAAGATAGCTGAGGAGGTAAATTGAAATCACTACAAACTAAGTGAGAAGCTGTGGGATGCAGCTGATTGATTAACCAGTTGAAAACTTCAAGGATAATTTGCTGGGAAGGCGTTGGGGGTATATACACCACACAGACATCAAACGTCACGAAGTTGTATCCTAACGTAATGAGGATTGCTTCATACTTGGGGGAGTTACTGGATTTATTATCCAATAGCTTGAAAGCGGATTTCTTGTAAAATATTGCGACGCCTCCACCCTTACGTGCAATCCGAGATGTGAATATGACCCTATAATCAGCTGGGGCAGCTGCCGCTAGCAACTCTTGATTATCATTGAGCCAGGTTTCGGTGATGGCGAGCAGGTAAAAATATCCGGGGAGCAGAATTTGCTCCATAGTGTCAAGCTTGTTCCTAAGACTACGCACATTGTGATAAAAGATGGTGCAGGCAGGTACTCTAGGTACTTTGATGCGGACGGGTGGTCTCTGACATGGCACTACTCGATTCAGCGGGGTGAGTCTGGAATTGACGAGCACAGGGATCGTCATATTGGTGTTCTGTGTCTGTGGTTCTGGTAATGAGATCTGGGATTGCTATGAATCAGGGTACCATTGGTGGGAGTCCTTTCCATTACTTCTATCTCGCTGCCCTTTATGCCCGAGATATGGCATAACAAGAGCTCCAGCAGGCCAGATTTCAGGATTGAAGAGTGCTTCAAAATCTGCATCAGCTACATCGATCTTAAAGGAGGCGTAGTTGGGATATTTCGTGGATAGCTTGGTGACTCTACCATTCATTTTGAATGCAGCAAGAAGGTTTTCCACATCATCAGCTGTGATAGCAGGGGACAGCCTACTAATGAAGACATTATGCATCCGCTTGTCCATCGTTCCAGTGTTCGCAATTTGCATCTTGCTGAAGTGCCGATTGGTTCCAATAACTTTAAGATTGGGGCTGAGTTCCTTAAGAGTTGGTCAGTGTTCTTTGTTCTTTTGTTCCTTGGCTTGCAATCATTGCATACGTTGTAGTGTCTATGGGTCTTTACATTAGATACAATCGTAGTCCTTGTGGAAATAAAATGATATTTGTATAATGGTTACCTCTCACGTTGTTTGAGGTGGAGCCACAATTGCGATGTACTTCAGCAGCCAAAGCATTATCTGGTTTCGAGCGCGAGGACCCCCATATGTGAGTTTTGTGATCGCGAATAAGTGCAATTTAGCAGGTTCTGCTCCTGATGACTTCTTTGGATCTTCTGGGAGGCAGTATTTCCTGAGTATCCGTTGGCATCTGCTGTGATTTCAGCATATACTGGTCTAGTGCTGCGTTCAGGGCACACAACTGCAGACTCACATATTGTAAGAATGGGGGATGGAGAGGGGTCATGCGGTAATAAAGATGGGGTGGTTTGGGTAGGAGTTCTCGGTTTCGCATGAAAGTGTCCGTCCGGAGGATGCTGCCCATGATGGTTAGTTTGAACAGCAAGATCACACACAGATTGCTTCAGGTCATCAAAGTTTTTTCCCAACACCTCCAATGTTTTGTGTATGCATTCATTGTTCTCGTAGTTGCTTGTTTTCACACTGATGTGGAAATAAAATGATATTAATAATAATAATTGTTGGCCACCCCTGCTGTACAGTATTAGAATGCATGACTATGATACAAGACGATCACAAAATCTGGTTTCTTACCGCATAACAGCAAACATTACTGTCTCGCACATGTTTTAAAAGAATACGAACTTTATAAATCATAGTACTGTACTAATAGTAGGACCGCACAGCGTTATGCGGTAGGGGGGACACGAGTGCATAGTTGGTTTTGCCCCTCCCCCTTTCTTTTGTTATAATTGTATTATAACTATTTAAGAAACGTTTCGGTTTCCTTCCGTTTTGGGGCTCGGTTGCGTCACGGTAGCGCCCTGATCAGTAACGACTGCTAGTGATTTCAATTGGTAGCGCCAATATAGCGCCAAACTCGTACATACAGTAATTTTTTCTTTGGAACATTGCTTTTCTACAATATTTAATAAAGGATCTGCCTACGCGTTTATTTTCTAATATGTCATCGTATGACAGCGATGAATAGTATATTTTTTTAAATAAATATTTATCTTTATTCATTGCGAATAAACACTACAAAGGCGCGTGAGACAAAATTGGAGCCAATTTTGCTGTGACTGAGCTTGGCGATCCTTCTGCCCGAGAATCTAAACGTTGCTATGTTTCAGGTATTTGATTAATTGGTATACGAATACAGTTGAGAGCCAGTTTTAAAGAGGCACTTCGCTTCGCTCTTGGCTTACAGTTAATCAGTAATAGATACAATTTTTGAAGTGAAGCTTCTTTAAGTGCGCACTGGCCAGTTTTCACATGGGAGTAACTTGCATCCGTGGATTGACAAAAAATCGCAACGAAAATGCGACACGAAATGACTTACGCCGTACATAGCACGACGCAATTAGTACCCCTACAGCGCGGCCACGGTGTAACTCGAACGCGTGTCGCGTTTACATTTTAAATCGCTATATCTCAGCTTCTAATAGTCCGATTTTAAAAATTTAAAAACCAAAATATTTCTTTCGTCATTCAATATCGTATTTCATAAAAACTTTTGACGGAAAAAATGTATAATTCAACATGCCGAAGACTAATTAATAGTGAGCGCTGTAAGGCGTATAGAGCACGTATAGGTGCAATGCGACCACCGAAACTACTTCCATTGAGTACAAAGGAGAGATCTGTAAAAACTTGGTAATAAACTTATAAAACGATTGTAAAATATTAAACCAAGCGATTCTAAAGAAGCTTCATTTAACTTCCACAATGAGTGCTCGGCACACACAATTTATTTTATTTTTTTATTTCACTACTACTGTGGCAGTGTGATGGCTTCGTAGCACTAATACGTAACCCTTACTAACGCATAATCTATTTTATCAGTAGTAATAATGTTCACAGAATTTCTGGAATTGTTTGAGGGACAGTAGCAGCAATATAATAGAAAATCGAGGCCAACCCCTTGAAAAAGAAATGTAATTTGTTACCTTTAGACAAACTCTACTATATTTTTATTTTCAGTATCAAATTTTTTAAAGATTTTTTTTAATTTTCTGTGAATTTATAATGTATGAGGCATCTCGTTTGTTAACTCGACTTATCCATTTTTTAGAATTTTTCAGAAAGCGAAAAAAAAAACAAAACTGCTTGAATTAAATTTGCTGTACTGTTTTACTTATTCTTTTAACTCAACTGTAATGTAGAAATTGAGATATTTAAATTTTTATTTTATTTGCGGGATAAGACGAATTATGATCTGTCAGATTGAATTAGATGAATTATAAAGCAGCAAAACTGTTTTATGATTGATTTATTAAATAAAAACATGGAAATGATCAAAAATTTTATGTAATATAAATGTTATGAACTTGTGAGAACAAAAAAAGCTTAATAATAAATAAATAAATAAATAAATATCATCATCTTAAAATCACGATAGTATTCCAGCAAGGAACCAGAATTTAAACCAACAGTTCATCGATTTCAGGATCTTCATAAGCCTCACAAAAATAACCATTCTTGCAGCCTATTTTCATTGCTCCTGCCCTTTGTCTAGTGGAGCCAGCATGATCCTAGATGTAGATGAATGATTGTTCATCCATTACAGCTACGCAAACACGATTTAGACAATTTTTTATTATTATTATTAATATCATTTTATTTCCACATCAGTGGGCACCCCTAGAACAGCCTGGTTCGGCTAGAATGGTGTGCATTATGCAAATTCCAGTTGAATACATTCATTGGAACTGCAAGAGATCAAAACAGATTGCATATGCATAACAAGGTAAAAATCAATAAATAAACACCAAACAATAAAATAAATAAACAACAAACAATAAAAAAACACAGTGGTGAATCCAGGAATGCCTTTGCAGGGAATTCTTTTCACATAGCGTTTATTGTTCTTGTTTATAGAGTTCTTTCACTTATGTCCTGTCTAAAGCGCTTCGAGCTGCAGAAAGATGAGGCATCAATTCCCAGGGAGTTATACATTCTGAACGTATTTGCCGGGAACACTGACCTAAGGTATTGCTCATTTTGCAGACAAGATTGTAGACTAAGTGTTGAACTGCACCTGGTTCTCTGTGAGGTCCGAGGATTTGCAGAAACCTCCCAGATATCAGGCGAATCCATTTGGCCGCATTGAAGTTGTACTAAGGTGTGTAGACAACTTCCATTATTCAAAATTACTGTTTACAAAAATAGTAATTTTTATTAATAGTGTCGTCAAATGTACAGGCAAATATTAACAAGCTGACCGCTGATACAAGTGTTAAATGAAGACACGAAAACACCGTATGGAATGTCAGAGAAAAGAGAGATCGTGATTGGCCAAATAAATATAGCTAGTTTGGAAACAGAAGCAGCGCTTGTTGAGGCAAATTTCAGAATGCGACTTGTACTTTAAACCCATTTTGTTGCATGAAGTTGATTTAAAATTCGGACAGAGCCAAAAGGAGAAAAAAATTGGGGTGGGTTGTGTATGGGGACACAACCGCAATCGTTTAAGGCGTGAATCCGTCTGTGTTATTAGAGGAAGGGTAAGATGTAAATGAATAAAGTCTTGGTAGTTATAAGTGAAGTAATGGACATCGGCCCACTGCCATCTCTTTACAAACTCTTCAAAATGAACTGCCACAATAATATTGTAATTTCTTCTCATTTCATCGTTCAATGTTTCAAAGTTATCATATTCCAAGTCAATATCCAATCGGTTCAGGTGGCGGCGCACTCGAAGTACTCGCGCCGGCATTGGCGCGCTTTTTCTTTCTTACGCTCTCTATACAATCTGCGTCGTTCGGCATTAGTAAATTTGGGCTTTTCTGATTCCTTTTGAACTTTTCTTTCCAATGATATACGTTTCTTACATTTCTGTTCATATTTCTTTTGCAATTTTTTCGACATTTTGAAAATTTTCTTCAACTCAGCACACTTATCGGCTTATAACTTTACAAATTTTATTTTATCGGTTATTATTGCTAAATAATATTGTCGGTCCTGTTATTCTCTACAAATCTAAACCAATTTCAACGTCCTGTCTCTTTGCAATCCAAAGTTCCACTGCCCAAACGCCGCGCGGCGTGGCCATTTTCAGTGTTCATGCGCAAGCGCTACCCCTCCCCCTCACCGTTGCACACCCCCACTACCCACCATTTTAGATACGGACATAAACCTTCTATCCAACAAAATTTAAATCATTAGATTATCATTTATAGTTTATGAGATATAAGTGCGACAAATCGTGCCATTTTTTTTGGTCGCTAGAGTTTTTTTAGAGATCCCCTATACCGGACCGAATTTAAAGACGTATTCACGTCAAAAATGAGAAGAAGATGATAACTAGCATGATAACCGAATTTTCATTTGAGGGTGGATGATAAAACGAGTTTTGGAGTGGGGCGCCTCGTATATTTCATGATTATTTTTTCCTCCGTCTTTATTGGATTTGATTCTAGGCTCTTCCATCCGATATTGAAAAACAGCAATGTAACCACTTGCTACCCATGAGGGTATTCTGAGGAGGGGACAGTGACTGGATTTACGTACTTTTGTTGTTAGAGCAGGAAGGGCCTGTTGGAAAATCTCGCGAAGTAAAGCCCCTAGAATTGTAGTTTATGCCTCTGAAAGGGAAATTTGATTATTAGACCGCAAGCAATATGCAAGGTGTTTCTAAATGAAACATCCTGCATATTGCGTATATTCTAGTCCCAGTGCTTTAAATAAAGCGGGATCTATCTCGCTTATTTTAGAATTAGACTATATTTTGTCTGGATCTTTCTTGTGATATTTGGGCTGAAATTTTTGAATTTGATGTTAAATTGGACTGATTAATTACCGTTTATGTTTTACGATTTCTAAATTAAAATTTTGCTTAATCAGCTGCTTTTTCTTAATAGGAATGTTGTTTCTGCCCTTAGTTTAGTCTAAAAAGGTCATTACTTTACTTCTAAAACGAACGTAAGCCAATTTTATTTGAAGAAAAAACAAAATAAACGCAACTATTGTACGATGTTTGCTCTTCAGTACACGCGACATTTGGCAGTTTATGTCGTCTCCCGCACGTTACGCCCGTTGTTTTTTATCATTATTTTTCTTCTTCTTCAGATAAAATGGTTTACGTTCTTTTCCGAAATACATCAATGTTTTTAGATTAAACCCAGTGCATTATTATTTATTAAATCCCAATGCACTACAGATACATTCTCAATTACTGTGTATAGTGGATAAGTATTACAATACATTCCGATACATATAAAAATAGAGTTTAAAATACTAAATTTATGAAGGTACAAAATGTAATTGGATTATAATATGGCCCCCAGGGTTTCTCCTGTTCGCCCCTGCAACTTCTGAAGTCACTTAAATGTATTAAGGGAGATTACAAATTTCTTGTACTCTCAGATTAAACAAAAGAGAAAGTAAAGGAGAAGAACGAGAAAAGAAGTCGGTAAGTAAAAAGGAAAGGGGAATAAAGAGAAATACCCAGAGGAAAGAAGGATTAAAGAGATAGAGTATATAGAAATCAATAAATATCTATACAGTATATACCGTAAGTGTGAACACCAAACCAGGACTTGTCCAACACCAATAAACAAAACATATTCATGTTTATACAATTATTTACACCCAAACTTCTACTAAAAACATTAAATGGCCGGAGTTAACATTATGTTCATTTTATCAGAAACCATTTTGCAACAGATCTTAATGAGCCAAAAGCAGACATTTCCCAAAAGGAAACTAAATATCATAAAACCAGCAGCATTTGAAAAACAATGACTATATACATAGTTACCATAAACATAGCAAAATACAAAGATTATTTTATAATTAAGAAAACTAGTCAAAATACTTTTCAGTCAAATCAATTGTTATGTGACATAACCAGTCTCAGAATGTAGGTGCCAGTAAACACAATTAGTTCCACAGCCAATCACTTTCTGAGCACAGACCACAAACCCTAAGCGTTGAACATACCAGTTCCTCAAACTCATGTTTGTCACAAATCAAACAAAGCAAAACCGCAATTATGATTTGACAATAGCATCACTTCCAAACTTATATATTCTAATTGCATTATTAATCAAGGTTACAAATGTACCAACCGCAGAACAGTTATAAGCTATGCACTTCCACAATTGAGAACAAGCCAACTGAAAAAACTGAAATTTATTATAGTTAAAAATACTAGTTTTCTTTAGAAAACTCAGATACAACAGAAAAGTTCACATCGTTTATATTCCTCTTTTTGGTTATAGTAAATGGAGCAATTTTTTTCGTTGTTAAAGGAGAGCCCAGTTGCGTTAAGGTAATTTTCAAGTTGTTAGTATTAGTAATGGTCGCAGGGTGCAAGAAAGCCTATGGCTTATGCTGCAACCCAGCCAAAAAAAAAAAAAAAAAAAACCCCTGAATAAAACAATGAGAAAAAATAAATAAATAAAGTAAATAATAATAATTAATAAAAGAAAAGGAAATTAAACCTATCATCCTATGCGCTTCCCTCACCCGAAGGTACTATCCAGGGGACCTTTGAATTGACCCCAAACTGTCAGCCTCTACTACCCATGTAGGCAACTTATTCCAGTAATTTATAACTCGCTGGCTAAAATAAAACTTATTGCAGTCCAATCTAAAAATTTCCCCCCCGTAACTTGAATTTATGTCCCCTAGTTCTAGCATCATTTATAATCTTGAAAATTTCGTCCTCATTCATTTTACTGATGCCTCTCAGAGCCTTAAACACCTCAATCAAATCTCCTCTAAGGTGTCTAGTTTCCAAACTCTGCAACCCACATATTCGAAGTCTTTCTTCATAAGGACGCCCTTTTGCCGATCTCACCAGGCGAGTTACCCGTCTTTGCACCCTTTCAAGAAGCTCGATGTCTTTCTTTAGATGCGGTCTCCATACTTGAACACAGTATTCCAAGTGCGGTCTAACAAAAGCCTTATATAATGGGATTATCACGTCCCTATCTGTACTTGCAGAAGTTCGATAGAACGCCATGGGCCTTCCTTGCAACCTGTTTACAGTGCTCGGAGAATTTCATGTCTGACCGTATCGTAACACCCAAGTCCCTTTCCTCCAGTACTGGGTTCAGTTGAACTCCACCAAGTGAATAAGTTATTTTGGGATTACTGTTTCCCAGGTGTAATACCTTACACTTTGTTGGATTAAAGCATAGCTGCAATTTTTCTGACCATTCCTGAAGTCTATCTAAGTCTCTCTGAAGAAGCTCAGCCTGACAGTGATCATTAACTACTCTACCAATTTTAACATCATCTGCAAATTTAGACATCACGCCCTCTATCCCTTCATCGATGTCGTTTATGAAAATTAAAAACAACAGTGGTCCTAATACTGATCCTTGGGGAACCCCACTTCTTACATCAACCCAATCTGAGGAATAGCCATTTATCACAACCCTCTGCCTCCTGCCCTGAAGCCATCCTGCTATCCATATAAGGATTTTCCCAGTAATTCCGACCTGTTCCAGCTTATAAAGCAACCGCTCATGTGGGACTGAGTCAAAAGCTGTGCTGAAATAAACAGTCGAAATTATTCCCTAAATCCAGCTCGTGAGTGACCCTTTCAAAATAGCGAACCAGATTTGTTAAACATGATTTTTCCTTTACAAAACCATGCTGAGTATCCTTGAGAATTTTAATTCTATCCAAATGATCCTGAATTCCACCCTTGATCATTGCTTCCATGATTTTCCCTACCACTGAAGTCAGACTGACAGGTCGATTATTTCCCACTTCACTCTAAGAACCACCCTTATGTATGGGAGATACATTGGCACTTTTCCAATCCAACAGAATCTCCCCAGAGTCTAGTGATGTTCGCATAATTAGCCTCAGTGATTCAATGCACTCACTTGCCGCCTCCCTGAAGATTATAGGGTATATTCCATCAACTCCAGGAGCCTTACTGGCCTGTAGGCTCGAAAGTTTTTTCATTAAATAATCTTTCGAAATTTCAATATCATTAATTACATATTTTTCAACTTCGCTCCCACAATTTCCCATTACCACAAAAGGTTTTTCATTTATAAATATCGACGAAAAATAACTGTTGAGTTCATCTGCAACGGCAGCTGGTGTATTTAATACTATCCTCTTTCCCTCACGTAAAGGTCCGATCCGGTTAGTCCTGCTCTTCTTGGCATTTATATATGTGAAGAATTCCTTATCTATCCCCCCTCTGTGCTCTGTTTGCTAGTGATTTCTCATAAACTGCCTTTGCCTGTCGAACCTTTTCTGTGACTCTATTACAGATCACCTTGTAGCTGTTATAGGCTTCAGTAATTTTTATTGCTCTGTAACTTTTCCATGCCACCTTTTTCTGTTCAAGTAATGTGGCAACGTCACTACTCATCCAACTTGGACCCTCCTCGTGGAGTATTTTTTTAATGGTAAATACATTCAAGGCATCTGTGATTAATGTTTTAAAAGCATACCACAGTTCAATTGTATTCATTCTCTGTGCGATATCTACCCAGTTAATAGAGGCCATGTAGTACCTTAAGACATCGTAATTTCCTTTTCTGAAATTAAAACCCATTCCTTTACCTTTTACTACTGTTACCTCTCTCATCAGCATCCACTGTGCCGTCATCACTTCTTGCTACTGGTTCCTCTACTGTCAGCCCTGTTATGTCATCTGATTCATTGGTGATGATGAGGTCTAGGATATTCTTTTCTCTAGTACTTTCCCTGACATGTTGATACAAATAACAGTCATCTAGTTGATTTAAAAATTTTGTTCCCCATGTCGAGTTTCCTTCCCATTTACTCCAATTAATTAGAGGCAAATTGAAATCACCCATAATAAGACATTGACGCTTACTTGCCCATTCTATTTGCATGTAGAGGCTCTCGTCATAATCTTCACAATCACCTGGTCTGTAGATTACTCCTACTCGCATTATACCTTTGTTTCCAACTATCTTACACCATACAGATTGGCGCCTCCGTAGCCAGGTGGGAAGGAGCAGCAGTGCGTAGCACACGCTTCTTGATTAGACCGGGATTCGAGCCCGTCACCACCAAATACGGAGGATGCGGAAAGGTCAGAGAATGACCACCGCATATCCCGGAGCAGTATGGCCTTAGTTGCTAATGCTCCTAAAAACCAAATGACAACAACCATACAGATTCTATACTAGCACGTGAAATGTCTGAATCCGGGAAAGCTATCGTCGCACTCAGGCTGCTTCTGATAAGAAGCATCACCCCTTCTATTTACCCTATCCTTCCTAAATACATTATACAAGCCGTACTGAAACTCATTATCCCCAATTTCTGGGTGGCACCACGTCTGCGTAAGCCCTATTATGTCCGTGTTACCTGTTTTAACCAGCAGGTCGAATTCGCTCATTTTATTGACGACACACACTTCTAACATTACTGTATAAACAATTAAGACCTACTGTTCTTGTATATTTAACAATCCTAACACAACCCTTGAAGTTTTTTAGGCTCGCTTCCTTGGCATTAGCTACCCACTCGCTTGAAACGTTTCTGCCCCCAGAACATCTAGATAATATGTCCAGTTGAGGTAACAGATAAGAACTCTTGAGGTATGTGCAAGAGTTACTTTGACCAATATTATCAGATAAACGCATGTCAGTATTGCCCACTTCCCCCCTAACTAGCAGTTACCCTGAACCTTTAAGGTATCCTCAATAATACTGGCAAAAAATTTTGCACCACCTTTGTTTAAGTGTATCCCGTCTCTACAAAACACATTCCTTCTACCTACAAGTATGAGTCATGCTGATAGAAATTTCCCCACAAAAGCTTTGCAGAGTCCTTCAAGTCTTGAGTTAATCCACAAGGCTTTTAACATATAATCCCTCCTATCGTGTCTGGGCAGAATTGCAGACACATAGACATTGTGGCCTAGCTCGCGGCATTTCCTCAGCATGGTCCTGTATTTTTCCAACAAATCGTCAGATCGTATACGTTTAATGTCATTAGTCCCCACATGAATAATAATATTCTCTTTACCCCCCTTAAAATCTGACAGTCGGTTGGTGACATCATTAATAGTTGCTCCCGACAGACATACCCTGGTTCTACTCCACCTATCCTTATTACAAAAAATATTCCCCGTTTCCCTGACAATGGAGTCTCCTAATAAAACAATGTCCTTTTGAACCAGAGTAGTTTCCACTTGGTTTTCTGTTTTGAGGTCCGCATCGGGTGTGCATCACTTGGTAGATTGCTGGAGTCTTGAGACCCTGACGAGCTCCCAGATGCATTATTCTCGAGGGCAAGCACCCGTTTTTTCAGTGCACCAAATTGTAATTTAAGATCGGTGCACTCCTTACATCGATCACAAAGAAAAGAATCCCCAGGTGAGATATGATTAGTCACCAAGTCGACCTTGGAAAACATTCCACAGGTTCCACAACGGATTAAATCATGACTCACCCGTGAATCGCCATCGGCTATTTCCGTGTGAGTCACGATACCCTGTGACGTGTTTAAGGCAGATCACGTAACTACCATTATAACTGTCGGTTGGAGATCACTGTGGTAGACTGGAGAGACTGGTGGCATTTTGTAACAACAAAGAACTTTATATCATCGGCATACATGATAAAGTTAGCATGATTTGCAAGGAAGAGTTCTAACGATGCGGCAGAGAGAACATCCCCTCTGGAGAAGATAATTTGATGATGATTATGGTCCTGATCCATAGGGTCCTGATCTACTTTGGTAGAAGATACAAAAATACACATATACAATAAGATATGTTGTTCAAGAAACGCAGGGAGAATGGTTATTTGAAATTCACCCTTTCTCAATGTAGCATTTTTGATTAAAGTTTTTAAGAACTGCCACTTTTTTTTTTTTTTTTTTTTTTTTTTGTGACTCCAAACACGAAAGGATTAGAACTTATAATACCTTCAACCATACTCTGTACTTGTAGTACCGTGTAAAAAACAATCAATCCAAACTGTTAAGATGAATGTTACGAATCATTAAAAAGCTTAACACCTGGAAAACTATGTATTTATACGTATTAATCGTATGGTCGTTATAAATTAATCGTATGGTTGTTATGACTACCTAGCTGTCGTGTTCGTTTGTTAGTACAGAAACATCCCGGAATTTTAGAAGTCGAATTCATCTTCATATTAAAGATGATTCTGTTCTACTTTTCATAAACACACGCTGTTGCCACTCCACCGATCCCATTCCAAGGACGTCCTTAAAATCAGATAAATAATTCTAGATTATTTTTGTTTCCGGAGGTCTCGTAATTAAAATAATAATAATAATAATAATGCTTGAAGTAATAATTTAAATATTTTGTAGTTCCATGAAAATCGACAGTCGACTGTACTATGATTAACGGAAAGGAGTGTCTTTTCCCCTCCCATTTTGATTGAAACCTGCAAGCGATTCGTTTTCCCATGCAGACAGATTTAAAATTCTGTGTTATCTCTGAAATCAAGAAACAGCCGCTCACTTATTATTGAAATCGAAAAAAAAAAAAAAAAAATCAAATTTTAGTTTTTGTGAGTGGCTGCAAAATATTGGCTTATATGTCACTCAGGGGCCTAAATGGAAGGATTAAATTTCATGCATATTTTGAATAAAAAAGAAGAAAGCTTACGCAACAGTGTGGATCACTAGCCAACCTGAGGAATTCCAGTCTAATGAATCAGTACGATCAGAAATCTATAACTCTTATACCGCTTTACGTGTCTCGAATCTGCTCATCGATCCGAGAGAGCAGAATAGAACCTTCCAGGATTTGAAAGACTGTTTGTGTTTGTTATTTGGTTTTTAGGAGCATTAGCAACTAAGGCCATATTGCTCCGGGATATGCGGTGGTCATTCCCTCACCTTTCCGCATCCTCCGTATTTGGTGGTGACGGGCTCGAACCCCGGTCTAATCAAGAAGCGTGTGCTACGCGCTGCTGCTCCTTCCCACCTGGCTACGGAGGCGCATTTGAAAGACTGGTTCTTGAGATGGCTAAATAGAATTTCCAAGAAACCACTTACCATCTCAAGCCATGCTGCATGCCGGTCTAGATATCACAACTTGGAAGCAGACTATAATAACGAGAAATACACCGATGAGCCAAAACATTATGACCACCTACCTAATATAATGTTGGTCCTCCACGTGCAGCCAAAACAGCTCGTACCCGACTAGGCATGGACGCTACAAGATTTCTAAATGTGTCTTGTGGTATCTGGTACCAACACGTAACCAGCAGATCCTTTAACTCCTGTAAGGTCCGTGGTTGAGACGCCGCAGATCGTAGTTGCACTTCCAACACAAACCACAGATGCTCGAAGGGATTAATGTCCGGGGAATTTGGACGCCAGGGCAATACCTGGAAGTCTTCGTCCTGTTTCGCGACCCAGTCTCGAACAATCCGGGTGGTGTGACATGGCGCATTATCCTGCTTGAAAGAAGGCACCGCCAGAGGGGAAAACCGTTGCCATGAAAGGGTGTACCTGGTCAGCAATGATGTTTAGGTAAAGTGTGTGTTTTTTTTTGTTAGTTGTTGACGCATCGACTTCTGTGGCCATAATGCACCTCCCAAAGTTTTTGCATTTTACTCTGATCCAAGCCCGAGGCGGGATTCGAACCCGCGACCTTTGGGTTGCCAAGCAGGCACTTTACCCACCTGGCTAGCCCGGTCGACTTAAAAGTGTGTGGATTTTCGGGTGTGTGTGATGTCATGTACCATTGTTTTTCTGGCCATTTAGGCTCCAGGGCTCTGCTGAGGCCCGACGTTGCCTGCACTTCGCCTCGTGGAGGCAGACCATGTACCCATTAGTTAAAGTTTACTCTGGCAAGTCTTGCCACCTAGTTTCCTGAGAGTTCAGTGGCGAGGACCTAAAAAAAAAAAAAAAAAAAAAATTGTTCGATTGCGAAGGGAGAGCTCTTGATAGATGGTAGAGTCAGAGTGCCCGGCACATTAAATTAAATTTTCTGTTTATACTCCTGCACGACAACCAAGTCAGTAGAGTTTACAATAAATCGTCAATACAAATATTTATCGTGGATGACTGGACCCAGGGAATCCCAACAGAACATCGTCCAAAGCATGACACCGCTGCCACCGGCTTGTTTTCGTCCCACGGTGCATCCAGATGCCATCACTTCCCCAGGTAAATGATGCACACGTACCAGGTCGTCCACATGGTGCAACAAGAAAGTGATTCATCGGCCCAAACGACCTTCTTCCAACCATTCAAGGTCCAGTTTCGATGCTCGCGTGCCCATTGTAGGTGATGTCTCCGGTGAACCGTGGTTAACATGGGCACTCGGAGCGGCCTGCGGCTACGCAGCCCCATTTTCAGCAGGGTTCGATGTACTGCGTTGTTGTGACACATTACTCCTGTCACCAGCATTCCAATTACCGGCGAGTTGCGCCACAGTCGCCCTTCTGTTGCCACGTACCACCGAGAGAGCCTTCGCTCACCTCGAGCATCGATGAGCCGTGGTCGTCCAACATCTCGCCGGCGGTTCGTAGCTTTTCCCTCCTCGGACAACTTTCGGTAGGTACTAACCACAGCTGACCGTGTGCATCCCACCAGCCGTACCGTTTCGGATATGCTCTGACCCAGTCGTCTGGCCATTACAATTTGGCCTTTGTCAAACTCGCTTAAGTTTGCTGCCTTTCCCATCTGAAGAACAAGAGTAACACTTATTAACGGAGCTCAGTAGCGGGTGTTTTTATACCATGTCCCGACCCGCGCACGCGCCGTAGTTCACCTGCAATTGCTTCGATTTGCATAACGACTCGCTGGTCATAATGTTTTAGCTCATCGGTGTATATAGCTCTTGCAGAGTTATTAACATGTGGGATACTGGATAACTCTACCTCGAATAATGCAAAGGAGGACAAATGGTGAAGAACTACAGCTTCGAAATTAGCACCACACAGTCTGGAGAGAAATTTCTTGAAAAATACTGTAAAGTTCATCAGCCAACTTTGACCCAAAGAAACTGTATGCGAGTAAAATATACACGCATACCGACAAATCCATGTTTAAACCCCGAAGTTAAAAAAAAAAGAAAAAAAAAAAAAAGAGCAATTTCCTATTAGAAGGAAAAAACAGCAATTTAAAACTCCCATACATCATGGAAGTTCAAAGACGAGTACTGTACATACAAGAATATAAGAAAAGCTTGCAACATACGGTAATTAAAAGACCTATGAATGTTGAATATACGAGACAGGAACAATAGTTGTGTTATAATTTGTTTTTCTTAACTTAATATTATTTTGTAAATACACACCCAATCAAAGGATGTAATAAGGTATCTCAAAGGAGAAATAAAGATAATAATATTAATAAATGGTTACTTTTATACCAACAGATCAGCAGTCCTCAATAGTATTGATCTAATCCATCTGGACCTTGAATATCGAATGAGGAGACTGAGCAGGTCAGCATTAAAAAAGCATTGACTCAGTGTTAAGCTACAGCAATAATAATTTCCAAGAAAACAGGAGTTACTTGGACACCACGTTTGAAGAAAACTGCATGGAAATTAAGTTATTAGGCGGATTGATAAAATCTGCGACACAAGATTACTAAAGTTCATCGAAATTTTTTGCGAGAACAATCAGAGCTCTGAAAAATCTGTGGTAAGAAAGTACTTTTCATTACAGTGTTTCTCAATTTGTATGCCAATAAATCTGGGCTCAGTCCATTTCGTAAAATAATGAAGACTTCAAATGTTTGGAAGTTATAAAATTGGAACTCTTTTTTAGGTGTGTACTGTAAAAGGTGTGTTGGAAAACAAAAGCGTGACTGGTCACGATAATTTACGAAACCTCTCTAGAACTTAATTTCATGTTGCGAATCTCCTCCCCCCACTTGCGAAACTCTGTGTGACTCCTAAAGTCCAACGGCAACAGGGTGCGGTCCTCACCCACCGTAATTCAGTTGTCACCATTAAAGGCTGTCTTACATCCAAACAAACAGTCGTTCTCTTTCGCTATCTGCCGTCCACTTATCTTGTTTTCTCCACTACCTGTAGCGAAAGCTAATCGCTAGACAACACGACTTGAAACCAGGCCTACTTGCCATGTATGGCAGTCCCTCTACGCACACCCCGTTCTGCTCAAACCTCGTATGACGAGCTCATCTTGGTAAGGATGCATCAAGGCCAAATGAATACGTATAATACTTGGCCATCCTATGTGTAACCTAAGTGCAATATAATGGACGCGCGCTGGACTTGTGTCAGAACTTTTACAACCATTAGGTCAGTCTTTTCTATTATTAAGTTAGTTTCTCTTGAAACTAACTTAATAATAGGGTTTACGTAATACTAGAGGATGAATGAAAAAACAAATTGACACCTTTGTACACTTCACTGAATGTTTGCCTTTGTCTACTCCGGGGATGAAATTGAATCAACGGAGACGCTAAAAACAACAAGGATAAAAAATCCTACGTGACATGATTCGACTTTGTGTGAAAGGCAATTATGTGACTTCAAACCAGTTCGGTGTGGGAAGTCTGAGCGACCCTGACGTCATCTTTCTTCTTGTCATCTGTTCAGCTTGTGTGCTTGATAGTCATGTGTACACCTGTTAAGCTATATCACTACTTTAGTGTAATAGTTGTTCCACCTATACAAACTGAAAACATTCTAAGACAAGGTGTCTACCGCTGAAGAGCAGCATCTGAGACGAAATGGAATTATTAGTTGCGTTGTTCCAAATACTTGAATGCTCTTTACATGATTTTTAAATACTTTTAATTTAGTTATAAACAGTCTAGTACCTTTATAATATGGAAATTTTTGGTCATGTAACACTGTTGTAGCCCAGTGGTCAGGAGCGAGAGAGCATAGCACGCGTTCCTTGAGTGGACCGGGGTTCAAGCCCGTGACTACTAAATACGATAAATATTTGTATTGACGATTTATTGTAAACTCTACTGACTTGGTTGTTGTGCCGGTGTATAAACAGAAAATTTATTTATTATCAGGGCTCGACAAATTTGTTCAAGAACTTGGGTACCACCTGCGAAGAGCTAGTCACCATATGAAGGGGCTGGCATACTGAAAAAAAAAAAAAAAAAAAAAAAAGGAAAAAGAAAAAAAAGTATTTTTAGTACTATTCATCCTTTTATGCTCTTTTTTTTTTTTCTTCAATAACTCTCTGTGGCTGTCTCGAAGTATAAACATTCTCTCCATCCATAAAGTTTCCGATGCATTGGTTGTACCTGCTGTGGCCCTTGGTATTTGAAAGGATCGTTAAAAAGTTTCAGCGTTAGTTGCGTAGTTTGTTTGTTATTTGGTTTTTAAGAGCATTAGCAACTAAGGCCATATTGCTCCGTGATATGCGGTATTCATTCCCTGACCTTTCCGCATCCTCCGTATTTGGTGGTGATGGACTGGAACCCCGGTCTAATCAAGAAGCGTGTGGTACGCACTGCTGCTCCTTTCCACCTGGCTACGGAGGCGCCTCAGTTGCGTAGTTCACAAGTGCAAATATTCTAGTTTTGAAACTTCTGTATTCAACTACTACTCCATCCCCTTTACAATTTAAATCAGTTGAATAAGAACTTTTTTTACTATAGCAGAAAAAAAGTTGCAACCAAAATATTTCCGAAATATTCTCCATTATCTTTAGTTTTTGTATTATATTAAAGAAAAAAATGGTGCTCGACTCAGACTCTAATTCGTCATTAGGTATCTTCAGCTACCAAGTTCGTACCCCCCCCCCCCAAAGTGTTATACGTTTGTCCAAATCTGCTGCAAAGTATGGATCACAGCCGCAGTAAAACAAAGAAACTAGCTAGTCGCCAGTAGCGACCAGATTTATCGACTCCTTATCTTAACATACGCTTCAGACCGAACTGCAAGTTGGGAGAGGAAAAAGAAAGAAAAAATCCTAGTTTACTGAAAAAGAATTTATATTATAATTAATAATTGCTGTATAAAAGGCACACATTACTATACTGTGTGCATAGTAATTTTGTATTTATGGTATTTACAACTTTATTTCCGAATTCTGAAAAAGGCCTCTGAGGTTGGGAAAATTCATATTTTAGCATTAAATCAGCTCACACACCAACCATAAGAATAAGTATTTACTGTAACTAAAATATTTACATATTAAAATAAAATAAAATAACTATTTACAAAAAGTGCTATTATATTAAATTATATACATGTAAAAACATTATATATGGACGTGCTGCAGAAAGTTTTGTTACTGCTGAGGAAGGAAGCCGATGCTTCCGAAAGCTCCAGAGACTTTTATTGTTTTTATCGCTTTTAATCCGGTTTATTTTAGTGTATTTTATCTTAAGGATTTTATTACAGTTAATGTTTTTACATGTATATAATTTAATTTAATATAATAGCAGTTTTTGTAAATAGTTATTTTATTTTAATATGTAAATATTTTAGTTACAGTAAATACTTATTCTTATGGTTGGTGTGTGAGCTGATTTAATGCTAAAATATTTATTTCCGAAAATGGAACGAGCGATTTCTATAAGAATCCATAGTATCTTTCTATACATTAAAATAATTTTCCTCCTAGTGATTTTTATTCAGCCAATGGAAGAAGGGGGATGCGAGTTATATAGTAATATGTAACAAATACTAAAATACGTAACAGAAGCTTGTTTTACTGTGATAAAACAAGCTTCTGTTTTAGTGTGGTCCTGCTAGATAAACCTCGCGCTTTGTTTATCTAGCATTACAACACTGTGCCATTCTTGATTTCCATATGTAAACATATGTATGTATTCATAGGAAGAGACACACACAGTGTCGAAAGCTTCTGTAAGTATTTTATTTTATCCAAAGAAGCGAGAGCAGGGGGCAAGTCCCCTAGTTGACATTAATAAAGTAAAGCAGTAACAATGATTTTTATCATGCACAGATTTTATACATTTATCTTTTGGATTAAACACGTTGCATGTATCTATTATCATTCAATCACATAACCTGTCACGTTCTAAGATCAAGCCTCAGCATGAGTCTGTTTTTGTATGTTCTAAGAGATATAAAAGATCGAAAAGAAAAGACCTGATACGTACAGAAAAGAAATGCATTAATAATTTAGTGATTTATTTTGATTAGATGAATAACGACTTGCAGATTCACTTTTTTTTTTTCCTATCTTAGTTTAAGCCACTCAGTCCAGTGACAACTGGTATACCATAGAATCCCGTTTAGGGGGGGAGTACATTTGGGGTGGAGTAAGCAATGTTAAACAATAATTGTTAATAACATGGGAGGGAAGGCCACGTGGATGGACGAAAGGAACAGATAAAAAAATCAAAAGTAAAAGAGATTATTCGTCCACACTCATAAACAAACACTCATTGAGTTAGTGATAAAGAAGAGAGATGTATTAAACGAAAATGCCCTCTGGGATGTCGTTAGCATTATAACGAAATGATACCCACTAGGTACAACAAGCTTTTCATAAATGGACGTTGTAGAAACATCGCTGCTTAACAGTGTTGTCAATAAGATAGTAATCTCTCGCTACCTTTTGATTTATAGAGAGTTGTCCAGAACAATGTGTGAAGGTTAAATGTAGTAAAGTGATCCTTTCAATTCAACAGACCTTCACAACGCCATCCTGGACAATATACGACTTATGAATGAAGGACGCCTTTATGTGATTCACATATTGAATAGATAAGAAAAAGATCTATCGTTAAAGCAGACAAAAAAAAAAAAAAAAAAAGAGAACGAAACTTTTGGTTGAATAACCTTGAGTTGTATTTTTTTTTTTTTTTTCTAGAATATCTATAACCGTCAAACAAGAGAGAAAAAAAAAAAAAAAAACAAAAACGAATGCATCTAGCTCTAATGGGATCATAAAGTTATATTGAGAACCAGCTGTGGTTCTCGGCTAACGTACGTGAATGTATGCACATTGAAAGTTCGAACCTGTACACCCATAAAATAATTACAGTGAAGCTAAACTCCTATAATACAGATTAGGAACGGAAATTTATTTATTTTTACGTAGCACAGTGAAAATCAACTTTCTGAACATTTCAAATAGCGATCAATGATAGTACGCATCACAAAGGAGATTAGGCAGGCAAAGGCAGATTAGAGAAATCTTTGGCAAAGGGTGCAAAGAAAAACAACAAAGAGTTCTTTACCTATGTAAACTCTAGAAGGAAAGGGATGAATCAGATTGGTCCAATGGATATTTATGGTTCAACTGTTGATGATCCTGCTCAGGTGCTAACAAACTAAATGAGTATTTTGCATCTACATTCACACATGAGGAGTTAATGAGGGACGGGGATGCCAGAGGTGAATTAAACTCTGGCAGTGAGCTAGATGATTTTGTAATAACTGAGAGGAAAGTGGAGGAGAAATTGTTGAAGATAAACGTAAAAAATGCACCCGGGGTGGATGGGATCTATCAAGTTATATTAAAGGAGGCAGCAAAGGAAGTAAGCAAACCCTTAGCCATAATTATGAGAGCTTCTTCGGACTCAGGGGAGGTACCCATGGACTGGAGATATGCAAATGTGACCCCAATCCACAAAGGAGGATCAAAGGGAGACATAGGTAATTATAGACCTGTTAGTTTTACTTCTGTTTCAGGGAAATTAATGGAGGCACTGGTTAAAGAAGCACTTCAGGATCATCTAGACAAGACTTCAGTTATAGCTCGGACACAGCATGGTTCTGTTAAGGGAAAGTCTTGCCTGGCCAACTTGATTGGATAATATGATGTGGTCACAGAGGAACTGGATGCAGGGAATAACTTTCATATCATATATTTGGATCTTAGAAAGGCTTTTGATGCTGTTGCACATGGAAGATTGCTGCACAAATTGGAGCAGTGTGGCATTGGAGGCAAATTGCTGCTATGGATAATGGAATGGTTGAGTGGGATAAGACAGAGAGTGGTAATCAATGGACACTGCTCATCGTGGACTAATGTTATTAGTGGAGTCCCTCAAGGTTCAGTGTTCGGTCCATTGTTTTTTTCTGTATTTTAAATTATATTGGTGATGGTATATCAAGATTAAATTCAAGTTTGCAGACGATACGAAGGTTGGCATGTCGTTAAAGACACTAATGACAGTGCACTGCTGCAACAGGATCTAGAAAAGTTGAACAAATGGGCTAAGAGGTGGCAAATGAAGTTTAACATTGACAAATGTAAAGTACTACATATGGGAAGCAGTAACCCCAGAGTAACGTATCAACTCTGTGGTACTACACTGACAGTGGTAGAGAACGAAAAGGACCTGGGGGTAATGGTGCAGGCAAGTATGAAGTTTTCTGAGCAGTGCAGACGGTCTGCAAGAGTAGTTCATGGTGTCTTGTCAATGATATACAGGCATTTTTCTAGCAGGGATAAGGAGGTGATTATTCCCTTGTATAAGGCAATGGTCAGGCCACACCTTGAGTACTGTATACAGGTCTGGAGGGCTCATTTTAAGAAGGATGTAGAGCTGTTGGGACGAGTACAGAAAGGGCAACAAGATTAGTGAATGGAACAAAGGGTTGCTCTTACGAAGAAAGGCTTAAGTTTTGCAAATTACAGTGTCTGGAGACTTAGGCACTTGCGAGATGATCTGATTGAGGTGTATAACGCCTTGAATGGTTTGAGCATGCTCAATGCTGATGGGATTCTTCCTCTTGCTCAGAATAATCACCTGAGAGGGCATAAATTCAAATTGAGGAAAGACAGATGTAGGATAGGTGTGCGGAAGTTTGCCTTTAGCCAGCGGGTATTTGGTTGGTGGAACAGACTTCCTTCCTTTGTTGTGGAAGTTGATAGCCTAAATAAAATTTAAGGCTGAGCTGGACAGGTATTTGGAACGAACGGAGGGGTGAAATGGGAGCGTTGTTTTTTTTTTTTTTTTTTGGGTGATGCTACATAAGCTTGCTTTCTTGCATCATATGCCTCTACTAATGCTAGTGCACTTCGTATCTGTGAGGACATGATCGGTTACTTTTGAGCATGCGCGCTCTTGTCAGTTTTTAAGAATGGGAAATATAGAGGCGTGTACCGTGTTCGTATGAGAATTGCTTTCGCGTTAGGATGTCGCAGTTTGACAATGAGCAAACATCAGGTTTTGTGGGCGATGTTCTCACTGTTTTCGACATGATACAATAAGCTTACAGATATCAGCTTGTCCTGAACCGTACAGGTTTGTTCACGTTTCGCCACTTTTTAAAGCGCCGACTGTTCGCAGACTCGATTCAGACAGAGGCCCATCCAAAGGGGATTTGCAGTCCATAAAAGTTCCCGCTGGTCTCCTGTGAAATTTCGTTCAACAGTATGGCCACAAACACAACTCATGTTCTTCTTTTTACAAGTAATGGCATGATACGTCGTGTTTAAAATAAATAAATAAATAAATATTTTTACATTCCGAGTACATTCCTCGGAATGTAAAAATATGAAAGGCATACAGGCGTTGCGTCCTTCAGCAGCTGTTTTTGAAAGTTCTGAAACATTTTCCCCCTTTTGATTCTACTACGTATTTAATTCAAGAATGTTCTGAATTACTTACTATATTACAGTATATCATGTTAAATAAATATCTAAAATTATTTCTTGACTAAACATCCAAGAGTATGAAAAAGGTTGTTTATACATGGGTAATGCGAGGTATAATAAGATGCATGCATACTACTTGGGTAGTAGAAATGATGGAACTCATGCATAAACAACCTTTTTCATACTCTTGGACGTTTAGTCAAGAAATAGTTTAAGATTAAGCCATGCACACCATCAAGCATCTCTCATATTGTGGAGTTATACTTCATAACCAGTTGTCTCTATTGCAACAACAGGGTAGCTGTCCACCCACCGATGAATAAGCCAACAAGCTTCGAAACGGTGCCATATGGGTGGTGGTGGTGGTGGTGTTCGCCGAGAATAAGTAACATTAGTCTGGTGAAGTTACTTATTCAAAGCAGTGCAATACCTCGGCCACTCGTTCTGAAGGTTCATTCACAATATGAGATATGAATAAACGATGCATTCATACAACCTGGGTAGTAGAAATGATGGAAGGGCATTATAAAAAAATTCCCTGTGATAAAAAAAAGAAAGAGAGAGCTATCTGGCACTAGTGACAGCCCAAATCCCAGGTGTCAGAACAGAGCACGAGTAAAAAAAAAAAAAAAAAAAAAAAAGAAGCTAAATAAAAATGAAAAATAATAATTAAAGAAATAATTTTAATCCCACACCCTGGCTACCGTGAAGAGGAAGATGTAAGTCGGGGTGCCAGCAGAGAAAGAGTGAAAGTAAAAAAAAAAAATAAAAAAATAAAAAAAGGGAGAGTGGTTATCTATCCTGCACAGAGTGAGAAAGAAGAAAAAGTGAGCCAAGGGTGCTCCTAGTTCCATTGTTATGATCGGGATTTCCACGTCGGTGATTGCCGATCAGTGTCCTCCTCCAGGCAAATACCTCAGCTGCAAAGGTCTGGAAGGCTTCGAGGTTGTTCTGGGTACATAGCAGTTGATGCAGATCTGCTGGAGGGAAGTCCTGGATCTTATTCTGGAGGCGGTTTCTGAGACAGAGTGGAGATCATCATATGTTAATGTATATATGGTGGCACCCGGGCAAGCACCCATCTCCACCCAATATCATATTTCCAAAAGAGAACTACTACTAAAAAAAAAAAGAAAAAAAAAGCCTCATCGCCACCAGGACGCATACACTCAAGCATGACTGCCCCTGGTGCTCGTCCCTTGGTACCTGTAGCCAGGCCTGGATCATCTGTCGGTATTAAGTACCATCTCCATGTCCATTGGATGGTAGTGCAATTTCAATGGGCATCATCTTCCCCACCTCTAAGGGGCTTAACCCAGGAAGTCCTAAAAAAAAAAATAATAATAATATCAACAGCAATATTAACACTATTAAGAGTAGAACAAAAACTTAAAAGCATCAGACTACATGAAGTGGCAACAATCAACAACATCAACCACTATATAGAATGCCTAAAAAACATCCACCAACACTTGTAACCTTCTTCTCTTCCAAAATACTAACTCACAAAAATTACTAAACTTGTCAAAATTTGACTTAGTCTCTATGTAATGAGGCTCAAATCCTCTTCCAAAATGTAATAATTCCTAAACAATTGGCGATATTCCTCATACAATAGACAGTCGTACAATACATGATCCCAACTTTCCTTATTATAACCACAATTACAATTTGGCTGGGTTTCCAGACCAAGATCATATAACTTACTACTTAAGGATCCATGTCCCGTTAATATATATAGGACGTCAACATATTAGGAAAAAACCACTGCTTATTTTGGTATGCCAAATGAACTCTTGGAATAAATAATCTGGTAACCGCCCCTGTTACACTTACATCCCATCTGTCCTGCCCTATTTCCAGGAGTTACCAAAAATCTCCTTTTTTACCTCTTTAACTCCCACTGTCACATCATTAGTTATTACAAGACATGATATCTGCATTTTTTTCCCTTAAATTGTAACAAAAGGCTGTATGTAACAACTGACAATCTAACGGTAATACTCCTGCAGTGAATTGCAGAGCATTTGTTGACACTGTCCTACAAGCTCTTACCATGAACAACAACATTGATCTTTGAATTGACATCAACTTATTTCTAAATTTGACATTGGATATTCTCCCATACACTATCGAAGCCGCATAGGTTACAAGTGGAATAAAAATAACTTTATAATATAGCCCTAGAACTCTCTTATTTAATCCCCACTCAGTTCTTGTCAACCTTACAATAGATGCAGTATAATTCTTAACTTCTTAAATAATCCAAGTGTGGGAAAAAAGATAATTTATCATCTAACAGAACTCCTAAATATCTATTTTGAGATACCAATAGTACCTGCTTTCCATTAATAAGCAGCCTGGGGGGTCGTCTGTAATCAAGTTTCCCTTTGAGCAACATCATTACAGTCTTGCTCGAGGAAACCACCAATTTATTATTTGTAGACCAATACACCAGGCTATCAATTATATCCCTAATTTTTAGTTCCAACTCATTTTTGGAATTTCCCTGCACTGCCAAGACCACATCGTCCGCAAAAGCTGCTTTGTGCCAATCCTTGTGATTCATTGACAACTAAGAATTAATTACCAAATTCCAAAATATTGGGACTAATACCGATCCCTGGGGATACCCCCTACTAAAGCTGTCTTGATATCTTAAATGTTGAGATCTGACAACTACCTGCCGTCTGCTTAGATTTTGAATTGTCCTATATAACCTATTAGGACATGCCAGTCTCCTTAATGCCTCGAGGACGCTCTCGTACCAAACAGTATCGAAAGCACCCTCAAAGTCAATAAACACAGCTAACACATATTTTTTATCTGCCAGTCTATTATAATCCAACAGATCATGTATTGCATCCTCAGTTGAAAAATTCTTAAAACCATATTGGTGAGGAAACAATAAATTGTTGTTTTCAAATAAATATTGCAGTCTAATTAGTAAAAGGCGCTCAAATACCTTCCCCAAATTCGCTAATAACGAGATTGGGCGAAAGGCTTTTGGGTCGTTATTTTTCCCAGGCTTAAGCAACAATTTCAGGAAAGCTATTTTCCAAGGACCCGGAAACACACCTTTCAAAAGACATTTGTTAAACATGTTCAAAAATATGAAAGGAAAATTCTCTATAGCTTTCACAATACAATTGTTTTCAATTAAGTCCATTCCTAGACTTTTATTAAAATTTAATTTCGAGCAGACTTGCACAAGTTCATCAGTATTAAACAACATAATTTCCTCTCCCCCAACATACTCTTCATTCAACCTTCTAACCTCTTTTTGCCGAAGACCGAGTGGAGAGACTCTGTTAGAGATGAGTCATTAATTAACTAACTGCCCTCTTTTGAATAGAATCTAAAAGCCGGCGAGAGGTTTTGGTGTGACACCACCACAGATGTGGGAACAATATTTCAAGGTTGGGCAGATTTGAAATTTGTACAGAGTGAACAGCTGTTTGGAAGAAAACAGCTTCGTTTTCTCTTTTCACCGAAAGCGAAAGAGAAAACAAAGTTTTTTAGATGCTGAGGAAGCAATATTTGTAATGTGCTTGTGCCAAGAGAGATTAGAAGTCATGGTAATCCCCAAGATCTTGCCTAGAAATCGGAGTGTCATCGAAGATAAGCATAGGAGCAGAAGAATCCGTTTTACGAGATATAAGACAAGACTGAGTTATAGAACGATTGAAATTAAGTTTTCTTTGCCCCATTGGAGAATTCCTGGAGATCAGCATTTAACGATTTGGCAATGGATACTCGAGAAGTTGAAGCTGTTTCAGCAGGGCAGGGTTTCTCAAACTGGAAGGTGGAAAGTAATGCGCTATCACCAGCAAAACTATGGATAAGATTTTCGGTCAATGGAAGAAGGCCATTAATATACAAGAGGAAAAGAGTGGGAGAAAGAACTGAACCTTGGGGGGGACACCAGCATTATTTGAGCAGTAAGAAGACAGAAAGCCGTCTGCAATCACGCACAGTGAGCAGTCAGAGAGAAAACTGGATACCCAATTACAAAGCTCACAAACCATAGGATGGAACCATAGCTTATTTAGAAGACCTTTATGCCAAACACGATCTTTGAAATGTCAATAGCAATGGCTTGAGTTTCACCAAAAACTTTTCCATTGAATTTGTCCATAGGTGTACATCTTCTTTAAGAGGAGGGTTTCCATTTACAATGGGTTTCCTCAGCCTACAAGTTATTTTTTTGAATTTTTTCCCGCCATAAAGTGCGGTTCAAGGTGTCTTGGTTGGTTAAACCTCGGGCTGTCATACACTCCTGTTCTCCATCCATCCATGTCCTATTAGGTCTTCCTCTTCTCCTTCTTCCAGGAGGCATCCATTCCAGGTTAGCCTTTGGATATCTAGTTTGTTGCATCCGTTTTACATGTCCCTACCATGTGAAACGCTTTTCTTTGATAGTGTCAATATTCTTTTTCACTTCCATTTTCTCTCTTATGTCTTCATTCCGTTTTCTGTCTCTTCTAGAAATTCTTGCTGAAGTTCCTGCATAAATGTACATAAGCTAGGATATCACCAGTGGAACGACACTGATGGAATCCATGCTGG
This sequence comes from Mastigoproctus giganteus, assembly GCF_048544385.1. Classification (NCBI taxonomy): domain Eukaryota; kingdom Metazoa; phylum Arthropoda; class Arachnida; order Uropygi; family Thelyphonidae; genus Mastigoproctus; species Mastigoproctus giganteus. Next base: position 187,077,494 of record NC_143584.1, on the reverse strand, counting down.
CGATTGTTGATCAGATGAAAGATTTCCAGATAGTTTAAGAGTTGGCAGTTAATTTATTTCTCCATTACTTTGGAAAGAGTAGAAGTAATCGCAATCGGACGATAATTGGATGGAAGGGATTTGTCACCCTTTTTAAGAACTGGCTTGATATGAGCAAATTTCCAAGCAGAAGCAAAAACACCTGTGAAATAAGAAAGTGAAGCAAGGCGACACAAAACAGGAGTAAGTTCACAGGCACAGGTTTTGAGAACAAGTGGAGAAATACCATTAGGACCTGGAGCTTTTGTATCATCAGATCCTTAAAATCCTTCTGACGGAAAACTACAGGATTCATTGAATTGAATGTACTGGGAACGGTTTGAGGTGATAACCCAAGATCATCAATACATGAGTTGGAAGAAAAATAGGTTGCTAGCAGGTCAGCTTTATCTTTGGCTGATGTGGCAATAGAACCATCTGGTTTTGACAGAGGTGGGAACAGAGATGAGCAAAAATTGCGGCCAATAGCTTTGGAAAGACCAGAATGCTCGTCAATACTTAATCATTTTTATTACGCAATGTTGCTTATATAAACGTAATGCTGGAAATATTTTATAATGAAAATTCAGTACTTTTTTACGATTTCAGAGAATATAGGCTTAGGGGTTCACGAGTCAAAAAAAACGTTGGGAATCGCTGGAATAGTTCATTCACTGATGCTGGAGGCTTGTCTAATGGAATGATCAGGGTGGTGCAGCAGAGCAGACGTTGGCCGTCAGAATGGACTCCATCCACCATGGTATTTCCTGGTTAGTTGGAAGAAGCGAGTATTATAGTGCTTTGAGATCAGTGCCGTCAATTCCTACCAGGAGGATGTCTTGTTGGGCGTTCATTCAGTTCTGGTTGTGGCTGATGATGAAGGAAGAGCAGGTGCGAGGAGGGCTAGAGCGGTTTCAAGAACATCTGGTCTGGATATCTCATTTGTAGGATCAAACGTGGAGACATGATAGTGACTCTGAAAGACTGCTGAGTCATACCTGCTAAAAGCTAAAAACGCTTTTCTTTCCGCACTGAGTGTGGTTGAATTTAGATCCAGAAAGAGTTGATAAACGTAGGTCCAGATAGATGTTACACGAGTGCATTACGTGATGCCAGTCCCTCAGTTCGCATTCACAATGGGTATCATTTATAAGCCCAAAGTCCTGAAGTCACTTTTTGAATGACCCATGGCCTGTTAAAGAAAGGTAGTATGTACGAGGAGTGATCATTTAATTCGCGGACTGGTGCAAGATTTTTTGTTTACCGCGCGAACTTTCCATAACTGCCGCTAGAGGCGCTCTCTCTGATCGCTACTGAGCAGACTGTGTGCCCATGGCAGTGTCTGTCGTGCTAGTTTTGCGTGAAGAGTTTTTTTTTTTTTTTTTTTTTTTTAGCCGCGTGTCACTGACAATTGTTTTTGAAGCAAGTAACATGTCGGACATACAGATTGATAGCGATATGTGATTCATTATTGTGTCAGACTGAGATTAAATGCATCGGAAACAGTTAAAGAGATGAATGAAGCATATGGTAATGAGTGCCTTGGTAGGACAGCCATATTCCGGTGTGACCAAACTTTCCGGTGTAAAGTCGTTTCTCCATCAAGATAGTGCCAGGCCCCATACAGGTAATATTGTGCAGGCAGTGATCACTGCCATAGATGCTGAGGTTCTGTCACATCCCCCTTATTCACCAGACTTAGCCCCCGTGTAATTTCTTCCTGTTTCCATGTCTGAAGAAAGTGCAAGCGTTTCGCATCCAACACAACGGAAGCACTTCGCAGTCTTTCGAAAAATGGCTTGCAAGAAGCATGTGTGGCTACGATGGTGGCGAAATGGAGGACTGTCACTACGCAATGCACTCGTGTAATATCTACCTGGACCTAAGTAGGCGCCTCCGTAGCCAGGTCGGAAGGAGCAGCAGTGCGTAGCACACGCTTCTTGATTAGACCGGGGTGCGAGCCCCTCACCACCAAATACGGAGGATGCGGAAAGGTCAGGGAATGACCACCGCATATCCCGGAGCAATATGGCCTTAGTTGCTAATGCTCCTAAAAACCAAATAACAAACTAACAAACCTGGACCTAACTAATCAACTCTTTTTGGATCTAAATTTAACCACACTCAATTCAGAAAGAAAACTATTAGAATCAAAAGAAGCGTTGTTAGCTTTTAGCAGGTATGACTCTGCAGTCTTTCAGAGGCGCTATCATCTCCCACGTCGGATCCTACAAATGAGATATCCAGACCAGGCGTTCTTGAAACCGCTCTACCTCTCCTCGCACCTGCTCTTCCTTCGTCACCAACCACAACCAGAACTGAGTGAACGCCCAACTGGACATCTTCCTCGTAGGAATGACGGCACTGCTCTGAAAGCACTATAATACTCGCTTCTTCCAGCTAACCAGAAATACAAAGTACCCTGGTAGAATTTGGAGCCCCTTCTGACGGCCAACGTCTGCTCTGCTGCACCACTCTGATCATTCCATCAGACAAGTCTCCAGCATCAGTAAATTAACCATTCCATAGTCGAATTCAACTGATCTCCCAACTTCTTTGGTGACTTCTCGCAATAGGCAGAACTTCTACTCACGCGTTTGCACTTCATTTGCCTTTCCTACTCACGCTCTTCTTTAGGGACATCTTCATTTTGCACTAAGCATTTTCCTCTCCTCTGTTTTCGCCTTGGGCGTGCCTTTCGCTCTGCTGCCTCATATGCCTTCCCTGTCTTCATCTTTTCTGCAAAATGCCCATTTCTGCTGGCTCCCTTCACTCTCGCTATTGGAAAAGTGCAGGCAACCCTCAGGTGTTTTTCTACTGTCCCTCGTCCGGCTCCCCGTGTCATGGACGGATGTTGGTAGATCCTTTCCTGGTGATCGTGCCTCCCGTTAACTAAGTGACCAGTGGAACAACACGCTACTCACATAACCCACACCGACTGACTGTAAAGTTGTGCATCATCACAGAGTCCTTCAAGCGGATTTGTGGGAAACTACAGAAACCGCCTAACAAACACACTATGTCCACAATCTTCAGTTTCAAGGTATTCTTCCACCACTTCAGCTTTAAATGCAATGGCGTTGTGGCGCCTCCTTAGCCAGGTGGGCAGGAGTAACAGTGCGTAGCACACGCTTCTTGATTAGAGCGGGGTTTGAACCCGTGACCACCAAATGCGGAAAGGTCAGGTAATGACCACCGCATATTCCCGGAGCAATATGGCCTTAGTTGCTAATGCTACTAAAAACCGAACAACAACAGCAACGACGTTATCGTGCGTGAAAAGAAAATCTGGGCCAACCGCGCCCCTAAAAAGTCGCACATAAGGTTCGAGGCTCTGTTCTCGGTGCCGCTGAACAGTTACAGTGGTCGCGCGGTAGCACAGTGGTAATGTCACCATCCTCCATACACCGGGTGGAAAAGGTCTGGGTCGGATCCCGTCGCTGACGCGAGGAACTTTAATGGGCATTTTTCATTCCGTGCCTGACTTATCGGTCTCAGGCATAGATAGCAAGGTTTTTCGTTCAGAAACTGGGGTTTTTCGTCCAGCAAAACAAACAAATCGACCATAGAACACACGCAATTACAGACATGAGACATACAGCACGGCAGATGAATTTAAATATTCGGGTGGCCTAATATTATAGCTTGGTTTAGTTTGCACAGTTATGGTATCCCTCTCAAGAACATGGAGAGGGGTGCAGACGTTGATCATTATTCCGCCCCACACGAGAAAACCTCCTCCACCGTAAGTGTCCCTTTCTTTGGTGTTGGAGAGATGGTACGGCATTTCTCGTTGTTTCCAAGTGAAATGACGTCTAGAATCTGTTTGTAGGCTAAAACAGGGCTCCAAGTCACATGTTCATGAAACATTTTAAACTGTAGATATCCAATGACGGCCGTGGCAAGCACGATCACCAGACTTAAATCCAATCGAACTTGAGTGAGACGCCCTTGGGCGTCGCATTGAATGCCGACAGCCAACTCCTCGGTCACTTGGTGAGCTAAGGTCTGCGCTGGTGGAAGAATGGGATTTGTTGCCACAAAAGTCTTATAGGCACCCTTGTATCTGGCACGGTTCACCGCTGTTAGGCCTGATTACAGATACAGCTTGTCCTGAACCGTACAGGTTTGTTCACGTTTCGCGACTTTTTAAAGCGCCGACTCTTCGCAGATTCGACTCAGACAGAGACTCATCCTAAGGGGGATTCGCAGTCCATAAATCCCCGCTGTCACATTTTGGACGCTGGTCTCCTGTGAAATTTCGTTCAACAGTGTGGTCACAAACACAACTCGTGTTCTTCTTTTTACAAATAATCGCATGACACGTCGTGTAAAAAAAAAAAAAAAAAATTCGATAAGTTCGTTGGTCATTAATCTATTGTCTCCTCATTAATAGGCCAATGTCTTTGGTATTCCTTCACGCGGTTATTTCTCCAGTGGTTGCCAGTTTTTTTTTTTTTTTTTTCTATGCCCGTTAGAGGGGATCATACGCCGTACTGATGTCATGTGAACATATTTTCAAGAATCTTGTATCGACTTCTCTAATGTGACCTTATTGGTAATTCTTATATAAATGTCCCTTATACCTGTCCGAAGTTTCTCGCTGTCTCCTCATTTCATCGTTATTCTAGGGTACATCACCATACCAAATTTTGGCTCACTTCATCGCAAGCTGCGCGAGTTACACCACGTTTTCTACTACGTAATCTGTTAATTTTGTGGAGCAGTGTAGATATTGAAAGAAGTTTCTGCTTTTTTGGCCAGTGAGTGCAGAAGGTTGTTTTTTTTTTTTTTTTTCGCAAAACGACTAAGCATTGTAATGTATTTGTAAATTACATGTATTCGGAACGTTAATTTTTTTTAAAGCAGTTAAAATGCTTAGAAGTTGTTTCTTATTTCGTAATTGTAAGAAATTTAATAAATTGATTCACTTTTCCCCAAATACTGAGAATACCGCATGCTTATATAATTCAAAGATATCAACGGAAAAATTCGTATCAAACATTGCGCTAAATTAGTTTCCAACAAAGTAACAATTGCTAGAATAAAACTTACCTGTAATGTTTGTACATCCAGATTCTTCAAAATTGTTTTTCTGCTTAAACTGTTGGTCTTAAATGTGTTTAGTTATACACAAAAGGTGTAAGGGAGGTGGAACTACTCCGCCTAACTTAGTGAACTAATTTCACTTTAAAACTGTAGAAAATTGTCCCTACATGTTAAAAGCGCTTCGTGAGTTATCTCATCACCCGTTCTTACCGGATATAAAAATATTGTGTGATTCATGTGGATTAAACTGGACGAATATCGAGTACAACCACATAATTAATAAAGATTTTATTAACTATTTTGATGGCCCTAGTAATTCTTGTCAGATAGCATATGTATACCAAACTTATTCAGAGATAATTATGGTCTCCTTGATGTTACGCATTACAGTGTTATCTTTTCAACCGAGAAACTGTGAATATCTTCTATACGTACTACAATATCTTATGAACTAACATATTCTAAAGTTCATGCACTCAAAATGAAATACAAAAATTTACAAAAACTTGTTAGGGAAAAAATTCTGATTATTACGTTAAATAATGAAATAAATTTTGTGTTTATACTACAGAATAGCTACAGATGATCAAAGGAATTGTTACTTGATGATCCTGCTACCCTTGTTGCAGTTATTTATTCGCTACAGCCATGAGGAATCGGTAAGAGGTATAGCTGTAACATTCCGGGAATGAATTTATAAATAAGTTAAATCTGAAATTATCAATTATTTGTTTTTGTCCTTTTCACTGTAATAGTACCCTTGGAGAGCTGGACATGAAGACATTCTTCATGTTATGGACTCAAATTCAGACCTTTTACTGCACGGTGGGGAAGGTTGGCGATCGTAATCACTATGCCAACTGCAAGGATGTCCTTATTACATTATTACCGATATGTTTATTAAATTCCTCTCAGCTCTAAATATTTTTTTTCTTTTGAAAAAAACAATTTTAACTTTCGATATAAACTACTGATAAAAAGTACGAACTGCACATTTCGAAATAGTGATTGAAGATTTGTCCACTTGTCTAAGTAGAGCCTCAAAGTCTATACGATATTTTCCTCACTCCGAGTCGTTTTTACATTAATCTCATTAATCGAGGTTTTCCACAATCGACATCAATCATGAAATGTAAATAAAACTAAGGATCAACCCCTGATGAATCCCGGGAAATTGAGATGGAACCATTTAAATCTCATTCCAATTTATTTCTCTTCCTCGGACAGAGATGTTTTAGAATCAGTTAGTTGGAATTTGACCACCATAGAAGCTTACCTCCCCACTATATCAGTAGTTTTTTTTTTTTTTTGTAACTGAATATACGTAATGATCATCTCTAACAAAAGCCACACGAAGTCAGTAAAGTCAACCACTTAAAAAGCTTTAACAGATGCAGGTTTTTGACTTTTTATTTACCCTTTGCCAAGTTTATTAACAGTTCACTTCAAATAGTTGAATGTTTTAATGTCACTTGGCATTCACATTAAAACAGAACATGTAAAGTAAATGGCTTAGTAGGCTGTAATAACGGATCTTTGGTACCAACCGTGAAAACCATTGAGGAAAATACCCAGTTGCCAAAGCTTACAGTCTTTCTTTTCAAATTACAATACCGCATAAAGGAATATAACCTGATCATGTCGGACATTCCAGAGACAGCGAGAGGGGACTTTGCTTGAGAGGGTATATGTTTATACCCGAATGCATTATAGGATTTCTTGGAGGCGCGTTTTGTCTATGAGAAATTTGAGATTTGTCTCTAATAATTAGATTTAGGAAGAAGACTGTACGAAAGGAGTCAGTTGCAGACAGAAGAAATTGTCTATAACTCTGAATGAAGGGCTCCAGGTGGATTTCGCCAAAAGCAGAGATCCTGGAAGCATGGAGCAGCTATTTGACCGGCAACAATTTTTACTAGGCAACCCAACATTTGTTCATAAATTAGCGTGGGAAGACGTTTTATCCCCACTATACCAGTGGTTCGTTGTTGCGGCTGAAGATGTTTATGGATAACAACATGACGAATCCTGAACTCCGAAGTGCAAATCCATATTACAGTTGAGTTCGCTACCAGTGCTAAACTTCTGCCCCATAAAGTAAACTAATGCAGACAACAGTGCGAATGTTTTTTGATGACACTTAACTCGTCAAATGTAGATTTTCTTTAGTTGTCGGTTTAGCATAAAATAAAACTCCCAGTTTTGTATGTTTTTCAACGTTAGTATTGGCACTCCATCCAGGCAGGATTGGATTTCGGTTCGAGCACGCTTGAGAGAGGGAACACAATAGCTCCTGATTTAGTTGGGTCGATTTTGAAATTTCAATTGGAGAAGCGGGTAAGTCCGTCTAGTCTGGCATTGATGAATACAGTGGAGTTGAGTGCTTGTCAGATGATGAAATTCTAGTTAAGATCTTATTATCACTTGCATATCAAATTACACTCAGTGATTACTGAATTACGACCACCTACCTAATACTGTGTTGGGCCACCATTCGCACGAATAACAGCCTCTATTCGCCCAGGCATTGACTCCACTAGACGTCTGAAGAAGTCCGTAGGGAACTGCAGCCATGCTGCCTGCAAGGCCTTCCACAGTATCAGAATAGGTGACGGTTGTGTGTCTATACGTCTCATTTCCCGTTCAAAACATCCCATAGACATTAAATTGATTAAGGTCAGGCGAATTTGGGAGCCAATCAGAATGGGTGATATCTTCACTGTGTTCCTCAAACCACTTGTGCACGGTGCGAGCCAGATGACACGGCGCATTACGTCCTGGAAGATCCCGTTTCTGTCCGGTAAAAAATGCAGTATGGCAGAGTGCACATGGTTTCCTAAGAGCTGCCAGCAAAAAAAAAAAAAACAGACAAAAAATATGTATATTATTTTTAGAATAACCGAATAATTAAATTCATCTGCCATGCATTGTGTCCGTAAATTGCTATCTGAAAAACCTTGCTATCTACGCCTGAGACCGACTAACTCAGCCACAGAGTGAAAAAAGCCCATTAAAGTTCCTCGTGTCATCGACAGGATTCGAACCCAGGCCTTTTCTACCCAATGTGGAGAGGACCGTGACGATACCACTGTTCTATCCGCGCACAAGAGCTGCCAGCATGTATGTATGTTTCCTGTCACAGGGTGGCACTAGGATCTACATCCATCTCCACCAATATAATTGTAGGCATAATACTCATCTAAATATGGTGGCATGTTAATGTAAGTGTGTGTAAAAGTTTGTGTAATATGTTAAAGTGAACAGGCCACTCAGCCACCAGATGATAGCCACAATTGGGCAAATATCACCCGGTGCACGCCCTGGCACGAAAAGCCAGGCCTGGGTCTGTTTTCACAGACGGTACGATATGTACCTAACTCCCGCACCCACTAGTGAAGTGAAAGACTAGTGGGTGCTAGCAACCCACCCATAGGATGCCCACTCCTAGGAGCTTGCAAAAAAAAAAAAAAAAATAATAATAATAATAATAATAAAATAATAAAATAAATAAATGAAATAAAATTAAATTAATAAGTAAATAAATAAATGAAAAAAAAAAAATATATATATATAAATAAGAGCTGCCAGCAGACCTCGCTAGTGAAACGTTGGTCCCTACGCACTAGGGGTTCTTAGTTCTTGCCAGAAAAACACGCCCCATATTAAGCAACCACCTCCACCTTCCTGGATAGTAAGCACCATGCACGATGGGTCGATGGACTCGTGTTGCTCCAGGTATTTGGACTCATTCCACCAGTATACTCGTTTTCAGTCCTCCAGTGTCCATCCAGCGTTTTTTTTTTTTTGACACCACAGCATTCGCTGTCAACGATGATCAGAGGTAAGGAGGGGGTGTCTCTTGGGTCATCTGCTGTGGAACTTGATACGTCTGAGGGTGCAGCGCATCGTCACTTGGGACATTGTTCTTGCACTCTCCATATTGTATTGCGATGTCATATGTCGCTCAGTAACCTGCCGTTGAGCCCGTACAACGCGCTGCATCCTTCCTTCACCGTGGTTATCCATCTTGCGTAATCCTCTACAATTCTGTCGGCGGGAGCTGGTTTTACCCGTTCAGCGCTATTCTTTTTATATCTTAATCACAGTGGGCCGTGAACAAACGACAAGACGTGCTTTCCGATATGGAGGCACCCGATGCACAAGCTCCCATAATCATGCCTTTTTGAAACCTCGTGATATCTTTACTATTTCCCCATAACTGCTGCTTTATCACTTTGACTTGCACGACCAGATGCAAATTGCCGCTGGCCTAGTTTTGGAAGCTGTTTAGTTTTTTTATGCTGCGAGCTATGCGGCGTAGTTCATTACCATGTGGTGGTCATAATTCATTGATCACTGAGTGTATATCTTCCTTTTGACTCAACAGAAGGATAACAACTGTAGCAAAAAGGAGACCGGATAATATATCCCCCTCCCCCGTGACCCTCTTGTGTGTCCATGGAAAATTAGGTGACCAGCAATAAAATTAACTCTCCTGTTACACAGCAGAAGGAAGCTAAGCATGTATCATGAATCTCATAAGTCTGCTGAAGCATGAGAAATGCAGATATACTGATGCAGATGAAAGAAGTGTCCAGTGCGATGCTATTTCGCAGAGCATAGTGAACACCTTTGTTGGATAATGAGGTAGGATTTGCAGAGTTAACATTGGAAACAAATTTTCCCTACGAGTTTCAGTAAACGGGACCCTTGAGGAACGGGTATACAGTCTGTAATGAATGGATCTCATTGTTGTGAAGGGCGGGATTTCTTTGGGTGCAGTTTCGCAACGTATGTGTTGCACGTCTTTGGAAAGTATTGAACGTGGGTCGAGAAGGGAGATCAGTGAACAATTGACTAAGACCCTTAACCAGAAATTGGAGGGACTACATCTCCCATGACTGAGAAAGCAGGTAGCAACCACATAGCAGCATGTAAATATTGTTAGTTGTTTCTACTGTTGAGAGGGTGTCAGTGTGCTCACATTTGGTCTGTATGTTTTTTTTTCAGATGAGCTTCAATATCATGATAGGAAAACTTGGGTATATAGTATAGCCATGTAAATGATTGAGTTTGCGTTGGAAGAGCAATGCTGTTGGGACTCGAGATTAGTAAGTTGTGCCTGTACTCTAGAATGAGCAATCGAACAGAAAGAGAACTGACCCAGACTGTTTCCATTTGCGTTATACACCTTCTTGCTCTTAAAAGCTGTGTTGAGAAAAGGCATACACCATGCTCTTGTTCTTTCATAGATAGAGATGTTACTTGAGTCGTATTATACTTCTTCAGGCTTCTGTCACTGACATGAAAATTAGAGCGGATAGGTAGAGCCGGATAGAAATTAGTTCATTATCGGTCTGAAATTTGGTTTCTAGCGGGATATCAATTTCGCAAGATCCGGATGAGATTATCAAATCAAGTTGACTTTACCCCGTCATGGGGGCATTATTCATTAGTTGGATGTTCATCACGAGGTAGTATACTCAGAATCTACAAAATATCATAGCAGATATTTTTCTACGTTCTTCACTTGTGAGAGCAGATTAAGATCACATAATCAGATGTATTGCTCCATGCTGATGTTTTTTAATAATCTATTTCACAATTTCATCAAGCCCTCGTGGGTAGCACAGTTGGTAGAATCGCCGTCCTCCCCACACCGGGTGGAAAAGACCTGAGTTCAAGTCCCGTCGATGACGTGAGGAATTATGGGACGTTTTTCACAACGTGGCTGAGTTAGTCGGTCTCAGGCGAAGGTAGCATGATTTTTTTTTTTCCTGAAAACCCAGATTTTTCATCCAAAAAATAGAAAATAGATCACAGAACATATGCAATTTATATACGGAGCAATTATGGCCTTAGTTGCTGTCGCTCCTAAAACACTACTACAACAACAACAATTTCATCAATTGTTTCCCTCTCCGTGATAGCTTACCGTACATATAAATGATTACATCAATGATCGTCTATTGTGTTTAACGATACTGATCATCCTTCACAACTCCGAGTCATTCAAGATAGTTGGCAATCGTGCAATCTTGAACTCGGAGTGCTCTGAGGAATATGGCAACTCCTACCCTTGATGTGAAAGCACATTTATAACTTACTTTAGAAAACCTATTTTATTTGTTTAATATACAAGAGGGAAACGAATATAATTAATTTAAAAAGATTATTTCTTATTTATTAAATAACTCATTTTAAATTTTTACTCAATTTAGTTAAGGAAATTCTATAATGAGTCAGAAAAAAGAAGTGGGATTACATTATTGGACTAAAGAGAGGCATTTATTGTTTTCTGATTATGTGAACACACACACACCGACTCAAAAAGAGAGAAAATTATATGGAAACCGGAACTGATGTGGAAAATAAATGCTTGGGAGGAGAAATGGAGTGGCAAGGTTGAGTTCTGTTTTTATTGAGTTTCCTATTTTAAAACGTCCTCAAGGGTTGTAATTTGATGAGTGAAGGACAGAGCCTTTGAAACGTAACTAATGGCTTGTCACATCAGCTGTTCCCTGTTCGACGATAATTGCCTTTGATTATTGCCGACCGCTCACCTCATACGTGTCCCAACCCTAACCAGTATGGGATAAGCATTCTCTTCCCCATGATTACCTTTGAACAGAGTCCAGGATACACCTCGGTCTTTGTTGATTTCAAGGTAACCATTATGACATGGATAACTAGCAAGAAAGAGAATTGAATCCAAAGAGAGGTTGTTATTTTTGTCACAGAATGATCAAAAGATTATTTTATAGAATATTATGCATTCTATTCATTCATATTAATAAATATTCAACTCATATATAAGTAAAAATAAATGAATTTTCCGTTTATACTTCAAGACTGCTACATTTTGTAAATTCCTCCGAGCGTACAGAAAAACTGATCACCCGGCTACGGTATATTAAGTACGTACTTATGTATTAATATAAAGTAAGGTCGATTAATTGACAAATCACTACGACTGTTATTTAAAAGCATTCTTTTATATCAAAGTTGTCGAACGTACGATCAAGGTAAGAATTCGACCCGCCTCCCTTTCATAACTTGTAGATATTTATTTATTGAATTGAATTATACACACACCAAAAAATACTAACCTGTTTTTTTGTGTTAAGACAGTCACCCAGAATAAATGCAAATAGGTGCAAAGAAAACTGACGTAGTGTGATGACGTGATGCCGCGTTGAGTATAAAGACTGCATAGGCTGTTCAATTGCAGTAATCTAAAGCCAGAATGGGCAAAACGCGTTATCTATCAGACTTTGAAAAAAATTTTATCGTGGGTGCACGTTTAGCAGGAGCCACAATTCATTAAATGAAAGACATTATATAACTGGTTTCTCAAAGCTTTTTAATGACTGGAAAGCAAGCGGTTCTTCCACATCTCAAAAGCGTAAATGTGGTACAAAAACAATACTTCAACAACGAAGCCGTCGTACTCTAAGGAGGACTAAGGAAAAATACGCCATCCAATGTGCAGCAAATAACATCTCAAATCAACCAAATCTAGAACTGCCCTCTTTAACCTGTATCATGCGCAGGGAATTGAAGAAATTGGGTATTGGCAGTCGCCTGCCTATTCGGAAGACCCTTTTTTCAGAGAAAAAAAGGGTCTTCCGAATAGGCAGGCGACTGAAAGCTGATTTTACAATGTAAAATCAGCTTGCAGTGGTGCCGAGAAGGTCGTGATTTGACTGTGGAGCAATGGGAAAAGGTCATGTGGTCAGACGAATCACGATACACTTTGTTTTGCACCGATGGTAGACAGAGAGTATGGCGAGTACCTAACGAAGCGATGGACTCTGCTTGTCTTGTTAAGACAACCCAAGCATCTGGAGGTGGTTTTTTTTTTTTTTTTTTTTTTTGTCACAGACTGGGTCCGTCGATGCTGGTGGAAGGTCAAATGTCATCCAGGGAGTACCTGAATTTGGTATCAGACCTACTGCACCTTGCAATGTTAAACTTTTATCTCAAAGGTGATACCCACTTTATCAATGAGAAGGCAATAGTGCATCGTGCCGGAAATGTGCAGAAATGGTTCGGAGACCATAACACGAATTTCCATCATCTTCCCTCGCCTCCACATTCAACTGATATCAATCCTATTGAGAATGTGTTCAACTTTGTCAACAGCTCTGCAATATTTTGCTGGAAGAAGGGTTACAATTAAACCAAAATGCACTAAAACACCTAATAGAATTACTACTATACTGTTTTTATTCATGGACAAGGAACGCTCCGAAACTAATTCTTCCCTGTTTTTTTTTTTTTTTTTTTTTCTGCTTTTGTGATGTCCGGTAAAAATTTTCACGTTACTGCCAGTATCTTAGAAAATCTTAGAAACAATGATTAAGGGTACAATCCATGGACATTCAGATAGATATGTCATTCTGAATTACACGTAGCATGGTTTTGTTAAGGGAATTCATATTACAACGTAATTTAGGGCTAGAGCCTCAGGTTACGAAAGAAGTTAACTTACGTACAAGTTAGTGCAATAGCATCATTTCTGTACGTAGCCAACTACTTAAGTAGTTACGAATTGGCATCATTTAAGTATATCTCATATTGTGAAATACATTCACAACGAGTTACCATGATATTGCACTACTTCGAATAAGTAACACTTCACCATAGGAGAAGACTGTTGTTACTTATTCTCGACGGATACCACCACCCATACGGCACCGTTTCGGAACTTATTGGCTCCTCATCGGTGGGTGGGTAGGTACCCAGGTGTTGCAGTATGTTGTTTGATTTTTAGGAGCATTAGCAACTAAGGTCATATTGCTCCGGGAATATGCGGTGGTCATTTCCTGACCTTTCCGCATCCTCCGTATTTGGTGGTGACGGGCTCAAACCCCGGTCTAATCAAGAAGCATGTGCTACGCACTGTTGCTCCTTCCCACCTGGCTATGGAGGCGCCCCTGAGGTGTTGCAGTGATGACAATCCAGTTGCGAAGTGTAACTCCACAATATGAGAGATTCCTGATGGTGTAAGGTAATGTAGATTACAATGTAATTTAGTGCTAAAGCCTCTGGTTACGAAAGAAGTTAACTTACGTACAAGTTAGTCCAATAGCATAATTTCTGTATGTAGCTAACTACTTAGGTAGTTACAAATTGGCATAATTTAAGAATATCTCATATTGTGAATACCTTCACAATACCTTCTAACTTGTACGTAAGTTAACTTCTTTTGTAAATATAAATTGCATTTGTCGTCCGAGAATAAGTAACAGTAGTCTTCTCCTGTGGTGAAGCATTACTTATTCGAAGTAGTGCAATATCATGGTAACTCGTTGTGAAGGTATTCACAATATGAGATATACTTAAATAATGCCAATTCGTAACTACTTAAGTAGTTGGCTACGTACAGAAATAATGCTATTGCACTAACTTGTACACAAGGGAAAATCATATTTAACTAATTAGTAACTTTTTTGACAATATTACTCATGAGCTGGAAGTAGGGAACAATTTCGACATAGTTTATTTGGATTTTAGCAAGGCATTTGACCCAGTCCCTCTTGAGATGTTGTTGTATATAAGCTGGAACATGTTGAGATTACTGGAAAAATTCTAAGATGGATTGCTGGGTGGCTGCAGAGCTGAAGGCAGACTAAGATTGTGATTAATGGATATTCTTCATATTGGTGTAAAGTCAGAAGTGAGTTCCCCCAAGTTCTTGGATCGATTCTTGGACCACTGTTGTTTTTGATTTTCATAAACGACATCGGGACAGAAGCCGCGATGTCAAATTTGCAGATGACGTAAAGATTGGTAGAGTAGTTAATGACCAATACCAAACAACGCTCCCTCAGGATGACGTGAACAGGCTGCAAGAATGGTCAGAAAAGTGGTAGCTGTTTTTATGCAGCAAAATGCAAGGTCTTATACTTTTATTTATTTATTTATTAAATCTGTTTATTGGCGCCTCCGTGGGCAGGATCAGTAGTGCGTAGCACACGCTTCTTGATTAGACCGGGGTTCGAGCCCGTAACCACCAAATACGGAGGATGCGGAAGGTCAGGGAATGACCACCGCATATCCCCAGCCCGGATAAAGGGTGAGGGTTGGCGTCAGGAAGGGCATCCGGCCGTAAAATTGCATGCCAAAACAATAAAAACGCTGACCCCATATATAATGGGAAAAAGCGAGGACGAAAAAAAAAAAAAAAAAATTAAATCTGTTTATTGCTCTGCTCAAGAGCCACCCACTGGACAGCAGTAAGCTTATACATTCAGAGGTAAAGACAGGGACATGTGTCCGGCAGTTACATGGAGCACATGTATGCTAACCTGAAAGGTACAGGGTTTACAGTGTTTATTTTACATACTCGAAAGTTGTGGACTACCGAAGTGTTCCAAATTAAGAAGGATATTATTTTATTAAAAGTGCTGTAACTTACAAAAACATGAGAAATATGTACAAAAATATAAAGGATTGAAGTAGTCCATCACCGGTTGTTGCCCTTGGTATCTCTTCAACCTTAACTGTCTTAGTGCTCACAGGCAGGCGTCTTTGGAGTAATTGATGCTAAGAGAGGGGACCAGTGACGGTTCACTTTATTTTACATTCATTGTGTCATGGGAAGCATTGTCGTGGCAATTTTCCTTCTGGTGGTCTGTCATAACTGTAAGTTTGTATATGTTTCCATTAGCTTCTGGCGTCTGTACATATGCTGCTCGCTGAATTTATCAGGTCGATGGCTAGATTGTTGATCTAATCTACCGTGTTTCCTGGGAACATGCGTCTCAAGCCTTTCAGGTTGTTGAAACTGATTCTGAGCGAGAGCCTTTGGTCCACTTGATTTCTTCCTGCAATGCGGGGAGTTTTTATCAGATCAGTGGCTTCGAGTCGTCCTGTGATTAGTCTGGCAAGTGTAAGAATGTTTGCTGCCACAATCTGTTCCATTGGGTGATTTCCAGATTTATGTAGAGTTGAGTCCTAGAAATGGTGTACTGGTTGCCAGTCCGCCAGTTGAGCCATTTCAGGAGCCAGTATTCTTTGGGAATAGCAACCCTAAAATAAATTATACACGTGGGTCCAAAGAAGGGCAACTATCATGGCGGGATATGCAAGAGGACGACCATATGAGGAAAGACTCCGATTACAGAGCCTGGCAAGCTGGCACCTCAAAGCTGACGTGATTTAGGTTTATAAGGCTCTGAAAGGGGTTAGTAAAATGAATGAAGGCGGAATGTTCATTGTTATAGAGAATTCCAGAACTCTAGGGCATAAATTTATATTACAGGAGAAGAGATTTAGACTATTTTGTAGGAAGTTTTCTTTTAGCCAGCGAGTCGTTGATTGTTGGAACAGGTTGTCTTTACAGGTAATTGAGGCTGACAGTTTGAATAAATTCAAAGGTTAACTGATAGTTATCTATGTGAGGAGAGAAGCAAATAATTGTTTTTTCTTATCTACTCGTTTCACTCGGCGTGTGCAACAGAAGCCTGTGACCTCCTTGAACTATATTGCTGTTACCAGGGGCGTATTCAGGGATGGGCATATGCCACCCCTTAACCAAAAATTTGAAATTAAAGAAAAAAACGCAGTAGGCGTTTAAAAAAAAAAAAAAACTTAAAAGGCTGGTCGCCATGTCTCCCCCTTACGATGATACCTGGACCTTGTCGCCATGTTCTCCCTTACCTTGATACCTGGATACGCCACTGGACTATTACTATATATCCTCGCGGTTGATCATTCGACTCGGCCTTATGCTGAGACGACTCGCGGTTTTAGCTATCTCGGCGTTTATTCTAAACAATTCACCCTATACCAAAGAAAAGAGCTTGAGTTGTAGGATTCAGTTTTTAATTCTACATCACAACATACTATTTGCGGTTTGGTTACCGATTATGCACTGTTGTCCAAAAGTTATTACAATCATTATTTTTGATGTGAAAACATCTTTGGCGGCACCTACTAAATTTTTCGGACAGAAGTAAAACCGATCAGTAACGAAAATGCGAGACGGAAATGGCGCAGTGACGTCACTTCCTAGATTACGCTAATGAAGCTAACTCAATCACTAACGTTGATTCGGTAGAGTAAGTAGCGGGCGTGAGCACAAACGCTACATCGTTCATAACTTCGGTTCTAGCTATTCGATTTTAAAATTTAAACGGTTTTGATTTTCTTTCGTCATCTTCTATCGAATTGTGAAAAGTGTCTAAAATACAATGTCAAGTGTACGTTTCCTAAGGATGTTTTCACATAAAATAAACACCTTTCGTGCGTACAAGGTATACACGCTCACGCTGATTTATTTTTTAAACGGAATGAGGTAAACTTATAATTTTATGGTGTGATGTAATTTAATATGATAAATCTGAATAATCTAACGCACCTGATTAGTCTCTCTCTCTCTTAAATGCAGAAGTTTGTATGATTTGGAGCGGTGAACGGTTCTTGAAAGATATCACGATAGTTACAAACAAAGTTGGCCAAGCGTCACACCTCAAGATGACTGCTATGTGGTCCTAACAGCAAGGCCCTTTGGAAATAATAGCAGCTGAGGAACGACAGTTTGTGTGTAGTTAGTCTTTCGGCGAACTGTATACAAAACGTTTTAGGAAAAGGGAAATGCTGCCTGTTGCGCAGTGGATAACGTGACGTCCCGCTCGCTCACTCACACCTTAAACTTCTGTGTTGGGTTCGGCTCCGTTAAGTCTGAGAAATACTTCTCGTAAGGACGGGAAGAAGTATTTCTCAGTTTTGTTTTTGTTTTTTTTCCCGCACTATGGCCGAATTAATCAAGAAAGTATACAGCGCGGTTTTATCTTCCGAACCTTTTTATTCCTATTTACACAGACAAATCGAACATAGAATACATAAATTTACAGACATGATATATTGATGCTGTATGGCTCCTCGGCGCAAATTCTGAACAGTCAACACACCCCAAAGGCCCATTATTTGTGTTACACTTCTCTTCCTCTCCCTCTGATTGTGTAGGCGCCAGAACATTATATTTACACTACACGAACCACACTTTACTCACACTTTTGGCATCTGCAGAGTCTGTATTCAACGCAAGAGAACAGATGTGGGAAACCACCGATGGGACCTTATCCTCAACACTATGTACACTATGTGTAGGCGCTATATCAAGGTCGAAAAACAAATGAGCCAATGTTATCTTTATAGAAGAATAGAGATGAATTTTTGACAGTTATTTTCAACGTGTTCTAATTTGGAGAGAATGTGGAACACTCCTTTCCCTCTAGTACATAGGAAAAGGGACCACTATTGGAAGTGGTCTAATGGCGTCATGATGAATAGCCACACAGATCTCATCTTTAAGGGAGGCGCCTTGGCTGCTCAGAGTTATATAGACGAGATCCTTGATCCTTCCCTGAGACTAAAATCATAGATCTGATTTAATTTCCACAGACAATAAATGCTTCCATATCGGGTTAAATTGGTCGTCGAATTTCTTTAGAGGTAGGAAGGCTTCTCCTGAACGTTGAACTCAACTCCGCCGTTGTACGCTATGATGATACTGGAACACTTTAAGGGATTAAGCCTCAGGCTGCAAGAGAATTAAACAACGTACAAGTTAGTGCAAACGCATCATATTAGTACGCAGCGGATACCACCACCCAGACGGTACCGTTTCCGCCACCACCCAGGCGGTGGTATCCGCTGAAAATAAGTAACAACAGTCTTCTCCTTTGGTGAAGCGTTACTTATTCGAAGTAGTGCAATATCATGGCAACTCGTTGGGAAGGTATTCACAATATGAGATTTAAATAAAATGATGCCATTTTTGCTAATTCAGAGTTTGCTGCGTACTAATATGATGCGTTTGCACTAACTTGTACGTTGGCTATGATGATATATAACTCCGTTAATTGGACAGAAATGAGTATTGTAGTATATTTGTGCAGTGTGTGTTGTATCTGGCCACATCGCTACAAAGAAGGCGTCTTCCCAGTACCCGCCCAGGCTTCGAGGAGGCAGGCCGCAACTATGCACGTACCGTTTACGGAGAGGCAAGTCATATCTACACGTGTTAACACCCCATGAGCTCTGAAGCGAGCACAGGGAAAATCGAGAAAAATCTCAAAACATTGAAAGAGCGAAGAAAATGCCCAACTCAGTGTTTTGCCAAATTCCACCGCACAAAATAGGTCACGCACGAATCACACCGTTTTTATACCTCACTCATACCAGAAAAGGAGAGATAGAAGAAGGATTAAAAGAGAAAAGAATATTTGTTGTTTTTCGACCACTCATACATTTACAGAATTGTGGACATTGTGTGTATCTGTAAGCGGTCCCAGTGGTTCCCCACAAGACCGCGAGAAGTGTTACATTGAAGAAGCAAAATCTGCCAAGACCAGATGAGGGTATGAGTATTGTGAGTTATTGTGAATAGAGTGTTGTTCATCTGGCCACTTTGTTACTGGCAGGTCCCGTCACCAGGAAGGAGCATTCCAGCATCCGTTGACGGCATGAGGAGCCGGGCCAGCTCAGTAGAGGGACGCCTGTCGGAGTCCTTCCCCCAGTAGAGGAAAGAGGGAGAGGACCCATGAAAGGAAATGAGGAAGAGGATGGGGATAGTAAAGTATAACAGAGGATTGAAACCACAGGGAGGGATCACAAAAACGAGCAGGAAGTTAAGAAACCACTAGTGGGGAACATCATAATAGAAGGATGACATGAGAACAGCAGAAAGTCAATAAGTTAAAGAGGTAGGGAAGAGAAGAGATCGGCAGAGAAAAACACTCTGTCCCGCAAGGGATAAGAGAAGGCCTCGGGTTAGGGTCTGGGCGCATTCACACAATTTATTTAGAGTGAAAAGTGCCTGATCTCCACATCTAAATTCGTTTAAGTATATCAGAGATGCTTTAGGGAGATGAACTGGGACACGTCAACCTCTCAGAGTCCGTCCATGCGCTCATATCTACTCTTGTAGAGGAGTGAAATTTATTACCGAAAGACTTATCAGCCTTGTAAACAGCATAACGTTTGAGAATTTTAGCTGTGAAGGGTAATCTCATCTTCTCTATCAAATGCCTGCATTATGAAGGACTGTCTCCCCTCAGTTTTGAGTATCATGATTACGATTCATGAAAATATGGATATATTTCTTATCGTTTACCAGTATATTTGAGTCTTATGATAATACTCTTCCATAAACTATTTGATAGAATTCCATCAAGTACATATTTTTCTTTATCTCATATTTTATTGTAACTTTTGCATACCAGTATAGTTTTCCCCTGAAGAATCGAGTTGAGTGCTCTGTTCTGTTTGTCAAGTATACATAAAAAAACTGAGTTGGGCGTATCTGTAATTAGTTGTTTTCAGTGCCGGGAAGGAATATTTCTCTGTAATTCTATTTAAGGTTCATTTTCTGGTATCGATTCCAATGTTTTTCTGAAATTGAATTGTCCATCCAAGATTGGTTGAATTCACATGCCGCCTGGATGGATGCAAATTAATCTTCTTTCACTTTCAGCCATAGTTATTTAGTACTTTTGATATAGATTTTTACTGCCAACAGATTGCAGAATAGCTCTAGCCGGGAACACATTTTAATCTGATCCTGCTGAAGTATAATGTGTAATGCATGGTAATCACTTGTATCAGTGTTTCTCAGACCGGTGTTTTTCAGTACAATTGTTTTCGGCACAAAAATATGAATGCAAATAAAAAATAAATAATAAAAAAAAAAAAATGAAGAACGAATAAATGTTCGCTCTGTATTTAAAATTATGTCATTTTTATGTATTCCCTCTACAGTTTTTAAATAACTAAGCTAAGAAGACTACTAATGTGAACGATGATATCGTTTAACGTCACAGCAATTCTGTCAGGAGCAAAAAAAGACAATTTTATCCTTAAATCTGGTTCGACATTCAATCTATTTCTACATTTGTTGTTGAAGAAAACCAAAGACGAGAAACTAGTTTCAAACTTATATGTCGTGACTTGCCGGGGTTCATGAATTTTGCACGACAATAATAGGATCATGCCATTGTTTGTATATTTTCTAAGGACCGGTACCTGGCTGCAGACGACACTTGAGGAAATACTAAACTAGACTAACAGACAAGTGGGCTTCCAAAACAACTATACTGACAGGCATATGCCAACTGAATACAGTATACGATAAATATAAGGTAGAAAGATAAGAGGAGAGTAGTGGGGAGGATACAAAAAAGTTGTTCTTACTAATTTATGAGTTCATTAATTCCTACATCATAGAGCTATTTGCATTACGGATGTCTTTAATAGAGATTTTATAGTTATTTTTTGTTGAATGTTCATTGTTGCTTGTTCCTCTAATGTTTTTCTTATATCAGTAGCCACGCAACTGAGTCATTCATTAAAGTGCCACGATTGTAATACGCTCAATTACGCACTTAATATACCCATTTTTCAGCTTTGAAGGGCGTGATTGTTCAAGTAACTAGTAGTAACATCACAGACACTAGTTCGCTCCGATTATACGTCATTTAACAGTGACAAATGTGTTTCCCTCAATTTCACGATGATTTATGCAGAAGAGCCTTCAAAGAGATTTGAAAACTTCAGAAATTATCAGATGAAAATAATTCTTTTGGACCAATCCATTTATTGCTCAAAAGGATAGTGTTGCTAATACTCGTAAAGCTTTAATTTCGTTGTAGGTTTGTTCACGAAATATAGTCTTAAGTGAGGCAGTCTGTGTTGTATTATCTGGAAGTCTAATCACATCTCTCGATTCCTTTATCTTATTTTTTGTGGTATAATTTCCGTCATTGGAACTGACAGGCGGTACTGATCAATAACGTGACAACAAACGAGGAAGGACTGCTTAATGAACCCTACAAAGGTGAGGAGAGGATAAGTGCTCCTATTACGGTAGAATTTGTACTTCGTCATTCTAGTGAAGGGCCCTCTAGCGGTCTTAATTTCATATACGAATGTTCTTGTTTGTTTCGTTTTATTTCTTCCTTTTTTGTTTTTATTTTGCTCATTCACGCGTTTTAAAAATTAGTTTGAATTGACAGGTAGGTCTATTATCGATGTACTCTAGCGTTATTAAGATTATAAATTATGCTTTTTCATTTTAGATTGCTTCGCTGTGTGTTTTGCAGTAAGATTGGGATGATGAATATCAAAATACAGTAGAGTTGTAGTACAGAAATTATATCTAATAGTGCGTTGCTATTTAGAAATACTGTATATATTATTTCTAACAAGTACAGTAGTAATAAAAATTGTTACAATTTATAACTTTATTGGACAGGTATATACTGATTGATAAATATGAACGCTACGAACATCTGAATCATGCTGCTTCTACAATAAAACAGTTTCTTCAGTATTGATATCAAGACAGAGCCAAATCGAAGAATATTTTTGAGACAAGACTAAATGTTTCAGTTGTTTTCACCACGTTTGGGGTTTCTTTCATGCATTGGCCTGATCAGTTTTTACTTTTGTAACAAAAATAAAAGTATAATAATGCGCAATAATATGGAACATGTTATTGCGCATAATGCCTTTCAGGTTTAAGCTAGAGAAAAAATATATTAATAATTCGTGTTTATCGATTCGTTCTTATATATTTAAATACCTATATGAAATACATTACATATAATGAATTGGATTACTCTAAATACTAACTCAGTCATAGACTTATCGATCATGACTAATTGGGTTTCAGCAACTACCGAAATCTTAGAGATCTTAGAAACGTACCAACTGTGTGGTACTACACTTAAGGTGGTAGAAAATGAAAAAGACCTGGGAGTAATTAAGCAGTCAGATATGAAGTTTTCTGAGCAATGCAGACAGGCTGCTAGGGCAGGTCATGAGGTTTTGTCAATGATATATAGGAATTTTGCTAACAGGGAAAAGGAGGTGATTGTCCCGTGCATGTCTTTGGCCCACCTCTACCTGTCCACCGACCGACCAGGAAACCTTCGATTTAGGTAATTGCGGGCTAGGTGGCTGAAATGTGTGTGAGCGCCATCGTGAATGAAGTGTGTTGTTGACGAATGATCAGTGGCGTGTCGGCCAAAAAATCAGGCATGTTGTTTTCCAGAAAGTTTCTGTACGCCTGCCCTGTGAGTTTGTTTGGAAGTACATGGGGGCCCAAATAACTTATCACCAAAAACACCCGCCCAGATGTTGAGGCTGAACCGCTGTTGGTGATGTGATGGAAGAATTGCATGCGGGTTTTCCTCAGCCCATACATGCTGATTGTTAAAGGTTTGAATTCCGTCTCGTGTGAACTGTGCTTCATCTGTGACTATCACTAAGGCAGGAAAGTGAGGAGTTGTACCACACTGCTGCAAGAACCACTGGCAGAACATTACTCGCGCAGGGTAATCTGCTGGTGACAAGGCCTGTACCCGTTGCAGATGGTAAGGATACAGTTGGTGTTCTCGCAACACTCTCTAAATAATCGAACGTTGAGCAGCCAGTTACATTGCTATTCTGCGTGTGCTGATTCCAGGAGTGGCATGCACAACATCCAAAATCTCCTCCTCTGCTTCAGGAGTCGTTGATCTTGGTCGTCCTCTGTCGGCAGCACGAGGTGTACAGGTCCCATGTTCACAAAGGCGGCGATGGATACCTTCAAACGTTTTCCTGTCTGGAAATCTTTCTGGAAACCTTTCGTGGTACAAACGACGAGCCTCCAGAGCATTGCCGTCTGCCAAACCTTACATAAAGTGCATATCCGCTTGCTCCTGATTTGAGTACATGGGCAGAATGGAAAACCACCAGATTCTGTCAGTACTTTATGATGAAGGAAATCGCCTGCGGAAGATAACATTCCCGTTAATAACTCGGGAACCAAGCATTTCGGAACTGTGTTGATATAAAATATTTTTATTGTCTACATATGAGGACCTCATTCCTGAAGTTATGCCGTGTATTTTTAAGACACCCTGTATAATGTCTGTAGGCGCAATATGGCCTAAGTAGCCCTTGCGCCAGAAATAAACATACCAATAATGTCTGTAACTGCGTGTGTTGTTCGGTCGGTTTGTTGGACAAAAAACCCGAGTTTCCGGGAGAAAAACCATACTACCCTCGCCTGAGACCGACTAACTTGGCCGTTGTGAAAAAGACCCATAAAATTTCCTCGCGTCATTGACAGTATTCGAACAATGGTCTTTTCCACACGTTGTGGGAGGACGGTAATTGTATCCGTCTTGCTAACCGCGAAGGTTACTGGAGAAATACTTTGAATGGTTATGGTTTCTTTCTTTCTTCTCCAGCGAAAGAACTATCCGCAGAAGCGCATCACCAACAAAACAAAATAACAGGAAGCATTCGTCAACTGCGTGGCCTATTAGAGCCCCTCTAATAGTTCACGGCGCTCCTCATATCTTTTATAAGTGAAAGAAATGTAGACATCTATGCTAAAAAAATAATAATAAATAAATAATAATAATCTGTTAATACGTCAGCACAAGTACTAGGTTAGAGCAGTTTCAACCCTTCCCTATCTCTTCCATCATGCAGTATGATTGATGACTTTTGAGGTTATGATGAACGTCGTGGCGAGATCCAATATTCCTTACATTTCGAGGGTACAGCTCTAAAACGGTGTTCGCAGGCCGGCCGCTAGTTAATACACCGGACCGAACCTATTGGTAACTCTCTAGGAGGCTTCCGGATCAGCTAGTGTATAAACTTGCTACCTCTACTCTGCCAGATAGTGACTGGAGGGAGTCCGAGTAGTGTGTATGCGGGGAGCATTGTCGAGGCCACGTTATGTCAAGGATCTGGGTATATTCTTACCACATGTATGCCATATCGAAAAATTTCATTACTTCATACAGCATGTCCCACTCACTTTTTCTTACTATTGAATACACCATGAATTGTCAAACTAATAGAGCAAGCTTATCTGCGAAAAGATCTAAACCTCCCAAGGACTTCCTAATTCATTTCACAAATATACGTGGTCTCAATTCTAATCTCAACGATGTCCATTTCCACTTGCAGTCTGCCAAACCCCATCTATTTTTTCTGAGAGAATCTCATTTATCGGTTGATTCAACAACTGCTCATCTCAGATGCCCAAATTATTCGCTGTATGATTCCTTTCACCTCTAAGGTGGTACTTGTGCATATGTCCGTTCTGATATTCCCTGTCAGAGACTTGGCAATTTGGAATCTACTCTCTTTGATCTTCTCTGGCTTAAAATCTCTTCTACCTCATTGTGTAAAATTCATCTGTTGTCTCTACCGTTCTCCCAACTCCACTAATCACTTGGAGCTCTTTGACTTCCTCTCTTTGCAACTTGACTTTCTCCAGTCCAACTTTCCTAACAGTGAGGTAATTTTCCTTGGTGATTTTAATGTTCACAACTCCAGCTGGCTTCCGTTTTCTAGTCACACCGACCCAGCAGGTCGAGATGCTGAGGCTTTTGCAATTACTAACGACCTAGCACAGATTGTTCATTTACCTACAAGAATACCGGACAATCCTAATCATACAGCCAATACGCTTGATCTTTTTCTCACAAACAACCCTTCTAAGTACACGGTCGAAGTGAGAAGTCCTTTAGGCACTTCAGATCACAACTTGGTGATTGTCTCTTCTCCAATGGAACCTTTATCTCATGGCTATTCCCAACCTCGTGTTGTTTGGCATTATAAGAATGCAAAATGGGATGACCTGCGAGACTTCTTTTCTTCTTTTCCTTGGTCGGATTACTGTTTCAAAACTTCTGATGCCAACGTTTGCTCAGATCGTGTCAGTGAAATTATTCTTGCAGGAATGGAATCCTTTATCCCACACTCCACTCTAAAACCTCGTCCTTTATCTAAACCTTGGTTTTCCAATAAATGTGCTAAGGCTGTTCAAGAGAAGAATGTTGCATATCGTAATTGGCTTGTTTCTAATTCTTCAGTTTCATTTTCTGCCTACACCAAAGCTCGCAACAATTGTAAAGCAGTTATTAATCAGTCCAAACTAGAGTTTGAACAGGCTAAGAGTAGAAAACTTGCTTCTTGCCCTAATGGTAGCCGAGCATTCTGGTGTCTTGCCAAAGCTATTGGCAGCAACTTTTGCCCATCTCTGCTCCCACCTCTGTCCAAACCAGATGGTTCTGTTGTCACTTCAGCCAAGGATAAAGCTGACCTGCTAGCATCCCATTTTTCTTCCTGCTCATGTATTAATGATCTTAGTAAAACACCTCCCACCATTCCCAACACGCTCCATTCAATGCCTTCTGTGGTCTTCCATCAAAGGATATCAGAAGGATTTTGATGAATCTTGATGCTAAGAAAGCTCCAGGTCCTTATGGTATTTCTCCACTTGTTCTCAAAACCTGTGCTCCTGAACTTACTCCTATTCTTTGCCGCCTTTTTTCACTTTCTTATCCCAAAGGTGTTTTTCCTTCTGCTTGGAAATTTGCTCATATCCAGCCAGTTCCTAAAAAGGGTGGCAAATCCTTCCCATCCAATTATCGTCCCATTGCAATTACTTCTACTCTTTCTAAAGTAATGGAGAAATCAATTAACCGCCAACTCTTAAACTACCTAGAAACCTTCCGTCTAACAACGATCGTCAGTATGGATTCCGTCAGTGTCGATCCACTGGTGATATTCTGGCTTATGTTACCCATTTATGGACTAATTCAATGGAAAGGTTCGGTGAAACACAAGTAGTTGCTCTTGACATCTCAAAGGCTTTTTATCGTGTTTGGCATAAAGGTCTTCTAAACAAGCTTCCATCTTATGGTTTGCCAACTGTTTTTAGTAATTGGTTATCCAGTTTTCTCTCTGATCGCTCACTGAGGGTGATGGTGGATGGCTCTCTGTCTTCTAACTTCTCCACTAATGCCGGTGTCCCCCAAGGTTCAGTTCTTTCCCCCACTCTTTTCCTCTTGTATATCAATGACCTTCTTTCATTGACTGGAAATCCTATCCATAGTTTTGCCGATGATAGCACACTGCATTCAACTTTCCATTTTGAGAAACCTTGTCCTGCTCAATCAGCTTCAACTTCTCGAAAATCTGCTACAAATTCCTTAAATGCCGATCTTCAGGTAATTCTCCAGTGGTGCAAAGACAACTTAGTTGATTTAAACCCTGCTAAAACTCAGTCTTGTCTTATATCTCGCAAAAAGGATTCTTCTGCTCCTATGCTTATCTTTAGTGACACTCCGATTTCTAGGCAAAATGATATATCTCTTTTGGGGACTATCCTGACTTCTAATCTCTCTTGGCACAAGCACATTACAAATATTGCTTCCTCTGCATCTAAAAAACTTGGTTTTCTCTTTCGCTCTCCTCGTTACTTTTCTTCCAAACAGCTGCTCACTCTGTATAAATCGCAAATCCGCCCTGCCATGGAATATTGTTCCCACATCTGTGGTGGTGCCCCCAAAAGCTCTCTCAGGCTTCTTGATTCCATTCAGAAGAGGGCAGTTAGGTTAATTAATGATTATCTCTAACAGTCTCTCCCCACTCGCTTTCTCATAGACGCACTGTTTCTGCTGCATACCTCGTCTACAGATACTTCCATGGGCACTGTTCTTCTGAATTGGCTTCTATAATTCCCGCTCTGTCTTTCAAAACAATCCGAACACGTGCCACCACCAGCCAACATCCATTTACTGTCCAACTTCAAACCCACAGAACCAACTTTTCATCTTCCTCATTTATTCATTCAACTGCCGTTTTCTGGAACAACCTTCCTTCATACGGATTTCCTGAAAATTACAGTCTACAGAAGTTCAAGTCCAATGTCAACAAATATCTTCTTTCGTCTTCTCAACCTCCAACCCAAGCACGGTACTAAGTACTATAGGTTCTAATACCTTTCGTGTTTGGGGTTCACATAAAAAAAAAAAAGTTTACAGTTAATAATTTCGAAATGAACACAACTTTAACCATATTTATCAATTACGCAAACTTTATCCCGGTGCACTGAAACGCGTACTGCTCCACTATTTTGTTGACCACTCGGCTATGTCGTGCCTAAAACTGACTGTAAGCGGAAGTATTGTCTCTGAAATGATCAAATTAACCCTTCTAAATTTGCTCAAGCAGTCTTTCCATTGAAACACAGACCAACCGAGTCAGTACTGTTATTGGAGGTATAACAATACCAAATAAACAATTAAAAGACCCGACTATCACGAATGTTGAAGTCCAGAATATATACATTGTGGCACACAGACATCCTATAGGTATAGGTATGTTGTGAGGGTCAGACGGCTCCGAGGATTTCTCCCATCTCCGCGTATGTACTATGTATTGAGTGACAGTACCCTGTCTATGCCAGAGGTTTAAAATAATGTTTGGGTCATGTGGTATATTGTTTGTTGTGCCCATTGTTCATCCGGCCTGTTGGCCGCCGGGCCCTTAGTGGGACCCGGCGTTGCTATACCTAGCGACGGGGACGCCGGCCTGGTGTACCAAGAGACTAATTATACTCTGGCAGGTCCTGCCACTTACTTTCCTGGGATTTCGGTGACTATTACCTAAAATAAAGGTTGGAGCGATCGCGGTTGATTTCAGTAAAACTGCATTTAAAATGCGCTGCGTGCGATTTTACGCTGAAAGAACTATTTCTAGAGGGCCTAAAAGGTCGGGCAAAATTTGATGTGAGTTAAATTTGGACATGTGGGGCAGTCGCTGTACAAGAGAAAGTGTTGGGAAGGGAGGGTGAAGACTGGGGGGATGAAATGGGAAGAAGAGGGGTCGGATAGGAAGGTGGCCCCCCATTTTCAGCGGGGCATGCCCATGCCCCACTAGAGTGAAAATACGGGGAGGCGAAGAGCAAATACTCTCCTCCCCCTCCCAGAGAAATATGGGGGAGAAACAGACATCCTATATGATATAGAGATAAAGGCATCAGCAGCCCCGACCATTGTCAAAAGAAAAAAAAAGGACAATTAGAAGGCTCTCCCTCTTAAAGGCCGCCATAGTCTAGTGGTCAGGCGCGCGGGTGCATAAGTACACGTGCCTTGAGTGACCGGGGTTCAAGCCCGTGACTGCTGAATGCTTGTGCTGTTTCTTGTAATCTGTCTATTTTGTGAACTCCTCTGACCGTTTGGTCGTCCCGGAGTATAAACAGAAAATTTATTTTATTCCACAAGGAGTAAAAGTGGCTTGCGTTCAGTACAAAATATTCGTTGGAGTGATCGTAGAACCGAATATTTCAGGCACATGGGCGGAAGAAGTCCCTGCGACTTCTGAGCTCCTAACGCAAAATACATATACTGGCATTATCTGAACGTTTTTCTGCTAATACAAATGTTGAAAAAAAAAAAAAAAAAAAACAACAATGAAAACAAGGATCTTCACCATTTTGCGACATAAAACCAAGTACCGATGGAACATACTCGACTACGCAAAACAAGCAATAACAGCCCGGTGCATCGATTTCAATACAATTAAACACTCCACGTAAATATTTATAGGCAAAAAAAAAATTATTGCCTAGTTTATTCGATTGCAGGGAAGAAAACTTTATAAAAAGCATTCCTAACACAACTATTAAAGGCCAGTTTTGAGAACGTTTCGAAATATTTGTGGATGTTCGCTGGTGATGCAGCGGTCGCTCTACAGACTCTACAACAAAGTACTGTAATACCGCCAAGTTGGCTAACGCGGAGGGGGGAAGAATGTTGGTTTGGTGTAATTGTTAAAGAACGCTGCGGGGGAGACGTTCGAGAATCTAGTAGAGGGGTCCAGAATTCGTAGTTTCTTTACTGCTTCAGTAAAGAAACTACGAATTTTTATGGTATTAAACTATTTAATAACTTTTTCCTATTAGAATTTTTTTTAGCATTATCTATAAATTTGAAAGATTTTGATATTCTCATATTATAGCAAAGTTTATTTGTCGACACTTAACAGCCAGTCGCTGGAATTCTCTGTTTTGCAGCAGTGAAGGCTTTTAGGTTGGTTGCTTGTTGACTCATCAGAAACTTAGGCCATATTGCGCCGTAAATATTGTGTGTGTTCTGTTGTCGATTTGCCGTTTGTTAGACGAAAAACCATACTACTCTCGGCGGAGATTTACTAACTCAGCCGCATTGCGAAAAAAAGCCTTAAAAGTTCCTTGCATCATTGACGGGATTCAAACTCAGGTCTTTTCCGCCTGGTGTGGGGGGGGGACAGCGATTCTACCAACTCTGCTGTTGACAAGGGCAAAGGATTTTAGCATGTACTTAATGTCAATATAGCCATCAGAATTTAGCTGGATTTTGTAAAAGACAGTTGGACCCAAACCATCCTCCGTAAAGCATGCCCATACACACACAGATTTGGCCTCGGTCACATTAGAAGTGGTTTTTGAAACTGATTACAGTTTCCTTTTATAATTTGTACCATATAATCGTTGTACTTCTTATATAAATTCAAAATGCGACTAATCGCCACAAAATACCTGTTAATCGCTCTTTGGAATGCAATATCTTTATGTTACATGCACCTTGCTTGGTGTCGTTTGATTTTTTGCATTAGCTTTTCAAGTCTACTGTGATAAGCTGACGACGAAATTCGACGATTGCTTCGCGACTGTTAAACTAACTGATCTCCAGCTGGTTGTTTTTCTTTGGCTAGATATACAAGATAGCAATTGTGGGCGAGAGAGATGTTTTACGATGCTCTACCCAAAAATTCGTTGTACTGCTATATAGCACCCCAGGGCAAAACGTTTATTGGTTGTGAACTCAGTGCATATAAAGCGATATTGTCTAAAGTGAGATTTGTATTTTAGACTTTTAGAGGGGACAACCAAAAAGTTCGCCTACCCCAGGCCGCCTCCGCGCGACCTGGGTAGGCGACTTGGGTTGTCCAGGTCGGCGAAGAGGAGTCGACAAGTGACTGAGAGGACAGAAGTGAATGGGTGATCCTAGTAGCTGAGATGGACTTACCTTCAGCTGGACTTGTGGTTTTGTGGGTTTTAAAGTTTTACAGTTTTTAAATTTTATATTATATTTAGTGTTTTACTAAAGGTCCTGGAAAGGAGTGTCGGAGAGAATTTCCGTGCCCTTTGTAGATTGGATTGATCTCAGGCCTGTCGCTATGGTAGATGAAAGGGTTGAAGAGGAGTCCATCCTCATTCTGGTCAGAAGGATCATTGACAGAGGTAGAAATGGAAGAAGTACATAAGGAACAAATCCAGTTAAAGGAAGTAGTAGTGCGTGTTGAAGAATCTAGTCAAGGTCAGAGTAGTAAAGATGAAAGTCAAGTTAGTAGAGAAGGACAAGGTGGTAAAGAAAATCAAGGAGGAAAAGATGGAAAAAGAACTAGGGCAAAAAAGAGACCAAGGAAAGATGAATCTGAATTTGAGATTATGCAAGAAATGGACATAGAAGATAGTGAGAGAACTGGATTGAAAAAGATGTGTGGGAGGTGTTAAGATCAGAAAGACTCGGACCAGTCTCCAGAAATTCTTATTTTGTGATGCGAACAGGGTGACCCGCGTAGCCATGAATAGTATATTGGCCATGTGGGACACACTTGAAGACAAAGCCATTAAGTTATATATAGAAAATAAGTTTTTTACATCTAGAATTAGAGATCGTCAGTCATTGGTTCAAGATCACGAGCAACAATTTACCTCTTATGCCTCTACTTTGAAAATGGATATAGGTTCTGAGAAGAAGCAGGAAAAGGATACTGTTATGGCCTTAGTTAAAGCGGATAAGGATGAGATAAAGACAAACGAAGAAGTTGAGAAAAAAGTACAGGAAGAAATAAGGCCAAATATGAATAAAATAAAAGTTAAGAAGACAAGGAAAATAGGAAACGGCTGATATGAAGGAATTACAGGAGAATGGGAAATTGGAGGAAGTTGGTCTGAGGATTGAAACTCCAAAGAAACCTGGCCCAAAATTTATAGTATATGAGGTTCAAAATGAAATTGAGAAAGAATTATTAAAAGAAATGTGGGAACGAAATCTTCAGGAATGTGGTTTTACACTACAAGATGTTAAAGCAAGTGTGATAGCATGCAGTGTTTCAAGAGTTGGTACAAGAAATGTGAATAACTGAATTTTTGAAGTAACTAAAAGAGTGAAAGATCTGTTAATACAAAGAGGTATAATATGCTGTCAGTGGTTCTCCTATAGGGTGAAGGACTTTGTCCTCGTACCAAAATGTTTTGAAAGGCTGACAATTTGGGGCAATTCAAAGGTCAGCTGGATACTTATTTACTTTTCTCTTATTATTATTTTATTTTATTTATTTTTTGTTATTTTATTTTATTATTATTTTTATTATTATTTTTTTTCTATTATTATTATTTTTTAGCTGGTGCAGCATAAGCTATAGACTTCCTTGCATCATGTGGCCATTGCTAATACTAATATAAAGGATAAAATGAAATCGGATTATATGAAGTTGAAGAAAGTAGTGAGTCGATTGGGGGATCAAGGGAAGGGAAAATCCCTTGATCTTCTATATAAACGTGTTTGCATACCGATCATGGTATATGCTTGTGGGGCATGGGGTTATAGAGTGAACAATAGCCATATTCGAAGGAGTCTCCTTTCTGCGCAGAGATTTGCCCTGCTCGGAGTGACGCAGGCCTGTAGAACCATCTCACACGATGCCTTACAAGTTGTTGCAGGCAAAGAACCTATTGATTTAGTAATTGCCAAGAAATCTTTAGAGTATACCACTAAGAAAAACTTATATATTGAAATTATGGGTATGAAGTCTTGTATAGATATAACAAGACAGTATGGTAGGTTAGATTTAAAGGAGGAGAAAAAGAGGTTACAAGTTGAATTATGTGGCATATGGCACATAATTGGTGGGACAGTTCTGAGTTGGGCCATGTCACTCACGAATTTATCCTGGAGTTGACACAGTTAATAAGATGAAGTTAAAACATTGGCCTAGTCTTGGCATGTTTGTGGCTATGCTGGTTACTGGGCATGGGCTTAGAAAAAGATTGGTAGAGCTTGGGGAGTCTAATGAATTATGTAGATGTGGGTGCACCGAGGATATGGAGCACATTATGAAATATTGTCCAAGGTATGATGATATAACAAGAGAATTTGTTGGAAGGCTTGGCTCGGACTCATATAGCTGTCATGAGTTTTTCAAAGTAAAGAGAAATGTATTGCCTTCCTGGACTTCGCGAGTGCCGTTCACTTGAGAAGGAAGGGAGGAAAATATGTATATATGTAAATAGTGAGTTTATATTTTAGTTTATGAGGTTTTAAACTTTACGGTTTTATGATATACAAAAAAATGTATAAAATTTTAAATATACAAAAATATTGAGTTTTATAGAGTGTTTTGTTTTTTTTAGAAACAAATTACGCCTCGATGAGTTGTAAATGCATTGAGTTCTTGATGATTTTGAGATTCAAATGCTTTAAGTTAAAAGCTTAGATAGTAGAGATCCGCCCTCCACTGGGCAGGGGCGGTAACGTACCTTCATATGTCTGACTTTTCAGACGGGAGAGTGCGGCTAAAGATCGAAAAGTAATATTTGCCACTACAAGAGCAATAAAATGCGGATGATCTTCGGCTCTTGCAGCACAGTACTAATGTGCTTGTAGATGATGCTTCTATACAGCGCAGATGTTGGAAACCACCAGTGGCGCCTTACACAAACACTGTGATTCTATAAACCAGCAGGTGTTTTTTTTTACAAAATTTTAAAACTAAGTAACAATTTCAACACGTTTTCATAGCAAATTGATTTTTCATCTATGACTTCATTATTGATTTTAATTTACACACAGCGAGCACGCCTATTTTTGCGGGGGAGAGAGAATCTTTTATCGCACCACCTTCAATTTTAACAGCTACAAGCTTGGACAGTGTTGTAATGTCCCTTCACGGCCAAAAGACCAGCGGTTGACACTTACAGAGATGGTGACAACCAGGTATAGGTCACGACGCTTAATATTTTGAGATATCTAATGTTAGTTTTTGAGAACCATTTGTATCCTTCATTCAGAATAAAATACTAAGTTCAGAAATTACGCTAATTTTCCCTGTAACCACATGAAGCGAGAGCGTTGATATAAACTACAAACAAATGCGTGAGTATTTAAATAATAATCACTTGGTCAATGAATTTTTAATATAGTTTTCAACAGCGTAAAGCTGAAAGTAACTTGGTGCTCTGTAGTTGTATAGTTTTCCATGCTACTGTTTATTCAATTGCAAAAATGGTTTTAAGGATTTGCTTTCCTAAATATGGGAAACCAATTCTTTATACACAAATTGTTTCAATAACCATTTATAGCATATATAGCAATGTCCAGATTTTAAATTAAGAACTTTGCTCTCTTCCTGCTTAAGATTAACAGATTCAGTGTAGGAAGTCGAAGTGCCCATCGTTTTTTGATTCTATTGGTTTACTGAGTTCATTGCCACATTATATTATGTGTTTTAGGATACTCTGATGCGGTTTTCTTGGCGATTATTCTTTTCCACAGGCGAAAAACGAATTAATATAAAATGTTTCAGATACTTTTATAACCAATTAAAAATCTGGACCCAGGTCAGATGAATCATCGATCACTAATGGTGCAGCGATATATTCAAGATAAAATCATGTTTGAGGAGTTTCCGTAAAAGAGAAAAAGTAAACATCACTAAAAAATGCTTCAAAAACCACAACAGAAATAACTTTGCTGTTGAAATGACGCACTGAACAGCGATCCTTCTCATAGTTGCAAGGTGAGTAAAGTGTAAAATTTTTGATTGACGATGCATCACCAACGAAAGCTATCGTGATTTTTTGTGCTTCGGGTTTTTATTTACACTCATGGATTTCAAATAATAATAATAATAACTAGGGGGCTGCGCTCGCTTCTTTTGATAAAATAAAATACTTACAGAAGCTTTCGACTCTGTGTGTGTCTCTTCCTCAGCTATGAATACATAAATACGTTACTATATCGATATAACATCGATGTATATGCACCATTGACAACTCTTAAAGAAAAACTACAATCGTAGTGAGAAAGGCATCATTTCATCTCTATCTCATATTGTGCTCAACCTTCACAACGAGTTACCGTGTATTGCAGTACCTCGAATAAGTAACGCTTTAGTAATAGAAAAGACTATTGTTACTTATTCTCGGTGGAGGCCACCACCCAGACGGTACCGTTTCAAAGCTAGTTGGCTTTTCATCGGTGGGTGCTTTTCACACTACGATCGTAGTTTTACTTTTAAGAGTTATCTATGGTGTATATACACCGATATTATATATAGATTCTTAAAATATTACGTCTTGTTGCTTTTAGTTTATTTAAATAAATATGTTACATATGGAAATCAAGAATGGTACTGCGTGGTTGTGTTAGATAAACATATTGCATGACCACGCTTAAACAGAAGCTTGTTTTACTACAGTAAAACAAGCTTCTGTTACGTATTTTAGTATTTGTTACGCAAACCCGCATTTAGTATTTGTTGCACGTAACCCGCATCTCTCTTCTCCCATTGGCTGAATAAATATCATTAGGAGGAAAATTATTTTAATGTATAGAAAGAAAGATAATAAAATTCTTTATTCACAAAATTTTACAAGGATACGATTCCCGTTACAAAGCATCCAGAGGAATCTAACAATCTAATTGGAGACATACATAAAAATTGCTAAAACATAGAAAACGGCATAGAATACATAGAACATTCATAGAATACATAAACACAGGAAATACATCTTACTCCAACTTAAAATTAACCTAAACAGATCTGAGTAATAGATCACTGCATAAAGTATTTTGATTGTAAATGTTGTTTTATATTTTAACATATATACTTTCGTTCTGTAAATAAAGTAAAATTTTTATTTTGATTTTAGTTAATCATTTTAACAATTTGGTCGGTGATTGTGAACCTTTGAGTGTCCTGTGCCCGATCTCAGAAGATTTTTCAGTGAATAAAATGGATTCGTGTATCAACAAGGATCCGAGAGAGAGAGCGCGCGTCTATGTAACAAGTTTTTTTTTTTTTTTTTAAGTTGCATTTAATGAATGGTGACGAACGAATTCCAGAAACCTCACCCTAATGAAGCATTTCCTGTTTGTTTGGTTTATGTAAATCGTGCACAGTATTAATATGGTATTAGGTGTACATATAGTTATTGCGTTACTTTTTGTTCTTAAATAAACATTGCAGTCCTGAGAAATTAACACAGGTGATCTTCCTTCTTTGCGAATAAATCTCATTGAAGAGAGTGAATTTATTTCTCGTTTTACTTCACGTATTTACTCAATTTATCACTTCTGAACAGATCTGAATCAGCAGGTAATTGACAGAGAAGAGACCGACGTTTCCAAAGTAATTACGGTGTTGGTGAGGTAGCGATGTCTATAGCAAATGGGAGAGGTGGGTGGCTACTTTATAAAATAGTTCTCGCTTCTATGTGCAATATGCGAAAAGATTTTAGTTTTACAATTTCAGTGGCCAGAAATTTTAAGTATCCTGAAGAAAGAGTCAACGTAGACTATAGACCTTAATTACAAGCTTAGCAATCATGCAATAAATCAATTACCGAAAATTATTGTAGCTAGAGTATATATCCAAATAGGAAGACGAAGGAATGGATGGATGGATGTACATAGGCACACGTCAAGCAGAGAGTAAGTCTTCATTTTGTTGTCGCAAAGCTTTTCTCTAAATAAGCCCTAATGTGACCTGTCAAAGATCTTTTTTACTAAATAATGAACTAATATTGAAATGTTATGATAATGGTACTGATAGGGTTTGGCATCTAGAGGTCGTAGATTCTTGGAGTTGAACTCATTCTGAATTCCACAATTTGCTGATTTTTTAGAAGTTTTATCGAAGTAAATTTATGACAGAAATGAAGCTATCCCCTACTTGTACGTAATATTAGAAGTTTTATTGAATATAATAAATAGACAGGAAGACTGAAACTAGGTTAAGTTCTTGAATTTATTTCATGCTGCAAGTAATGAAACACATTTAAAAGAAATACTAATAAATATAATATGAAGAAACTAATTCCATTTATATGACAGATTAATCTGGATTTGTGATCCTGAAATGCTTGGACTGTAAGAAAGAATTCGTATTTCAGCCATTATAGGAATTAGCTCTTTATATCTATAATTCTTAACCCCACTGACCACTTTTAACAAATTTTACGTGGATCACTAATATCTTTTAATCCTTTCGATTTTATTAAATAATTGAAAGTCTTAATTTATTATTATGGAAGTATAATTAGCACGAAATCACGCATATATTGAAAACATTTATCAAAATACATAAAACTAGCCTTAAAAATAGCAAAAGTATCAAAAATAGCAAATCTTTGATCAGTGCTCGTACTAACCTGTTAATTACCCACTGCCGCAACTCTAAAAGAACTATTCGTATCGTCCATTTGACCAGCTGAAAGAATTCTACTCATTAAATTACACATCAGTACTACAAGGAAGAGAATTCATATAAACTTATCCGATTGATGGAAGTCCTTTGACTTCACATCACTGTATGATATGAGGTAGATATTATGTCTTAAATAAATTAATAATGGGGAATACTTGCAATTCTAGGTTATTAGATCTTATAAATTTTTACTGTCTGCCCATGCCTCTCAGTAGTAGGGTTTTTTTAGGAGCATCAGAAACTAAGGCCTTATTGCTCCATATATACTGTATGTAAATTGCGTGTGTTCTGTGATTGATTTTCTGTTTGCTGGACGGAAAGTCCGAGTTTCTGGGAGAAAAAATAATGCCACTCTCGCCTGAGATTGACTAATTTAGCCATGTTGTGAAAAAAGGCCCATAAAAATTCCTCACGTCATCGACGGGAACTCAAACTCGGGTCTTTTAAGCCCGGTGTAGGGAGGACAGCGATTCTACCAACTGTGCTACCCACGAGGGCATGCCTCTCGGACATAAAATATAAATAAATAATTTTAATATCTAGGATTTGAGTGCTTGTACTCTCAAAACAGAATAACGAGATAACTTCAACACTGCTTAGATACTGATCTGTTTTACAAAATACTGAACTTAAGAAGGAATCAATAGGAATTATGAATAAATAATATCTTATTTTTATTTATAAACAGTATTTGCTTCATTTCATTTTTCATAGGAGAAAATATTATGTCAGTTTATGTCTCGCATCAAACAGAATAATGTATTTGCAATTCAGCTCGAAAGCCACTGACTATACAAATTGTCCAGCTAATGGTTTTGCGAGATATCAGTATACGTGTAATTTACAAATTCGTGAAGATTTGCTCTTCTGTAGTCCTCTTTCTGAGATAGCAAAGGGCATAGATATATATTTTTTTAAAAAGTAGATGAGTTATTTTTGGAGAAAGAACTTGAATGATCAAAATGCACAGGTTTATGCACATGTGGTGCTGCAGCCATGACCGGAGAGATTTCGGGATTTAATGCAAAGTATGAAAATATATATAGATGCAAAATCTTCTGCACATTAAACGAACTTTTTTAACTTTTCAAAAAAATTGTGAACTCGCTGTTAAAAGCAATTCTGTCTATAGTTAATTTCATAAAAAGACATGCTGTAAACTCGGCCTTATCATGATGAAGTTCGATGGCTTTGTTGTGGGAATGATTTTCGATGGCTTTGTTGTGGGAAGGAGTTATGGAACTTAATGATGAACTACGCATAATTCGTCATGATACAAGACCGGATCTGTTTGCCCATTTTAACGAACAGAAGTGAATGTTTGGCTTCGTATTTTTTTGAGGATATTTAAAATAAATAACCTGAACTACAAACTTCAGGCATTTCAGAATAAGCTTTTGTAATGGTCAAAAGGTTTTGAGCGAGGATGTGTACATGTGTGAATGATTTTCTTACTGCAAATGATATTTCACATTCTACTTAAATTAAAAGGATTATACTTAATCACATGTCCAAATTGCAAAGTTTTTCCCATAAGTATTTTCGAGCGAGAACAAAGAATATAATTGAATAAGAACATCATTGGCTATCTCTTTAAAATATGGTCTTATTTTGAGATCAGCTCAAGAACTCAAAATAAGATCAGATTTTATCCTTGAAATGGAAATCAGTAAGAGAAACTTACAGATTTTTGGATAAGCCGACGACAGAGGACCTCTCAATTGCTGAAGTTGTCTTAGGTATCACAATACCATTTGCACCATTATATCTTTACAAGACTGCATTTTCATCATTATTGGTAATCAAATACAAACGCATGGATATAATCGCGTCCATCTCAATACTGTAGCTAGTAATCTTGAAAGACTGCAGTAAATCTTGAATTTCATTTTGGTTATTTTTTATGTATTTTGTATGCATTTTTTTGCAAGTGGAAGAAATTTATTTTATTAGTACTGTACTTATTAAAAATATATAATGCAATAAATAATTACTTGTGTATTATTATAGACTCCTAACTAAAAGTATTGTTTTGGGTGTGGAAGCGTTGAAACTTTGTAATCATATTTCGATCTGATTACGAAGATCAATCAATACCGTTCAAAGAATCACGAATGAATTTTTCCTTTTCTTTAGTATATTTCTTTTATTTATTCTTAACTTATTTTTGTATATTTATTTTAATAAAGTTCGTTCGGTTGTTTCAAGTAATTTTATTATGGATATTTTTCTGTTGTGCTTTTGGGTGCCTAACGCCAAGACTCGAATAGAGTTTAATATTCGTTCTTAGTAATGTCTAGTGTTTGGGGTTTTCATTAAAAAAAAAAAATTGTTTGCTTTACACAACAGCACTATACGTTACTAATAACAGGCACGTAATTACATTTTTATAAGTATTGTTTTAAAAAAATCTGGAACAGTTGGAAAACTCCAGATGCAATAGTACATTAAGTTTAAAGGCTAGTGATATACTGCGTTCATTACTCAAGTATTGGCACAACTCACTCCACTGAACTTGCTTTTAGTAATCATCCATTGTCACTCTCGATACAACCACCCTTGTTTTGGTAATCAGCAACTTAAAAATAAATAAATAAATAACGAAAAAAATCGTCCCACATCTAGTGACCGATAAATTTATTAGCATTGCAGAACATCTAACCAGATGTCTCGCGCTTGCTGAATGTCCTCAAAACATAATTGTTTGGCGCCTATCCGGCTGGGTGCCTGCATCAGTAAACAGGTATAGTTGGGTGAAGGCGAAGCTCGTGCCTTACTATATAACGAGTATGCATGTGTTGTCCCAAATACACCCTAACAGGAATGGTATAAATATGGTAGCGGCAAGTGCTCTTGCTTATAAGAACGGCAGGAACCATCTGCTGGGTTCCAGTCCTCACGTCACTTCCGGAAATGAATAAGCTCAGTAGGTCAGCGAAGTCAAAGATAAAAATCACGGTCCAGCCATGAATGGCGGAGGATTACGCTGCTACTGCTTTTAGTGAAATTCATGGCTTAAATTAGAGTACTTGTCCTTTCTTGACGCGCACGCTTTGAAAAAGACATATTCAAAAATAAATTTGTACTAATATGTTCCCAATTGAAAAATTCTACAGTCTTTTTTTTTTCTTTTGAAATTCTTTTGTATAATCAGGGTGATACAAATATACCACCTGATAAAAATACCAATTATATTCTTTTCGCTGTTCCGACATTATGGCATTTCTATTTCTACTCAGTTACGTTTTTATAAATAGAGAACTTAAAAAAATTACATTTAATCGCAAGCAGTGTAGAATACTAAGTAAATTAATTTCTCTTGCACTTTATGGTATTGGAGCCCTAAAGCCTGAAAGCAGAATTATATTACTGATATGAACTATATTGTCAAAAGTAATCGGACGCCCTGCATGTTTCAAAGAACCTTTTCTTGATGCAATATTCAATAAAGTGTCCGTGCATCTTTGGCCATAATTTTTTTCTGTTTGTACTCCGGCATGACAACCATGTCGGTAGAGTTTACAATAAATCGTCAATACAAATATTTATCGTATTTAGTAGTCACGGGCTTGAACCCCGATCCACTCAAGGAACACGTGCTATGCACTCTCACTTCTGACCACTGGGCTATTACACCTTGTATCCTCATCGTTACATTCCTAACCATTTTTTGATAATAGGAAGACAGTATATTGGTCCATTGTTCCTTCAACACAGCGGTCAATTCATTTACTGATTGCGGGCGTGTTGGCCTGGCAGAAGCCAACGTTCCAGTTCATCCCAGATGTGTTCAGTGGGGTTAAGGGCTGAGTTCTGGGCAGCTAAAGGAGCTTTTGCACGTCCTTGCGGTCAAACTAAGTTACTACAAGCTCTGCACTATGACTGTTACATTATCATGCTGAAACAGGAAAGGATTCCTTCCCCCCCCACCTTCATACTGACACAGTGCGGAGATGGGGAAATCCCTGGTTCCGTCAATCAACTAACACACTGCCACAGTGTAGGAAGCACAGAATTGTTGCATGTCAGCGTACCACTTGACATTCATTGTTCTAGGAATGACGACCAATGATCCAAACCCAAATCACGAGACACAACCCTAGATGGCGATAGTACCTCTGTCAAACTTCGCAGTTGGGACGATACACTCTGATAAATAACAATTTTTAGGAATCCGCCTGATGCAAACAGGTCATCAGATCGGAATTCGGTGTAGTGTGATTCCATGACATCTTTCCAACACTCCAGGGGTCAATTACGATGAGTTGCGCACAATGCCTGATTTAAGTAATCTAGGGCCCAGGCGCATATATTTTAGAGACCCTAAGTTAAAATAAGGTGGCGGAGGGCACTGGACCAACAGTAATCCCGTTAGTCCGTGGCTTCCGCCACCTTTACAGCAGTGTTTCTCTACCTGTAGTAGACAGTGGAGAAGAGGGCTGAAGTAGAATTCCTGTCGACGGCCGGAGGAACTTCTGAAGTCCTCTATAATCGAGGCTGTAATTAGCTAATTTCAGGCATGGAAGTAGGCCTTCCCGCCGAGTTATTCTGGATTTTTCAGCCGACACAAAGATGCATATCGGTACGTGACCACACACTTCTACAGATATAATTTATGCTTGGGAGGTGTTAATATAATTTTTAAAGACTATGTAGCACCACAAAGTATACCGTAGTTTAAGTGGATCACCAGAAGAAATATGTATTTTTTTATTTAATATAAAAATTACATTAGTGTAAATTAAAAAAGATCCAGAAAATGAACTAAATAAAATGTCACTCGTTTACATTGACAGTGCTTGTAAATAAATTATGCAAAAATTATTCCTCAGTTCGGAATTCCAAGTGATGAATACTTGTAGAGAACCATTGAGAAACACTGCCCTAGAGCAACTGTGCCACTTCACTTCCGTAAATCTGGCCTTAGTTGTGCACCACGCAAGTGGAAGATGCGCATTGCTTGCTGTGATATTGGTTTGTGTGCTGCAGCTCTTTCTTAAAATACAATGCTGTACAGCTCCATAGGTATTATATCCTTTACTAATATCAGTTACTCTGAACTCCTGGTTGACAATATTCGATGATGTCT
This sequence comes from Mastigoproctus giganteus, assembly GCF_048544385.1. Taxonomy (NCBI): domain Eukaryota; kingdom Metazoa; phylum Arthropoda; class Arachnida; order Uropygi; family Thelyphonidae; genus Mastigoproctus; species Mastigoproctus giganteus. Next base: position 187,034,998 of record NC_143584.1, on the reverse strand, counting down.
GACAAGATTTACTTACCACCTTTCTGGTCTCTTTCTGTCAATTTCTGCGATATACAGAAAGTTTGCTGACTGTAGTTCCAGCATGATGTTTCCATTCATATTATTATTATTAATATCAATTTATTTCCGAAGAAATGTCCCTTTACAGCTATGCAGCTAGAGGACATGAATTACATACAGAGATAAAACATAAAATACAGACAAATACATTGTATACAGAGCCAGATACAATATACAGCCTTAAACAGCCACTGGTGAAGATACAAAAACATAAAGTTACAACAAATAAAAGTGCATACGGATACATCGGAGCGTGGATAGTGCGGCATCACAGAGAGTCCACCTAGAACATGACTAAGGAATACATATCTGCAAGAATGGAAGCTCTGTATGTTCTGTCCTTGCAAAGTTTCTCAACGTCTATGGCTAATCTATTAAATATCTGGAAGGAGTTGTGTGGAAACATGTTGTCCAGGGAGGACATGCTACGCAGCTTTGATCTGTATGGGGAGGTGTTGGACTGGCATCTTCTTCTGTCGGACGGTCTGGCGATGATATCCCATATATCGGGTGACTTCAGTTTTCCGGATAGAAGCTGAGAGAGGGTAAGAAGGTTCCTAGAAATGATGAGATACCTCCAAGGAAGCGTATTAAGATTGGTGACCAGAACAGATTTTGAGATTGTAGGTGTTAGCCCGGCAACCCTATTTAGCCATTTCAAGATCCAGAATTCCAGGGAGAGGAACCTGGCTTGGTATGATGAGGGTGCTGAGGACCATATAGTAGAGGCATATAATCCTGCTAGAGTACTCCAGAAGGGTGTTTCATTTCATAATCATGTTAGCCATCGTTGATCTAGAGTGTTTCAGTTTTGCTGCAATGGCACGAACAACTAGATTCCTAAATGGCATCCTATGATACTGCCGTTAGGAGTCGCTGAGCTAAACGCTTTGATCCATCTACTGTATTTTGTTGATGCTTATTGCTAGACTGGACACAATTACTTTTATACCTATTCCTGACATGGTTGGTGGTGTGGTTCTTTTTCTCCAAATCCCAGTAGTATCACCAATAATTTTGGCAATATAGTATAGATATATTAAGGTAATGTAGAAATAAACAAAATTAAATAATAAATGTGCGCTAAGCGGCAGAGCAACTAAGAGTATGTATGAATCCTCAGTATATTGTGTCTAATTTCGAGTATTCTTCAGTCAATTTATTGGACGTAAAACCATTTTTGAGAGATAAAAAGCCATATATTCCTCGCTTGAGAAGGACCAATTCAGCCACGTTATGGGAAAAAAAAAAAAAAAAAAAAAAAAAACATTAAAAATACCCAGCATAATTGACGGATTTCGAATTTAGGCCTTTTTTCACCTGGTGTGGGAGGGTGGTAAATATGACTACTGTGCCATCTCCGAGGGAAAATTTTCGTTCACAAAATAATGTATGGAATTATCGTTGTGTAGTTACGAGAGTTTGTCAGGTCGAATGGAGACATATCACTTCAAATTCTTCCTAAAAGAGATTACATAACAAGCAGTGTTGTTTATTATTAATGCAGTACTGAAGTAACTATAATCATATTTCCAAATAAAAGTTTAATAAATTATATTATTACTTGTGCGATAGACAGGAATGGAAATGAAATGGAAAAAAAATTGCACCAAATCTTTGAGAAACTGATGGATCAGCGCCCAATATTGAAAATTCTTATTAGAATTTTTTAAATTAAAAATTGGATTAGTTTTAAGGATGTAGATCTTTTATAAAGTGAAGTTTTACAAAGAAGCGCAATAAAATAATAAATTTTTCTTTGACTTTACGAGGTCTGCCATCATTTTGGAAGTTATTTTTAGTGATGCCGGTGATCAGCAAGCGTATAACAGTGGTTTTACTGTGCAGTCAGGACAACCCTAGCCGAGTGGTCGGGGTACGAGTACAGAGACCGCGTGTTAGACTCCTCGTAATACCACAAAATAGGTAATGTTCTTGTATGCCCTTGTCTTGTAAACTCCTGTCACCCTATGTAGCCATCCTGTAATTATATGCAGAAACTTTATTTATTCTAACACACGTTTTGACTTTTACCAATGTCTTTATATGACAGATATACTTTCAAGTGCTTTTAATTTTTAATATTTTTATTTTATTTTAGATTGAGATGACTACCATTCGCTGTTGTACACACGCTTCAGATTCAATTTGCTGTGTTTTCGGGTACTACATTTGCCCAAAATAGTTCAAATGCAAGAGTTTAGTTGGTACTAAGTTTTGCAGTACATATGATGTATATTGTTGAATACCTATAGGGGTTCAAGGGCACTTAAAGCTCCCTGCCAAAAAAATGGTGCATTTGACTTATCCGTCTCACGCTTCTCCAGATATGCTTAGAAATATTGCCCAGTATCTGAAGTGAACCGATATATTTTAAGCATGAAGAAAGCGTTCCTCAACCTGCCATCTCAGAGACTTTTGTTGGCAAAATGGGGTATGTGGTGGAAATCATTGACTACTATTGTGGTGCGTTCCGTCATTGCTCAAGTTAAGGCATTTCCCACAGAAAGCATCACGACTATCCGAGTGGTAACGAACTTGAACGTACAGCGCCCAAATAAAAAGAGGACTTGTGCTGCATTTTTCGACAGACCTCGGTATTTTTGTACAGTACCTAGTGTTACAACTACAGGCAAGTGACCTGCAACTTTTTGATTCCTTTTGGATGGTGGAAGATGTAAAACTGTCAGATGCAGTAGTGCCAACAGTAGATATTGCAAGAAGGAAACTAGCGGCCATCGTAGCTAAGTCTTGAATATAGGGTTTAGGGATCACTGAGGGAATCCTGAGCGGAGACAGGTCATTATCGTTTTAAAATATCGACACCGGAGAATGTAACGTTCTTCGTTTCACAGTGTGCAGCTTCACCTTTCCCAGTATTTTTTTCTTTTTCATTTTTTTCCAGATTATTTTAAGAATAATCTTGTACAGAAGTTTTTTAATACCGAAATAAGACCTCCACATCATGATATTAGCTTTGCAAAAATTTTGTGAAAACTCAATTAATATATTAATATTATTCACCATGCATTTACTAGTACTAAATATCGTTGGAGCTAATTAAAAATATAAAACTAACTAAATAAAAATATACAACAATTTTATTGTTGTATAACTTTATTTAGTTTAATAAATATTTTTATTTATTTTTTTTTCTAACACATCTGCATGCATATTTCTTAAAGAAAGAGAGCTTTCACCTCAGGACCCTCCCAATGAGAAGTTTGACACTTAAGATACCCAAATTATTCCATTCAGTATTACACATCCTCTCACGTCATAACGTTCTGTTTATTTCGTTATAACAGGGAAGCAAACTGAGTTTTCTGAAATGAATTTGCTATGAATTAAAAATATAAATTACACATGAGAATAAGATCAACCATTTAAATGACAAAAAAATTATTTTATATGCACTGCCGACCATGATTTGCAGCACATTGAGCAGAGAGAGAGAGATAATCAAGAAATTAAATATCCAATCAATTGTCTACTGTTAATAAATAACAGAAAAGGATCACTCGCCGCGTCTTGAACTTTCTCAAGGTCCCCGTACACTGCCCCGAGAGGACACAAAAACCCATAAAAGCCCGACTGTTTCCACTTCGTCTCCAGTTTCCCCCTTGTAGCGTCTGTGTGTGTTCTGCTGCTTTTCAAGTTAGTAAGTTAGATGCAGCTGGAAAACAACTTTCACAAGGAGCATCGGTGAGAGGTCTTATTTACTTCTAATTTGTCGGCGACCACACATTGTACTTTAACTAAACATTTACACTAGCACTTCGAACCGGCTTGCTATCTGTTTTTAGTAAATTTAGAGCTCAAGTTTTCGTGTCAATGCATAAAACACCTTTAAAATTCACCAACTGCGAATATTAATCGGCATTTCTTAAATCTGATCCAGGAGATTACATTATATCTTGCATATCTCGATCCTTCATCGCTAAGAAGGTTGAAACGGTATGCATTCCTGAATAATCTTTGCCGTTCATAATTTATAGTAATATGGATATTATTTGATCAAAGTTTTATAAACATAATGCCTCGCTGTTGATATTCATTACATGTCACACTCATTACATGAACTATAGCTTCTATTGAAGCCAGCGCCTTGCTTTATTCGGTAAGATTTCTGTGGCCAAATTGGCAACCGACTAGAAATATAATACGTGTTTTTCTTACTCATCATGATTATCTTTATTATATAAACTTACTGTATCGAAGAGCTATAAATGCTTTTAAATTATTAATTTAAATAAATTGGTATACTGTTACAAATACAGTAGCATACTAATTGCCACAATGCCACTTCTAAACTTTCATTTTTAGAATGTTGTAAGTGTGAGTTACAACTGCTGTCTTTCATACTTAAAATACTTGTGCTTAAATCCAGAGGTCCTAGATTATTAATTCAGATTTATTGATGTTTAATACAAAGGCTGTTGTGAAAAAAATAAGATTAAGTGCTATATTATTGATATTTAATTAATTCAGTATTCTTTTATGGTTTGTAGGGTTTGTAGAGTACAATATCCGCAAAATGAAAAACGAAATACCAGAAGACGGCCAGATGCTGCCAAAAGCGTTAACATAAAAAAAAAATTACACTAAATTATAAAAAGAAAATAAAAAAAAATGCGATGAGCGGTATTCATTTCAAAGCACTCTTAAAAAGAAAAGAAAAGGAAAAAAAGGAAGGTGGTTGGATAATTTTTATGCATGAGTGCTAACATTTTGAGAGTGCTATTCCCTCAAAACTGGGAAAATTATTTTCATTTTAACGGGAAAAACAATAACAAAATTTATACAATACAGTATATGTATAGTTAGTCGCCACACACAACTTTGTCAAAAGCTGCATCAGATAGCTCTTGCATTGCATGTCCTTCCCCCTACCCCCCTAAAATTGTCAAGAACCAGTGAACTATGTGAAATATATTTAGCAGACATCTTTGCTATGCTATCGTATTTTCATAGATCCTAAAACAAATGTAACCTAAAAGGTGTTTTTATTAAAAAAAAAAAAAAAAAAAAAAAAAGTAAAAAAAAAGTGACTTATTGTATTTCGATTCGGAGTATGCAAGGATATCCGGTGCGAAAAGTTTTATGCGAATAAGGTATGCCAAAAAATCTCGTTGAATATTATGGATGGCCCCTTACTTGGGCTTCACAGATGGTCTAATGTTTTTCATACAAATGAAATACAGCTTTTGAAGATAATAAAAAAAAAAAATAGCGAAATATTACTATACCAGTCAAGTTCAAATTGATTCAAAGAATACATTGATGAATAATTGACCAAAAAATTAATAGATATGCATTCAAGTAACCATAGGTCGCAAAAAAGTGCTATTGATTTGTTTGTAATATGATAAATGAGAAGAACAATCACATGCTTTGTTTAATAGAAACTAAAACTCTTCATCACTTGAGTAGCACCACAAACTAGATAGGAAGACAGCCGATTCCCATAAACCACTGCGGTAGCACAAAAAAGATCAGTGTCTTCAGAAAAATCAAATAGAAATTGGTTCTTTCAGAAATGTATGTTAGTCCCTTGTTTCAGAAACAATGGATATTTGTTATTCTTATTTTAAAGTGAAATTTTTAATACATCTGCAGTGCAAGTCCCAAACTGAACCACCTGTTTATATTCTGGGAGGCTAGAGGAGTTTACGAGATAGAGAATACAGTAACATTACCGTAGTAGTTTTCGTAAATAGATTCAAATATGCGCCATGAACTCTTTTGAATAATTTTTTTCGAAGTACAGTATTAAAAGATATTTATCTAATATTTCCTGTCCGTAAAATCCTTTTAGAAAATATCACATTCTGGATTATTAAAGAAAAAATTTCTCTCATTTTTACGTAAAGGCAAACATCTATAATAATAAAATTTAATATGTGAAATTTTACAATAAAATAATAATTCAGAAAAAATATAAAGTTCATGGTTTTCAGGATCACAAAATATGCAACATTTAATACTTTTTACAGTAGAGAGAACTAGACACGCACAAAATCATATCACTAAATATGTGCAATAGATCTTTAAAATATTCAGGAATATTTAACTCATTTTTAACATTAATATTTAAATTTAACTTTAAATATTCGCTAAATATAAAAATAAATAAATAACAAATGTTAATAGAATATGATATTTTCTTACCATCCTTCATTAACAAATTAGCCTCGAAAAGACTAATTTAATATTAGAGTAATATTGCAGTATGGTAATAATACGATTATAATCTGTCTAATCGATGTTGTTAGGAATATGTAATCTCTGAATTAAACAGAAGAAACGAGTATTTGTGCCTAATGGCGATGGGGGCGCATTTGCCTCGTTAAACATAAAAAAATTTCTAGTAACATTTGTTATATATTATAGTATTTTCCTACCATCCTTCATTAACAAAGTAGCCTTGAAAAAGGCTACTTTGTTAATGAAAGATGTTAATAAAAGGCTACTACTTCCATCTAATCTGTGGGCAGCAAAACCATATGGGTTTGTGAAAGAAATTCTAGAGCCGTGATCGGTTGCACACAAGCATCCCTTTGACTACTTTTGTGCAGCTCTCAGATAAAATACGTTACTGCCTGGTTAGATATTTATAGCTGTTACTTTTTTTTTATAATTTTCCTTAAGGGGATTTAATTGGGAACTGCAGGAAAATTAACATAACAAATTAATCACATTCATTAATTTTTTTTTTTACAATTATTAAATTTAAATTTAATTACATTATAATATTTGTAAAGCACTTCATGAAATATTATGGATGACCACAGTTGTGGATATATATGCAGCAGAACAACCTTTCTAGTATCAGTTAAGCGTACAAACCGTAGCAAGAATGGGGAAAAAGAGTGATCTAACGGACTTTGAACGTGGCATGGTAGTAGGTGCAAGACGTGCTGGACAAAGCATCTCTGAAACGGCAGTTCTCCTGAACTTTTCACGCACCACAGTTTCAAGGGTGTATCTAGAATTGTGCAACGAACAGAAAACATCCTCTCAACGGCACTCCTGTGAAAGAAAATCGCTTGCTGATGAGAGAGGTCAGAAGAGGATGGCTAGAATTGTGCAAGCAAACAGACGGGCCACAATGTTGCACAGCACGTCAGAATACAGCCTTGGTGCGCAGAACAAAATATCGCAACGGACCACTAGTCGCACTTTGTCGCGAATGAGCTACAACAGCCGACGGCCACATTGCGTACCTTTGTTATCAATGAAGAACAAGAGAGCACGCCTCCTGTGGGCACAGCAACACCAGCACTGCCGACCGGGCTAGGCGGGTGGGTAAAGTGCCTGCCTGGCAACCGAAAGGTCGTGGGTTCGAATCCCGCCTCGGGCATGGATCAGAGTAGGGCAAAAAAAAACCTTGGCAAGTGCATTATGGCCACAGAAGCCGATGTGCCAACAACTAACAAAAAAAAAAAAAAAAAAACACCAGCACTGGACTATCGCGGATTGGAAAACAGTTGCTTGGTCTGACGAGTCGAAGTTCCTGGTGCATCATGTTGATGGAAGGCTCAGAATGTGGCGAAAACAACATGAATTCATGTACCCGTAATGTCTGACGACTACTGTGCAAGGTGATGGGGGGCATTGTTATGGTGTGGGGAATGTTTTCTTGGCACACGTTGTGTCCATTGATACCCATAGATTCACGTATAAATGCCACATCGTTGCTGAAAAACTGCATCCGTTCATGTTGACAGTTTATCCTCAGTCAGATGGTTACTTCCAGCAGGATAATGCGCTGGTGCACAAAGCCCAAATCACTATAGAATTGTTCCAGGAACAGGACAATGACTTTTCTTTGCTGCGGTGGCCCGCTCAGTCTGCAGGTCTCAATCCTATTGAACATCTTTGGGATGAGCTGGAAAGGGCTGGTCGCTGCAGGCGTACACCTCCGTCGAATCTCAAGGAATTGCGTGACACACTCATGTCTGCATGGTTACTCCATTCCTGCACAACGTTTTCAGTATCTTGTTCAATCCATGCCTAGACGAATTCGGGCTGTTTTGAAGGCTAAAGGAGGCTCAACTCGCTACTAGGTAGGTATACCTAATAAAGTGGCAGCACAGTGTATGTACTGTATTTACTTTTATTGTTTATTACATGTATATTTGTCCTTTAATTTTTTTTTTTTTTTTTTTTGTGCAGATTTTCCCATCAGGCGCGTTGGGATATTTCCTGAACATAAATAAAATTTCCTTCTATCATTTTTTAATGGTGGTAGAATGTGAAACTGATAGAATGAATTATGTTAATTTAATCAAATTAACCAATGATATACCATTCAATGAAAATTTGGTTGTCCCACTTAACATGAAGAGGAGGGATACGGGATTTGCATTTGGAAAGCAGGACTATCCTAATCAAATTGGCATTCATACAATCCCATCTTTATAACATACTGTATATGTGGATGGCAACGTGTATTGTGACCTTTTTTGTACCATAATAGTTTTCATATTAATTTTCAATATGACGATTAGCTTAGTAAGTAAATATATTCACATTTCCGTTTAAAGGTGCGGTCTCACTTCACATTTAACCATTGATTGCAGCCCACTTCTGTATCCAAGGTTGGTAATCAGTAATCACTGTAGTGAATTAAAACAAAACAGGGGTTCAGACGGAAGTGAACTCTGCTCTCTCTGCTATCTGTTGTTAGGCTCGTGATCAGAATGCGTACTCTCATACTTCGCAGCAATGGACATCCCCACTCCTAGAACGAGTCCGGATGAATAACTAGTAGTACTTATAAACAAGACGTTATTGATTATGAGCATGTAAAATCTGAGTAATAGGGCCTAAGTGAATAATTTAAATCAAACCGCACCTTGCAAACTTTTCAGAAGTGCCTATTCCACAAAATGTAGGAGGGCTGTTCAATAAAGAATGATCATAATTTTTTTTCACAACATACCTTTATTAATAATTCATATTTTGATGGTCCTTTTCAAAGTACTTCCCATTTGATGAAATGCATTTACTCCAGCGATTCTTCCATTCTTCAAAAACATGGTGGAAACCATATTTTGAAGTGCGTTTGAGAATCGCCTCCGATGTCTTTGCAACTTCTGATGACAACTGAAAACGTTTTCCTCGCAGCCCCTTTAATTTTAGAAATAAAAAAAAATAAAAATTGCAGGATGCAACGTCAGGACTATAGGGCGGATGAGGAACACATTCTACATTAATGCTGGCTAAGTACTGCATGACAATATGAGAACTGTGAGATCTCGTATTTTCGTGATGCAGCGTCCACCTACCTGCGCGCAGTTGTGGTCGTTAGCGACGAATGTGATCCCGCAAAGTGTAGTACAGTTCTGTAGTAAGGCTCGTAATGGTTGTATGACGTGGCATAACGTGCTGTTAAGCCAATCTTTGAATGTCAGAAAAAGAGACTATGGTCTTTCCTATAGAATCCAAAATATTTGCTTTTTTTCGGTGTTGGCAATGACGTAGACTTCCAAACAGAGTTTTGTTGCTTACTCTCTCGATCGAAAAAGATGAAGCCATGTGTCATCCGCTGTTATCACCTTGTGCAGAACCTCACCATCTTCAGTAACCACCGTTGCAGCACCTAACAAACCTCCATGCGAACTTGCTGTTGCTCAGTATGAGTAGCCTTGAAATCCAGCGTGTACAAACGTGTGTCATATGCAAATCATGTTAGCATTAGCTCTCTCTAGAAGAGGCATATCATGCAAAAAAGCAAGCTTATTTAGCATCAGCCAAAAAAAAAAAAAAAAAAAAAACCCTTCCCGTTTCATCCATCCATTCACTCCAAAAGTTTGTCTAGCTCAGCCTTGAATTTATTTAAACTGTCAATTTCCACGACAGATGGAAGATTATTCCAGCAATCAGCCACCCGCTGACGAAAGGCAAATTTCTGCACATCTATTCTACAACCGTCTTTCCTCAATTTGAATTTATGCCCTCTCAGGTGCAGAATCTGAGCAAGAGGAAAAATCCTATCAGCATTGAGCTTGCTCAAACCATTCAAGGCCTTATACACCTCAGTCAGATCACCTCACAGGTGCCTATTCTCCAGACGCAGAAATTTTCAGAAGTTATGCCTATCTTCGTAACAGCAACCGTTTGTTGAACTCATTAATCTCGTTCTATTAGCTTAACATCTTCCCTAAACTGAGGCTCCAGACCTGTATGCAGTACTCAAAGTGTGGCCTGACCATTATCTTATACAAGGGGATAATCACCTCCTTATCCCTGCTTGCAAAATTCCTATATATCATCAACAAGACCCCAAGACAGGGTACTCTTGCAGCCTGTCTGCACTGCTTTGAAAACTTCATATCTGACTACACAGTAACCCCCGGGTCTTTTTCATTCTCCACTACCCTGAATGTAGTACCGCGTTGGTATGTTACTCTGGGGTTACTGCTACCCATATGCAGTACTTTGCATTTGTCAATGTTAAGCTTCAGTTGCCACCTCTCAACCCATCTGTTCAACTTTTCTAGATCCTGTTGCAGTAGCGTACTGTCCTTATTGTCATTAACAACCCTACCAACCTTCGTATCATCTGCAAACTTGGACAGGTATTAGCCTGATATATCTTCATCAATATCATTGATAAATACAGAAAACAACAATGGATCCAACACGGACCCCTGCGGAACTCCATTAATAACCTTAGTCCATGAAGAGCAGTGTCCATTGTTACCATTCTCTGACTTCTCCCACTCAACCATCCTTTTATCCATCGTAGCAACTTGCCCTTAATGAGATACTGCTCCAACTTGGACAGTAGTTTTCCATGTGCAACAGTATCAAAAGCTTTCCTAAAATCCAAGTATATGATATCAAAAATATTTTTTGCATCCAGTTTCTTTGTGACCACATAATAGTATTCAGTCAGATTGGTCAGACGAGACTTCCCCTTAAAAAATCCATGCTGTGCCTGAACTATAACTGAAGTTATAGTTCAGGCACAGATGATCCTGCAGTGCTTCTTTAACCAGTGACTCCCTTATTTTACCCGGAACAGAAGTTAATCTAACAGGTCTGTAATTACTCGTGTCACCTTTCGGTCCCGCCTTGGTGAATTGGGGAATCATTTGCACATCTCCAGTCCATGGGAACCTTCCCTGAGTCCAGGAATGCCCTCATAATCATATCTAAGGGCCTGCTTACTTCCTTTGATGCCTCCTTTAATATAACTGGACAGATTCCATCCATCCCAGGTGTATTTTTAATATTACGTTTAGCAATTTCTTCTCCACTTTGCTCTCAGTTAGTGCAAAATTATTTAGCTCCCTGCCAGAGTTTAATAAACTTCTGGCATTCCCCTCCCTGAATAACGGTGTTTGCCTGCCAGTTGCCTTACTGTTATACGACAACGATCTCTCTCACGATTAGAGAAGTGTTTTATGGTTTCTGTGTTGACAACAGTAGTTGGAGCTCCAGGACCGTCGATTTTTTGATTGAATCACTTCCATCTCTAAACATTCCAAACTACCGAGCTATGCTTATAGAGGTGTAGATTCACCATAAGCCTCTTTTAACATTTCATACGCTTCAGCTGATGATTTCTTGAAACGGAAACAGAATTTGAGAGCAGCACACTATTCCTTGCGTATCACGTCCATTGTTAAGCTAGGCGAAACAGGCATAAACTTTTGACTGACCGCCAAGATCACACCGTGCGCACGAGTCAACTGCGCGGGTGCAGCTTTGCTTGGTCTTAAATTCTGCATCTCAGTTAGAAATAGCAAGCATTGCGGTTGTTCATAAAAAATTATGATCATTCTTTATTGAACAGCCGTCGTATATGCGCATGAGAGTTCGACCCCTCCTCCATTTGATATTTTGGCTTCAGTTTTTACCACGGCTTCACTGCTCCAAACAAAAAAATAAATAAACTGTGAAGCGATTAGAACTTGGATTTTTCTTTATCCAGCATATTGATCGCTGTATATTGTACATATAGCTTTGTTCTGGACAGTTATCTTCTTGGACGTCACGATGGGTTTCAGCTGGCCATTGTGCTGACTGGACTGTCACAGAGTTCAAGGGTAATGTTGCTGTAATCTGTTTTTGATATGTCTCGTTCTTGACGATGAGAGTCTTATAGTTATGGTGTATGGCCAGGTCCCTGTCCTTCACGAAGTCGACAGCATTTAATCCGAAGGATTTCCAGTCACTTCTGGTGGTATCAGTGTGCGGAAAACTTCCGCTATAGATCTCTGATAAGCCATTCTTTAAGTGTGTCATGGTTCAACTAAGCAAACCAGTGCACTTCTGGAAGAGGCATTGGCGCCTCCGTAGCCAGGTGGGCAGGAGCAGTAGTGCGTAGCACACGCTTCTTGATTAGCCCGGGGTTCAAACCCGTGACCACCAAATACGGAGGATGCGGAAAGGTCAGGGAATGACCACCGCATATCCCCGGAGCAATATGGCCTTTGTTGCTAATGCTCCTAAAAACCAAATAACAAACAAGAGGCATCTGTCAAGGTTGGGGGATGGGAAGGGTTGTTTTAACCTTAATAAGGGATGATGTTATGTTATTTATGGGATCTGAATGTTCTGCATATCGTTGTGGCAATATGCCTGAGATTAGAAAAAAAAAAAAAAAAAAACGGCAACAGTAGTGACCAGAGGTGATGTGGTTCGACTTTCGGTGGTTGGCTGTCTGGAATGCAATGATTAATGCAACCAATTACATTGTGGGGGAGCAAGGAGAAGCACAATAAGGTCAACAGATACTTGCTGAGAAAGGGAGAGTTCAGTTCCCGAAAACTTCACTACAGAAAACTTTACGATTATAGTACCACCCAATTACTTCTTCCATTGTGCAACCTAGCCAGCAAGTATTTTTTGAAAATTACGTGCCTTCTTGTTATACAATTTCCATAAATGAATAGTGTAGTTCTAGCGGACATTAAGCAGACTTGAGGGGGGAGGCTAAAATCAGGTTCTTGCTGCATGTTATACTTTTGTTTGATTCATAAAATCAAAGGTTTTGTACATTGTACAAAGGGTACTAGGAAAGTTTTGCAATATGACGCAACAATGAATCACAGGAAGCTGCTTGTTGCTGCATGTTGAGACATGTTCATACGTGCATAGTAGCCGCCGCGCCAAGTCGATGGGCTCAGTTATTCTTTAGTAGTGAGAGTGTAAAGTGCTTGCGATGGCATCGTGGTCACGAAATGAGATAAGGACAGTTTTGCGGTATAATTTCGTGCGTGGTTTAACCATAGACCAGTGCTTAGAAGAAATGACTCTTGAACTAGATGATGATTGTCCACATCGTACAACGATATTCAGGTGGTATAGAGAATTCCAAAGGGGAAATTTCACTCTGGAGGATTCTGAGAGGCCGGGAAGGCCACGAACGTCAGTTACGGAGGAAAACGTTACTGCTGTGAGGAAAATGCTTGACGAAAACAGGCGAGTGACCTACCAACAGATAGAGGATACTTTGGGCCTAAATGCACCAGCAATTCGTTCGATTCTGCAAGATCATTTGCACGTGAAGAAACTTTGTTCTCTCTGGGTGCCGCATCAACTGACTGAAGAGCAGATGACACGACGTGTGACTTGGTGCCGGGAGATGTTAAAAAAGTTTGATAAGGGACAATCTCGGTATGTGAACAACATCGTGACAGGTGACGAGACTTGGCTGTACTATTACGATCTGCCGACCAAGGCTCAAAACAAAGTTTGGGTCTTTGATGATGACGACACACCCGTAATTGTCAGAAAATCCCGATCTGCAAAGAAGAAAATGATAGCTGTATTTTTCAAATCGAGTGGAATTGTGGAACGTGTCGTTTTGGACACGCAGAAGACAGTCACAGCTAAGTGGTATACTGAACAATGCCTGCCTAAAGTCATTGGATCTATGAAGAACCTGCGGCCAAAGTCAAGAATGGACACCTGGTATCTCCATCACGATAATGCTCCAGCTCACCTCGCCAAAGCCTGCACCGAATATTTGACCACGACAGGACTGAAATTTCTCGAGCACCCTCCCTACAGGCCAGACCTTGCTCCTTGCGACTTTGCACTGTTCCCGCATGTGAAAATGAAGCTAAAAGGGAGGCGGTTTTCCAGTGATGAGGACCTTCTACGGGCTTGGGACAACGAGTGTGCTTTACTCCCTAGTGAAACTTGGCAGAACTGGTTTAAAGATTGGTTTCGGAGGATGGAGAGGTTTTCTGAATGTAGAGGAAATTACTTTGAAAAAATTAAATAAACAAAGCCGTATTGCAAAACTTTCCTAGTACCCTTTGTACTGTTTATTTTATTCAGTTCAAAAGATTTTCGTAACGGTATTACACAACTTCAATCTGTATGCTATTAACAGCACCACACATCACATTGCTAATCTTTTCGCTTTAGAAATAAGAAAAAGTCGAGTGGTATAAGATCGGGATTGCTTGAAATATTTTCAAACGTTGTTTTCATGTGGCGAATCTTTGTGGTATTCTCTTAATTGTTCTTAATAACATCAAATTTATAGAAACTTCATTTCGTTCATTCATTTTCAGTACAAGAAAAAAAGAACTTCATTGCTAGAAATAAAATGAAATTAATCACATCACTAGAATTTTTGTTTTTGGTATTGTTGTTCATATAATCGAGTATATTGTCGTTTGATTTTATAGCGCATCAAAATATCGAAATTACATGTCTTCACCATGTCCTCCCGTTCGCATTTCAACAACTCGATTCTCAATGGATGGATTTTCATGAAATTTTATATTTAGCTCTTTTAAAAATTTTTGGCTGAGCTATTTCAGTGAAATCAGACAAATGGAAATCCGGATTATTCTTTCTTTCTTTCTTTCTTTTTTTTTTTTTTTTGGGTTTGTTTGTTTTTTCATACATATTACATAGGCTACCCATATACTGTGCATTGTAACTGAAACACTGGATATTATGTTTGGTCGCCGAGCGCTCATTGGAGGAATAAATTGGCAATATGGCGAATGCTCAGAAAAGAAATGTTCTTGCATATGAAATTTTCGCTTTCTGAGGAACTCAGTTTTTTATTATCAGTTTACGTTGTTTTCATTGTATTCATACATTATATATGAATTATTATTACTGTATGTGTTTACCTATTGTGTTTACCATTCTTCCGCTTGTAAAAACTCAACTTCCAGTGGAAGGATTTTCATGAAATTTTATATTTCGCTCTTTTAGAAACATTTATCGAGATATCCCAAATTACTTTAAAATCAGACAAATATAAATCTGGCAGTTTCTTTGTAATACATATCACATAGGCCAGTGTTTTTCAACCTTTTTTTAATAACGGCACCCCTAAGTAATTTATTTTATTTTGCGACACCCCTACTCAATTTTCTGCCTGTTAGATCCGATTCTCTCCCTGTATGTATATATATAATATTAAAAATATATATATGTTATATGATATTTATTATAATAATATGATTATAAAAAGTACATTTCATAATACAAATTATATATATACAGTATATAATTTTATTCTTTATATAGAGATACTAAGTAAACATCAACTATAGATCACCACAAAATTAAAAAGATACTGTACACGTTTTTATAATGAAATAAATATATAAATTAAAAAATAATAATAAGTTTAAGTAACTTAAACCCAAATTACGTGGCATCCCTGGAATGTTGTTGCGGCACCCCAGTTGAAAACCACTGACATAGGCTATCCATATAAGGCCGCCGTAGCCGAGTGGTCAACCGCGCAGGTGCATAAGTACACGTGCCTTGTGACCCGTGACTGCTGAATACGGTGCTGTTTCTTGTATTCTCTCTACCTTGTGAACTCCTCTGACCGTGTGGTCGTCCCGGAGTATAAACAGAAAATTTATTTATTATTTATTTTATATTGTAATACGGTATATGAGTAGCCTATGAACCAACCTGAAATATAACGAACTGCGTACATCACCTAACTTGTTTCTTTCAAATCCGCTTGCAAAAGCACATCATTCATTTGTGGAGTGGTTGGTTGTTTGGGTTTTATTGGCGCATTATCAACTAAGGCTAGTTTGTGGAGTGGAAACCCTGTGTTAAATACGTAACTGCTCTGTAGTAGTGAAATTGCACAAAGCACTCTGTCAATGAAAAGGGAGCATTTTGTATCCCTACAGTATAATAGCTATTAATTGGTTAAAAATAAATCTTATGGGCTCTCTTTTAAAAACACATTAGTTGATAACCGCTAACGTGTTTTACAGTTTTCTGTTTGAATAAAATGTAATTAGTAATCAATACTTATTCATTAGAATTAGAGGAAAATCTTAATCAGTTATGCAGAGTTATTAAGGATTTCGGACTAAAGATGAATATGGCTAAATCAAAAGTAATGATGAACAAGTATGCCACAGAAAGAGATATAATCATTGAAGGAACAGTAATTTTCAATTACTGTTCCTTTGTGGATTCATATACTTATCTGGGACAGGTGGATTCATATACTTATCTGGGACAAGTCATTAGCTGTAATAAAGATAAATGGCTGGAAGTCAAGAGAAGAATAAATTTTGGATGGATAGCATTCAGGAAATATAGTCACATACTGAGGAGCAATATCCCAATTTGTCTGAAACGTAAAATAATGAACCAGTGTATACTTTCCACCATGACTTATGGAAGTGAAACTTGGGCACTCACCAAAAGAATAGAAGAGAAGCTGAGAACTACACAGCGAAGAATGGAATGAATTATATTATGAATCAGACTGTTAGATAAGAAAGGAAACACATGGATTAGGCAGCAAACTCAAGTAAAGGACATTCTTATCAAAACTAAACAACTAAAATGGTCTTGGGCAGGACATATAGCTCGAAGACATGATGACAGATGGACTAAGAAAATAACAGAATGGTACCCAAGAGGAGATAGAAGACAACGACGGAGATGGACAGATGAAATTCATGAGTTTGTGGGTAGTAAATGGATGGCCATTGCACAAAACAAAATGTACTGGAAAGTTTCTGGAGAGGCCTTCATCCTGCAGCGGATTGAAAATGGTTGATGATGATAATGACTTGTTCATTTAAGATGATTACATTGGGTGTCAGCCATGACCGGTGGATAGCGTGCAGATACAGAGAATTCTACAAGCACGTGTTCGATTCGGAATAACAACGCAATCTGTTACAATGTATAGTATATTTATTCGACAGATACGCCATCTATTGTAATAATAAGCTTCATGAGCATCAGTGCAGTAAACACCGATGTCTTTGAATGGTGATTCTCGAATATAACCGATAACTTTATTTTAATCCATGATGGAACTAGATGGATTTAACATAATCATTAGATTTTTGCGCATACTGGTGTCAGAATAAAATATGTATTAAATATTATTAACCACCAAGAATCCGCGTTTTGAGATTTTGATAATTTGGAGTATCTAGTAAAATGTTAGTATACGATTGTCATTTGAAAAGTTCGTGGCTTATTTCAGGAATCTGCTAACGTGTTACTTTTCAACATAGTCCCCTTTGACGTCAATACACTTTTGCCATCGATGCTGCAATTCCAGCTGCGAAGAAAAATTTCTCTTAGGCTTCCTGGAATGCATCCATGGCAGACACTATCAGTGAGAAAATGGATGCCAGCCAAGTATTTTTTCATATTAGTAAATAGGTGCAAGTCCGATGGTGTATCTCTAATGAATATGGGGGATGGCCTCAGATTTCAAAGCTGCACTCAAGCAGTGCAGCCACGGAAATGATAGACTTGTAAACAGGGGTGTTATCCTGGTGGAACAAGACTCCATTGCCAAGTTTTCCTTGGCGGTTGTCTTTGATGTTTTCATGTAAACTCTTCACAAGGTCTGCGTAATATGCCCGTGTTTGTGTGACCTTTCTGAAGATAATCCACTAGCAACACTCCATCAGCATCCCAAAAAACTGATACCATCTCCTTGCCAGCAGAAGAAATCGACTTGGCTTTCTTTAGAAAGGGAGAAGGGCTGTCTTTCCACTGTTTGGCCTGCTCCTTTGTCTCTGGCTAAAAGTGATAGACGCACATCTCAAGCATGGCCATAAACCTTGCAAGGAAATTTTCTGGAAAAATGCAAATGTTCACTTGACTTGACAACCCTTGTGCTTTTTTTGATCTGCTGTCAATAACTTTCGGACACATCGTGTTGAAACCTTTTTCATCTTTTTAGCACCTCTGATATGTAGTACACGCATTCAGATGAGATGCCAGAGACGTTGGCAATGTACCAAATTGTCATTCGTCAATCACTCTTCACCAGATCATGCACACTGTCAACAACTTCTGGAGTGATGTACATTGCAGTCTGCCACAGCGTACGTCATCTTCCAGTCTCACACTCTCTCGTTTAAATTTTGCTGCCCCCTTCTTAATCATGGAATAGGAAGGGACATCCTCTCTGATTGTTGTAACCATATCCTTATGAATTCTCTTTGGCGTTATTCCCTTTTTTTCCCAAAACATTGGATGACTGCAATGTGAATTTGCCCATCTTTCCTCATTCACACAGCTTTGTTGATTTCAGAACCTGTAATTAAAAAAAAAAAAAAAAAAAAAAAGACCCCTTATTGAAACTGCGTGAATCTTGGTTGGATACTATTTGAAGTGTTATACATTAAGTACAGAAATTGTTAACACTGTACCAGTATCATTTCATACTGGTACTCGAAAATAAATGAAACCTAAAACTGAATAGTGTTAGCAACCACCATTCTAAACCAAAAGTTGTGTGGATGTTGTCCATATTCCCTTTTGCGATTTTATGAAAAAGCTGCATTGGATTTGTGTGTCTGGGGCGCGCGCACACATTAATAAGACTGAGTCTAAGAAACTTATTGTTATTATTTTGTTTTTAGGAGCATTAGCAACTAAGGCCATATTGCTCTGGGGATATGCGGTGGTCATTCCCTGACCTTTCCGCATCCTCCGTATTTGGTAGTCACGGGCTCGAAACCCGGTCTAATCAAGAAGCGTGTGCTACGCACTGCTGCTCCGCCCACCTGGCTACGGAGGCGCCTGACAACTTATTAACACTGGGTATATCGCCTGTGTACAAGGCCTACGATGCTATGAATGCTTAGCATACAGGAGGACACCACCGATATGAATAAGCAAAGTCATTGTGTGGTGATCACATCCCATAAAAGAATGACCGAACTTCTATGGCGCTAGACAGTACTGTAGTTGGTAGATGCTTCTCATCACCCGGTGTAATACCACACCATTGCTTAATGGAGGCTTAAAGTGCCGAAAGACAAAACAAAGCTCGGTCATCTCCCCATATCTAGCATGCAGTATGAGTTGTCTTTTGAGGTTAAGACGTGCGTCATGGGAGATCCAACATTCCTTACATTTCAAGGGGCGTATCCATGGCAGGTAAGGAATATTTTGCAGCTGGAGACTTTCTTGAGGTTTGCCTGAAAAAAAAAAAAGTCTAACGGATTGGACCTAAACTAATTTATAACGTTCTAAAAAGTATCTGTAGCAGCAAGCAAATAACCTGCCTGCCTCTGTGACTGAGAAAGTCTAGTACTGTATATGAGGTGGACCCTGCCTAGACCACGCTATGTTAAACAGTTGGGTATACCTTGAGTGTACAACGTATCTTAAAAAACATAACTTCATACATGTTCCCCCACAATTTGTACATCAATTCATCATAAATAGTTAAACTAATAAAATCCATAAAATCCAAATTTATCTTCGAAAAAAGCTAACTTTCAAAACCTTCTTTCTAAGTTAATTTCGCGAATATAAGTATACATGGTCACAGTTCTAATCTTCATTTCCATTACCGTCTACAATATTCTGAACCCCACTTACTCTTTCTGACAGAACTTGTATCATCGAGTTCCTCCACCACCACTAATCTCATTCGTCTTAATTTAATTTTCTTTATGTGATGCCTTCAGCTTTAAAGGTGGCACTTGTGTATATGTCTTTTCTGATATTCTTTGTCAGAAACTTTCTTATCTAGACTCTTTTAATCTCCTTCGGCTCAGAATCTAGAAACTAGTCACAGTCGCTGTTCTTCCATTCAATGTGAAAGAGGCCTTAGTTCGAATTCTGTTAATACGGGAGGAACTTTTATGAGCTTTTTCACACTATGGACGGGAGGTGCACATTTTTCACTCAGAAACTGTTGTAGTAGTGTGGTGTTAGGAGAATCAGGACTAAGGCCATATTGCTCCGTATATACTGTCTCTAAACTGCTTATGTTCTGTGGTCGATTTTCTGTTTACTGGATGAAAAATCCGAGTTTCCGGGAGAAAAACCATGCTACCCTCGCCTGGAACCGACTAACTCAGAAACTTCAGATTTTCTTCCAGCAAATTAAGAAAATCGACCACGCGCAATTTACAAACAAAATACTCCCGATGCCTCTTAACCTTAGTTACTTTAGTGAAAAAGTAAAACAGCTAACCTCATTTTGTGAAATTCATTTGCCGTTTCTGTCATACTCCCAACTCGACAAAATTTTCAGAGCTTGGAATGACTTTTTCCATTTAGAAGTTCAGTTTTTCCCAACAGTGAATAATTTTCATATTCTTGACTCCAGCTGGCTCTAGGTTTCAAGTTGTACGAATCTAGCTGGCAGAGATGTAGAGGCTTTTGCTGTTACTAACAACGATACACGACTTGTTCATTTACATACCAGGAAACCAGGCAATCCTAGCTGCACACCTAACTCTTGATCTTTTCTTACAATACCCCTTCAAAGTCCGCAGTTAATATCAATTGCCCCTAAGTATCTCAGAATACAACTTGTAAATGCAACCTTCTTCAGTGGAATCTGACCCACCATTTTCAGCCTCTTCCCCGTGTTGTTTTTGTTGTAGAGTTTTAGGCGAATTAACAACTTAGGCTGTATTGCACCGTCTATAATAACGTTTGTAAATTGCGTTTGTTCTGTGGTCGATTTGATGTTTGCTGGACGAAAGTCCCGAGTTTCCGGGATAAAAACCGTGCTACCTCGCTTGAGACCAACTAACAGCCACATTTTGAAAAAAGCACATAAAAATTCCTCACGTCATTTACGGGATTAGAACTCGGGTCTTTTTTACCCGGTGTGGGGAAAAAAGCAGTTATACCAACTGTGCTACCCACAAGCGCCCCGTGTTGTTTAGCCTTACAAGAATGCTGAATGGGATGATCTGCAAGACTTCTGTTCCTCTCTTCCTTGGCTGTACCACTGTACCATCTCCTGATCTTAATAGTTGCTCGGGTCATGTCAGTGTAATTATTCTTGTAAGAATGAAATCCTTTATTTTGTATTCCACCCTAAACTGTCATCCTTTATCTAAACGGTGTTTTCCAATAAAAAATAAAATACAATAAATAAAAAAAGTATTCAGAATAAAAATGAAGCATATAATTTTCTTGCACAACAGTGAAGAATATTTATTTTATATCATAATTGACTTTTGTCAGACTTTCGAACTTCATCTTCATTCTTAAAGAGTTGTTAATAAACTCCAATTTTGAAAAGCCCGAGCGTACGAAACTTGCCTCTGGGTCAAAATGGTAGCCGAGATTGCTGATCTCTTGCTACAATCATTTGGTTGTAAATTCTGCCCACCCATACTTTCATCTCCGTTAAACCCTACTGGTTCTTTTGCATCTTCAACTAAAGAAACTGATTAATCGTCATATCACTTTTATCTCTAACTCTTGCACCAATGATTGTAGTAAAATTCGTCCTGCCATACTGAACACGCATATCTCACTCTAGGCTTCCTTGGATTTCGTTAGAAGCAGATTAGAAGAACTTTGAACAGTCTCTGTGTCAATATGTCCAGATTCTAATGGTATTTCTCCACGTCTTAAAATGTCCAGTTTCGTGTCGTTTGTGCAGGGTGTTCATTTTAAAACGCAACCCATAATTGCTAGTTTCCGTACGTTGTTTGCGCGAGATTTTTTGTTCGTTGGTAGAGGGAGTTGATTGAGTTTAACCAGTGTGAGATAACTAAGCAATTAGCTGTTAGGAACGTGGAAATATGACGTATATTGTGCCAGAGAAAACGCAAATTTTTGATCAAGAAATATGGTTCTGACTCTTGAAAAAAGAATTTTAAGAAATCGTAAGCTTTTTTAGACGCTTTCTAAAAGTGTTCCCAGAAGTAGAGGTGCTAAACAAAACTACAATTTACCGCCTTGTTAGAAAGTTTGAAGAGACAGGGGTCTATGTCTGATCGAAAACATAATCGATCACATGCAGGCGCACGGTCCTGAATGATGATGAAAGATGAGGCTTCGTTTGTTGCAGTCACTCTCTAAATCAGTAGGAAAACTGTCCCAGCAGAAGAACATGTCTGTAGGCAGTGCAAATAAAACTAAACATTTGTTGCATTTGAGAGCGTATCGCATCCATGCCGTGCATGAATTGCGGCCGAGTGGTCAGGAGCGAAAGTGCAATAGCACGCGCTCTTTGAGTGGACCGGGGTTCAAGTCCGTGACTGCTAAATACGATTAACGTTTCTATTGATAATTTATTGTAAACTCCACTGACCTGGTGGTCGTGCCGAAATATAAACAAGAGCATTTGCCGATTATGCTGCTAGCCAGGTGGGTAAAGTGCCTGCCTGGCAACCCAAAGGTCACGGGTTCGAATCCCGCCTCGGACTTGAATCACAATAAAATGCAAAAACTTTGGAAAGTGCATTATGGCCACAGAAGCTAATGCACCAACAACTAAAAAAAAAAAAAAAAAAAAAAGCTGTATTACTGTAATTGGTTTAGGTCCTTTGTTTATGACAACATTCAAGTGTTAGACAAAACTTTTTTCTTTTTTTTTTTTTTTTTTTCTTTTCAGATGAAAAATGGCTTCATCTGTGCGGCTAATTAATAGTGATTAGTATGATGGTTTATGATCATTTAATTAATAATGATCGTTTATGGAGTTCGGACAATTATTATTATTCAATTTATTGCATAGGCCCTGAACGGTCTTCAGCTAGGAGGATGTTCAGGAGTTCGGTGTGCGTTTGGTGTGCCTTCTCACTGTGCAGGATTATCGGTCCAATATTCTTTGAGGACACTGTGACATCAGAACATTATCAAAACGTTTTAATGCAGTTTATTTGCTTGAGGTCGACGAGAGGTATTCCTGGTTTCCGCAAGACGCTGCCACTTGCCATACCGCACGAACGACCTTGGAATTATTGCGAGAATTTTTTGGAAAACGGTTGATTTTTACATGGCTAATTGCGCCCTAGGTCTCCCATCCTATCACCACCAGATTCTTTCTTTTTTTGGGCCCATCTCAAAGGAACGGAATTGTTTACGACTGTAACCCTCACACCATAGAACAACTGAAAACGAACATCTCGGAGGCTATTGTAAGAATAAAACAACTCTTTGTCGAGTGGTACAGAATATGGTGAAACGAGTGAATACTGTACTTGCATTCAACAGAATGGTGAGCACTTCCAGCATCTTTTGTGAACTGTATTTATGTAATTATTTCATTGTGTTTTACATATTTGCTGTTATAATAAATATTATGAAGTGAAACTTTATAGGCCCTGAAGGTGAATTCCCCTGTATAAACTCTTATTCCATTGGTGTTTTTCTTCTATTCGGAAATTTGCTCATATCCAAACAGTTCCTAAAAAGAATGATAATCTACCCCCCCCCCCACCACCACCACACACACTTCCAGGTATCGCCTTTTAAAGTATATCTCCGGAAAACTCAAGTTTTCGCCCACTAAACAGGCAAATCGAAAACAGAATATATGCAATTTACAAATACAATATACTGACGCCTGATACCTTAGTTGCTTTGAAACTTAACACACACCTTTACAAATAAAAGAGAAATCCATCAACATTCAGTGGTTGCACCATCTTAATCTTTCATCTGATTAATGATCAGTAATACGAATTTTAACAGTACCGTGATATCTCCGCTCATTATGTACTCATCTGTGTTAGTCATTATGTCACTCATCTGTGGACAAACTTCAGAAAAAAGTTTGGAGAAAATCAAGCAGTTGCGCTCAACGTTTCTAAGGCTTTCGATTGTTTGGCATAAAATCCTAAGCACCTTTCCCTCTTATAATCTTATGTAAATAGGTAAGTTATATGTGGAATTATTAATGAATTGTAAATATATGAGCTGTATAATGTTTGTACACAATCATAAATGTGTAAATACTGTATGTATTAAACATAAAATGTGTACAAAATATTTTGGGACGAGACTACGTGTACAGTATATGTAACCAATTGCACGTAGTATCTCGTACCCTGATATGTACTTAGCACCCTCCTGGCAATTTGCCGTCCCGGGGTGGTTCCTTATGGAAATAAACAGATAATAATAATAAAAAAAAAAAAAAATTTGCAGTTGGGTGTAACCAGTTCCCTCTGTATTTATTTTCGTATTTAGTATTAGTAGTGACAAATGATGCACGAAAGCAAGTTTACACAGCATCAGCAAAAAAAAAAAAAAAAAAAACCTGTGTGGGGAAGATATTTTTTTTCTTGGCTGAAGGTAAGTTTCTATACTTCTATCCTTCAACCATCCTTCCTCAATTTGATCCCTCTCCCCTTTGTGTAGTCTGAGCAAGAGGAAGAATGCCGTCAGCATGAATTTGCTGAATCCATTCAGAGCCTTAAACACCTCGCAGGTGCCTAGCGTCGGAAGCCTGGCGCCTCCGTAGCCAGGTGGGCAAGAGTAGCAGTTCGTAGCACACGCTTCTTGATTAGACCGGGGTTCGAGCCCGTAACCACTAAATACAGAGGATGCGGAAAGGTCAGGGAATGACCACCGCATATCCCCGGAGCAATATGGCCTTAATTGCTAATGCTCCTAAAAACCAAATAACAACAACAACAGCGTCAGAAGCCGCAGTTTGCAGAACTGAAGCCTTTCTTGGTAAGAACATCCTTCTGTTCCCCCTCGCCCATCTCATTGCCCTAGAATGAGGTCTCTATACTGTATGCAGTACTCAGAATTGGCCGAATCATTGCCTTATACAAAGGGATGATCACCTCATTCCTGCTAGTAATTTCTCAGCTAATGTTGGAATTCCACAAGATTTTTTTTTTTTTTGTTTCAACTACTGTTTTTCTCCTCTACGAGCATATTAATGACCTCCTCTCACTAACACCTAAATCTTGTCTTACAATCAGCATAATTTTCCCGATGAAAACACGCTACGTTCTACTCTGGAGTTCAACAGATCCTACCTTGAAGAAACCGCTACAACTTGTTGAATTTCTAGTACCACTTCCTTAAATGCTGATCTCCATGTAAGTTTCCTGCGAAGAAAGAAAACTTGGTTAACTTTAATTCTATGTTTTTTTTCTTTGATTTTTTTTTTTCTATCTTATAGAACACAAAAATGAATCTATTCCTCCGATTCCCATCTTCCGTAACGTCTAATACAAAAAAATAACAACCAGTTCCATTCGGTTAACAACCATGGGTCCTCACTTTCTGCATTACTTTTCTTCTAAACCAGCTTTTCCCAACCGGGGTGCACATGGACCCCTAGGGGCCCATTGAAGCTTTGACTTCTCGCGGTTTGGATCCATAAAACGCAGCGGGAGATAAGTAAGGGGCAGTCCCCACCTCCCTTGTTTCATTGTTTCAGTCCCCTTGGTAGTTTGAATGTTTTGACTTTTACTTTTTACACACACAGTTTGACTTTTAGCGAGAGGCCTGCCTCGCTAAAAGTCAAACTGTGTGTGTGTGTGTTTACGTGGGTATAAAATATAACCAGAAAGCCCAAATTTCAGTATTTCGATATTGCTTTCTTTATAATCGATTTCTCTGTAACTGCAAAAAATTTGATTGGTTAGCACATCAATATGATTTTTATTGAAATTAATTAACTTGAAATGCAAAGCTAATTACATTGTTAGGCCTAAGACATATTCACATCGGCGGCGTCTGTTCATTTGTTATAGGAGCGCCGCCTACATTTTCACGATGGATAGAGATCAGTGTCTTTTTGTAGGACCTCCTGACCTCTTCCCTTCGTTAATTACATTTCATACGAACGACATTGAAAAAAAAATAATTTTTTTTAAGAAAATCTTCACGTACTATTGTCACATGCAAGCTTACGAGACAGCCTCGACAAATAACCTTCTGCTAAAGAAGTATATACAATTTTCTGAATAGAGAATTTACAGAGAATAGGGTACAGCTGTCACGAAGATAACGAACGCCGCAGGAAGTGCTACTGTGAGTGACGATCATCGTATTACAGTAGGTCAATTAAGAGTACATTTGAGAATTTCAGCTAGCACTCATGTCATATTGTGGGCAGGGCCGTGTTAACATCGAAGTGACCGCATCCAGACGCCATCTCTCAGAGCCTGCAAAATAAACATAGACCTTTTATTTTCTTCTTTTAGAGAAAAGGAGGGGACTACAGAATGAGCACTGAGACCTTTCCATGTTTTTTTTTTTTTTTTTTTTTTTTCTCCTGAGACAGAGGGGGAAGGAGGCATTTTATCTTTTGCATACAGGCTCTTTAAAAGTCTTTGACACGGCCGTGATTGTGGAGAATCTCAGGGTTAATATCCCTTTTATTTTATTTTCATTATTTACTAAGCAAACTGTTTTCCTTTTTATATCTCTACATTTAATCCTAATTTTAAGTGTACTGTACTATGAATATTTATATTTTCACAGCGTAATTTACTTCGTACAATGTTCACAGATCTGATTATTTCTAAACCCTTCAAGCAAATGCTTGCTATAGTGTTTCTTGTCAAACGGCACCGTCCCCCCCACCCTAACTCCGCATGGTGTACTCTGTGTCGCAGTACAGAGTTTGTACTGCGACACAGAATACTACGTCACAGAGATAGTGTGAGTTTTAGTGTAGTCTGCATAGTGAGTGTTGGATTGTGTTATCTGTTGTTCCACCGGCCATTTAGCTCCTTATGAAGACCCCCGTTGCCCACACATCGCCTCGTGGAGGCATGCTGGATGTAAGGTGTAGATACATACCCTCTACACCTTACATACAATTTGTATGTAATGGAGGCATCGCCTGATCTGGCCAAGGAGAGCCCCCCCCCCCCCCTAAAAAAACAAGTTTCTATTGGAAAGGAGCATGGGGACGATATTTTGAGTTTGAAAGTAAATGTGAAGATAGATTGTAGAAAGTCTTCCACCTAGAAAACGGAAGTTAAAGAAATAGAGGAAGCACCCCTGTGGAAGTAGCCCATCCTCCACTCAGGTGGGGGGAATAGCAAATGTTTGCTATACTGGGGTAAAACTTTTTATATTTCAAGTCAGTAAGTTTTTCTTAAACCCTCGTGATAAATTAGATAATTTTAAATTCCTTAATCAACGCCCTTGATTTGTTCAATTAAAAAATAATAATAAAATAAATAATTGTTAGCAGTTGAAGCGTGGACGGTGTAGCTAATCCTGAGAAGTCATGGGAGAAAAAAGGGATGGAGGAATTAGAACATATATAACAAATGTATAACTTTATCAAATGAAATTAGGCATCGAAGCGATTAGTTGACGGGGATCACGTCAAAGTGGTCAGTGAACAGATATCGGAAAGGCAACTTAAAAATCCAGCCTGCTATCTGCGTAGTGGGTTGAGTTTCCTGGTTATTTAAAAGTTTGGATTTCTTCTTCTTTATCTTCGCCTTCTTTCCACGTTTATATGGGGTCGGCATTTCCGTCCTTAATTCTTTTCCTCCATTCCTTCCTATCCTGGGTTTCCTCTCTCCTCCATCCTCTCTCTTTTAAATTCTCTGCTACCTTGTCCTTCCATCTCAGCTTAGGTCTCCCCTCTTCCTCTTCCCCACATACTCCTCACTTCTTCGTTCCACATGTCCAAGCCACCTCAACCTAGATTCCTGCATTTTTTTACTCAGAGGCCCCACCTTAACCGTACCTCTGATGTAGTCATTTCTTATCCTATCCTTCCTCGTCACACCACACATCCATCTTAGCATCCTCATCTCCGCCACTTCCATCTTCTTCTCCTGGGCCCTTGTAATCACCCATGTCTCAGCACCGTACATCAATGTGGGTCTGACCACAGTTTTATATACTCTTTCCTTCATTCTACAATTTACTTTCTTATCACACAGCACCCCACTCATCTTTCTCCAGTTCAACCATCCACATTACACTCTATGCTGTATTTCTACACTCAATCCTCCATCCCTCTCAACGTTCGATCCCAGATACTTAAATTTCGAAATTCATGGTAGCTTTGCCTCTTGCAGTTTTATAGAACTCTCATCTTCTCCATTAAATACCATATATTCTGTCTTTGTTCTACTTATCCTCATGCCTCTCTCTTCCAACGCTTTCCTCCATTTCTCCACTTTCTTCTCTACCTTTCCTTGGGATGGTTCGCACAGTACGATATCATCCGCGAACAGCATACTCCATGGTGCTCTACTCTTCACTTCTCTCACCAGGGATCAGCTCTTAGCCCATATCTGTTTGATCTGGTAAATCATTACCAGATCAAACAGATATGGGCTAAGAGCTGATCCCTGGTGCAGTCCAACTTCTACAGAGAACCTCTCAATCATACCTACACTACTCTTAACCTAAGTCACCGCACCCTCGTACATTTCCTTCACAAGCCTTACGTACTTTTCTGATGCACCCTTCTCCCCTCATGCATCTCCATATCTCTTGTCTGGACACTCTATCATATGCTTTTTCCAGGTCTATGAACATCATGTGCAACTCTACTTGCATCTCCCTGTATCTTTCCATCACCTGCCTTAAAGCAAAGACCGCATCCGTTGTTCCTCTTCCCGGCATGAAACCAAACTGTTCCTCTCCTATTTCCGTCTCCTGCCTTATCCTTCCTTCAATTCTTTCCCTGATCTTCATCGAATGAGACATTAACTTTATTCCCCTGTAGTTCCCACATTCCTGCACATCACCCTTTCCTTTATAGATTGGCACAAGTATAATTTCCCTCCACTCATCGGGTATCCTCTCCTGCTGCCACAGTTTTTCCATAAAGTCCCATAGGATATCGATCCCTTCTTCTCCCAGACTTCTCCATACTTCTACTGGTATCTGATCAACACCTACTGCTTTCCCCCTCTTCATTTTTTTGAGTGCGCTTTCCACTTCTTTCCTGCTTATTGCATCCACTACTCTTTCATTCGTCTCTCCATCCTCGCATAATGCTCTTGGCTTTTCCTCATTTAAAAACTCTTAAAATAGTCTTTCCACCTTTCCTTAATCTTCTCCTGGTGCTGTATAATCACTCCCCTCTTATCTTTTATCTGTTTTATTGATGAGATTTATTTAAAAGTTTGGATTTAAAAATAAAAGGAAACTTAAGCAGTATAACGTGCACTGCATGAGAGTAAATGGGCCTGTAGTACTGGGATCCATTGCTTAAATATGAATACGTATATCCGGTAAAAATTTTAATACACATTTAATTTCAAATGGTTTGTAGCTTTCGAGGCTAAACGAGCCTCTTCGTCAGCAAATACTAACAGAATGGGATGTCAGAGGCAAAATTTTAAAGGATACAGTTGTGCGTGCAATGAGGCGTGCGTGGGCACGAGGTTGACCATTTAACCACTAGATTGATGTTCATTGTTGCTGCATGGACGTGTGTGGTAATGCTTCCAGCGCTTATTTAGTCTCAAAACAGTTGCTTCAACGATAAGGTGTAGTCTCATTCCCTTGCTGCGGTTCATAGTTCTTGAATTACATGATATATTAAGCGACTCTAGCCAGAGGCGGTGGCGAAAGTGTCGAAACTGGTCAATCACTTCGTAGTCGCGCTTGGGATTAAGGTCATGGTGGGTCGACCAGAAGTGTTCTGCGATTGCGGATTGGTCAATGTCAGCAAGCCTAATCGATCTATTGTGCTCTGCAAGACAGTCTTGAAGATGTCTCGAGGTCTCCCCTATGTAGTAGCTGTTACAATCTTTGCAGGTTATGCGGTATACTACACCACTGCGCAAGAGAGGAGGTGACCGGAATTTTCACGTTGGAAACCAGAGAACGCAAGTTTCTACCAGGTAGCTGCATGCATTTTTTGTTGTATTCTTGAAGGATTTTTGAAATCTGGCCCAACATGCGCAGACAGCAGGGAATTTAGGTGGTAGGTACATTGTCATGAGTTGATGGCGGTCTCGGGTGGATCGCGAGCTCCTGCGTTTGCAATTAGCACTTATCCAATATGTGGGTTGGATAGTCACAATTGACCAAGTCTGTCCTCACTCTGGAAATCTCGTTGCTCCTAGCTTCATCTGTGCTGGAGTGGCTCCAAGCCCGGGAGAACGGTGCGGGCAGTGCTGTTAAGATCGCTTGGAGAGTGGCCAGATCTGTAGTTGGTGAACTGACCGCACCATAATGGCTTGCGGTATACTGAGGTTTCCAGGTGTGGGCCCACGCGTTTTACCATAACATCCAAGAATGGAAGGGATCCATCCACTTCTAACTCTAAAGTGAACTGGGTGAACACTGACAAGGAATTGAGATAATCCAGTAATGTTGTTTCAGAACCACATGGGATGAAGATGTCATCGACGTATCTGCACCATGTTGTAATAGGTACAGGTGGGTTCAGGAATATCTGTTCTTCCAATTCTTCCATGGCGATGTTGGCCACGACGGAACTAGCAGGAGCGCCCATGGTAGTGCTGTGCACCTGCTTGTATAAGGAATCTTCAAAGGTTGCCTGATAAACATAGGTTGAGGGCAGTACAGATGTCGTCAGTGGACAGTGTTGTTCTGCTCGGTAGGTTTGGATCATTCTCCAGAAGCCTCGTGGTGCAGCTTATGGCCTGTTGGGCAGGAATCGATGTAAACAGGGACACTACATCGAATGTCGATTTACATAACCACACACGTCCATGCAGCAGCAGTGAACACCAATCTAGTGGTTGATGATCAACCTCGTGTCCACGCACGCCTTATTGCGCACACAACTGTATCCTTTAAAATTTTGTCCGTAACGTCCCATTCTGTTAGTATTTCCTGACGAAGAGGCCCGTTTAGCCTCGAAAGCTACAAACCATTTGTATTAAAATGTTTACTGGATATATGCATTTATATTTATGCACTGCATATTTATTTTTCACAAATCTAGAATCTTCATCATCCTTTTATAATCTACTTCGAGTTTAGTGTTTAGGGTCTAACGGTGCCAGGGTTTCCCACATCTCCACATAGTATACATTGTGATGTGATACAGATCACTGTAGAGGCTAGAGGTTTAAAAGTGTATGGATATTGTGCTGTGTAATATTTTGTACCGCTGTTTATTTAGCCTTTTAGCCATTGGGCCCCTAATGATACCCACCGTTGCCCGCACTAAGCCTAATGAAGGCAGACCAGGTACACCAGTATTTCAGAGATCTACTCTGGCAGGTCCTTTCACATAATTTTCTGAAATTTTAGAAATGGGGGGGGGGGAGAAACGCTAGAAATTAGGTCAGGCCGAAAGATATATAAGTTATGCTGGGTAGAGTTAAAATATTTGAGTGTGGGGCTTGCATATTTTTGGCAAGGGTCAAATCCTAGTAGTGCGATAGCTAGAGAGGAAAGGAAGACTGAAGACTGGGAGGGAGAGACTGAAGACTGGGGACAAAAATTCAAATTATTATATTAGGGCACCTGTAATCTCTTACATATATACCTATATATATATATATATATATATATATATATATATATATATATATATATATAGGGTGTCTCAAAAATATTGGTACAAACGTTTAGGGGAGGTAGGTAACATCTAAAGGAATGTGAATTGCATAGGAACCCATAACCGGAAACGTCACCGTTTGTCGGTAGACGGCGCTGTAGTCGCCGCACGAACAGCATGCATCGATATACGAACTGTGAGCTGGCAGACATGCACCTAGTGTATGGATTAGCAGAGGGCAATGGACGAGCCACTCAACGAATTTATGGAGAACGCTTCCCAGACAGACATGTACCGGACCACCGTTTGTTTGCGCATGTACATCAAAATTTGTGCGATTATGGGTCATTTAGAGGTAACAGGAGTAGTGCGGGCAGACCACGTTCGACGCGAACTCCCGCCATGGAAGAAAGTGTGTTGAATGCCGTCCAGAATAATACTACTACCAGCACACGTGCCATTGCCTCTGTCTGAGGAGTGTCTCGTTGCAGTGTACAGCGTGTCTGGCACGACGATTCCTTACACCCCTTTCATCTCCAAAGGGTTCAGTTACTGATCCCCCAAGATCATCCTGCACGTGTGGGAGGCCTCAAATCTATCGTGTATGAATCGCCTGTGGAGACGGAAATGGATCTCGTGGCGAGACTCGTCTACGTTGCTGCTACTGTCAAAGAAACTCCAGGTGTGTTCGACCGTGTCCGCCAATCCATGCTGCATCGGTGTCACGCATGCATTGCGTCTCATGGTGGAACCTTCGAGCATCTGTTGTAACATCATGAAATGCATCCATCTCGTACTCCATTGTTAATATTATGTCAAATAAATGTTTGCCACTAATTACTGTCTTGTGTCATTTCTGCTTCTTGTGCCTCTGCTACTACTTTCCCGTGACATTTCGGGTTATGGGTTCCTATGCGATTCACATTCCTTTAGATGTTATCTACTACCTCTAAACATTTGTACCAATATTTTTGAGACACCCTGTATATATATATATTATGACTGTAAATTGTTCTCTGGTCAATTTGCCTGTTTTGCTGGATGAAAAAACCTCAGATTCTGGGGGTGAAAACCTTGCTATCTACGCCTGACATCGACTAACTCAGCCACGGAGTGAAAAAAAGCCCACTAAAATTCATCGCGTCATCGACGCGATTTGAACCCGTGCCTTTTCCACCCGGCGTGGGGAGGACAGTGACGATACCACTGTACTACTTGCATAAGAAGTATGGAGGACAATAGGGAAGACGGCCGCTGAATATCAATGAGGCAGGCCCATGACTCACCAGGTGGAGAGTGGGGAGGGAATAGCATGCTGTCTCCTCTTCCCCTCCCAGGAAGGGAAAAGATAGGGACCCTCCACAAGAGAGTGAGGTACAGATCGCCAATGCCACCAGCATAGCTGAGAGTTTTCACAGTCACTGTTAAAGTCCATATCAGTTGTCGGAGGTCCCCTGTGAGCCATTCATGGGGGAAGCCCTACTCAGTGAAGTTGATGTTGATAGTTTTTGGTCCACTCCAGTTCCAATTTGTGTGACTGGCTGGGTTATACGTTGTCCAACCAGGGAGTGGAATGTCCCAAATTTCGATTTCCTGTGTAACACACGCAGGAAATGTGTCACTAGTTCATCTGGTTCGAGTTGTTTTTAGTTGGTACTGTGAATAGCAATGAGCATTCTTCTCCTGGATAATAAGTCCTGGGCGAATCGTGAGAGTGCTTTGTAGTCATCCTCCGTTTCGAATAAGTGTGACTCTTGATTAAGAGGCATGTATCTTGTCCTTGTTATTAGGAGGTATCGCAGGTCCTCATAGTGTTGACATCTGTGCATCAGATGGTCCCATGTCCCCGCCTGCCCGCAAATATATAGTGGGCTATCAACCAAGCAGAAGGCTGCCAATTTGGCATTGTTATGGGTCATGTTCTGTGATTAGAAAGGTCAGATTCAGTCCTGAATGAAATCAGGGAGAGTCCGGGGGCACACCCTGTTAATATCTGGTAGGAATTTCCTTGTCACTTCTTTCATCGAACGAGCCCATCTGTTCTGCCATGCCCACTGCGGGTGTTGGATTAGGTTGGCTTTCTCTGTCTTCTGCTTGTTTGTGGGATCTGTGGTGCATCCAGCAAAGATAACTGGGAATCCCTTTGCAAGGTGGTATAGCATTACTGTTTGGATTACTTCTAGGTCCAGCGGTAGGCTCCCGCGAGGACTTGCAGAGCATGTGTGCTAACCGACGGTAGGCCCGGGTGATAACAAGGATTGTATCCAGGGTTCTTCTGTTTACAGCAGTTATGGATTTGTGGTACCATATAGGTGAGGCATATTTGATTACAGGGATGAAGATAGTTTTGTAATATAGTGAGAGGGTGCGTTTTTTAAGTCCCCAGTCCCTCCTGGGAACTTGAAACTAAGGCCGCATAGTTTCTTATTTTACTCCTTATATGTTTCAAGTGAGGTTGAAACGTTAAGTTGGTGTTCAGGACGGACGATGCCTAGATATTCAAGTTCCGTGGTGAACTTGAGGGTTTTAAATCCAATCTTTATATGTGGCAGCCGTCGAGGATCCAGTCTTCCTTTCAGAAGGATGGTGGAAGTCTTTGTGGGGGAGATTTGTAAGAAGTGGGTCGAGGCCCATTCTTGTAGTTTTGTCATTTCCTGGCTGGCTTGCAAGGCTCTCCAGTTGGGCTCTTGAGTCTGCCGTTATCATAAGAACGAGATCATCTGCAAAGGCCTGGGAGCGGGCATCACCCACGTCTAGGGGAGGAACTCGTCGACAACTGTATTCCACAGGAGCGGCCCCAGGACCGAACTCTGTGGACCGGTCTAGTTAGTCTTCTATATGGCTTGTTTATGGCTATTTCTCGTCTTGAGCGATACGATTTCATTATGTCACAGAAGTTCCTTGGTATAGAGGCCTTCCTCATTCTTGCAGGGATGCCTGGCCACCACATGGTGTCAAACGCCATGTGGTGGCCAGTCAATCGAAATGGCCAGAAAATACTTATTATCACATGCCACAGCAGCATCTAGGAGACGTTTCAGTCCGTCGGTGATGAAGACTCCGGGCTTGAACCCAAACTGGTTTCAAGGCCGGAGTTCAAGTCCGGCTGTGTCGTAGTGGGATTGTATTCTTCTGGACAGCATCATTTTTCAAGACGTTTGCTCGCAACTGTTAGAAGGACATTTGGTCGGTATGAATCTGGTCTGTCTGGGGGGGGGGGGTTTCAATATCAGTTTCATGTTCACAGTTTTCCAGTCTTCGGGAAAAATGCCTGTGGTGATGCATCTGTTGTATAGGGTTAGTAGTAGTTTTGGTACAGTTTCTACTGTCTTCCTCACGATTTCTGGCTCTAGGAGGTCAAGACCTGGGCACTTTTTGTTTTTTATCTGAGCTGTTGCTGCCCCACGGAGTTCCTCCTCTGTGAATGGAGCTTCTAGCTGTTCGGTGGTATAGTTTTCATTGGCTTGTTGGATCTTGTGCTGCTGCAGTGTGATGGGTGATAGTGGTTCTGGAAAGATTTCATTCAAGATATGATTTATTGATTCTTCCTACATAGTTGCCAATGTACCCTGCAGAGTTTGCATTGTGGCGATGACCTCATCACTGGGGAGTTTGTTAGTGGTGATTTTGTACACCACTCCCCAGGGGGTTTCATTACCTGTTGTGGAGACAAGGTGACTCCAAAGATTTTTATCGAGGGGCTCTTTCTTTTTGGAGACTTAGATGTCAGACCCATTGTCGGGATCTAGAGATTCATGATGATATTCTGCATGTCTTATTTTGTTTCCGTCTTTATGACTAGTCCTAAGTTTCTAGTTTTTCGTACTGATTTAATTTTAGCCGTTTTGAGATCTTCCCTTAAATTGGTCAGGATTTTTGCTTTCAATTCTTCACTTGAGCACACTTCACTTCCCTCTGCTAGCCTGAAGACTACCAGATTCGGCATTGGTAGTAATGGTTGCCTGTTTTGCTGCTTTTCATTCGTTGGTTTTCTAGTGGTGTTGCTTTTTCGGTAATTCGCTGTTTTGTGTACTCCTCAACGCTTGGGTATATGACTGAGCACGCTGTAGCATTTGTTTGCCATCATCTGCATGAAGACCTCCAACATCGCCACAGCCGTGTGATGCTGCACATAGGTATTCATCAGAATGGTCTCCAGTTTGTTCCACTGCAGGACTATTTCTGTTCGAAGGGATGATGAGATCCTACCACTTTTTTCTCTCATGAGGTTCTCCAGGTCAGTACGCAGTATAAGTGTCTGCTCTGGTAAAGTCCTATTTGGGAGCGTTGGGTCAAAGATGAGGGTCTTAGATGGTTTGGGTTCAGGTACTTTGCTTGTTTCTTTACTCATCTCTTTATCTGCCTCTTCAGTCAAGTCTAGTTGGGTATCCTTAGGTTTGCCATTACTTCTCATTTCTCTATCATTTTGGGGTACTTGCTTCTTTGTTCATTTCTTACAAGCTGGTTTGGTTGTCGTGTCATCTGGCTTTTCTGCAATTTCTGTTGCAGTATGGTCCTGCGTGGAACCTACCAGGGGCGAAAACGAGGTGGTGATCCATGCGAGACGGCTCTTGTTCATTCATTTCAACGTTTTCTGTATAATCGGGGTCGATGTTGGATTATCGGGGTCTGAGTCACTTGGGATGATAGGACTTGCCAAGACAAGCAGAAAGATCTGTCCCCGCTTTCTGGGCAGTTGGTTTTGCCGAATTGTGGCTCCTTGGCAGCTGTGCGGCAGTGGGCACAAACGTAACGCGCTTTAGCTACATTTGTCATTTTAGAAATTAACGACCGTCCTGAGAAATTTCCGCTCAGGGATCGGCCGCAGTCACCATTGCAGATTTATTATGTGTTTTACCTTTTTCAGACAGGCCTGACAGGTGTGTACAAAATCTTCTGACGACATATTACTCATTTCACTACTATTATTGGAAAGAAGCAAATTTAACGTTTATCAGAATACTTTTACGGTAGTTTGTTCTGTTAGAGCAGACACAAGGAAAGGTCACTATTGTTCTTGACACAGAGAAAGTAAGTCACTATCAGTTCAGATAGTCATCCTCGGGGCATTGAGACACAGACAGGTGGTCTTCCCTCAGTAGAGACAATGCAAGATCGCTTTAGGCTAGGACACAACGGGGAACACCCCTCCCCAGTCAAATAAATGTCGTTTAGCCATGGCAGCAGAAAAAGGTTTGATCTCTGCACTCTCCAATTCTAGGACAATGGCGCCGTGGTGAGCTGACCCATTGTTACTAACGTTGGATAAATAACGAGCTAAAATATACGAAAATACCCAAGTAAATGAAAAGCAAATCTCACCATTTGGAGGAGCTCCCTTAAAAACTCTGATATGACAAAAATCCGATCTTTAGCTCAAGTTAAAACTAGTTAATCAGATCTAAATTCGCGGAGCAGAAAACAACACGTATGAACTGAAGCGCGGCCTTATTGGCGATCCATCTACTTGGAGTATAATTTATTTTAAAAACATCAATTTGATCCTCTTTAAAAAACAGCAAACCACAACCTTTGTTTGTTGCTTGGTATTATTATGTTCTCGCGTCCTTTCTCTGCATGTCAAAATTTATAGTAGTGTCACCACCATTTCATTTACACTAAAGAGAATACTGAATCTAAATAACAAAAGGGATAAATTATTTTTGAAGAATTAGAAATCTTTTAAGAGAAATATTTTCTTGGCGAGGAGTAGAAAATTGAACGTTTCAGCCTGCGAGGAGCAAATCTGTGATTAATTTCACGAAAGGATCATAGAATTCTCATATGTTTCGTGGTTCTTCCTGTAGACCTTCTTCAGTGAGAGTATTGCTGTTTTCCCAACACCGTGTGCCCTCACGAGTAAGTCAGTTAGTGGAATTGCCATCCTCTCTGCACCAGGTGACAAAGACAAGTTAGAATCCCATCGATAAGGTGGGGAATTTTTAAGGGCTCTTTGTGGCTGAATTAGTCCATCTCAGGTGATGGTAGCGTGGTTTTTTTCCCGGAAATTCGGGTTTTTCGTCCTGAAAACAGTAAACCGGCCACACAGAATTTACAGACATAATATATAATTTAAATGCAATTTACAGACATAATATATAATAAATAAATTTTCTGTTTATACACTGTATTTATCAGTCATGGGCTTGAACACAGGTCATTCAAAGCACATGTACTTACACATATGCACCTTCGCGCCTGACTGCACAATATGGCCTAAGTCACTGATGCGCCTAAAATCCTTCAACAATAGCACCATCTGTCACACACCAACTGCCTATAACAGACATGGGAAGAGTTTCAGAAACTGTTCAAATCCTCTGGATATATGGGAGTTCTTTTCTATCCACAAATGTCAAAAGCATGTACATGCCTGCATAATTTAAATTACTGGAACCTCTGCATCCCAAATTTTTCATTAGGAAAATCCTAGCACCTCACTTGTGACTTCGCTGCCTGGAGTACGTGGTTAAATAAGATATTAAATATGTTAAATATATTTCCTAAAACTTTATACTTTAAAAAAATAAATATAACAGTTTTAAACAGATTATTATAAACCTTTCATGAGTCGGTATCTGTGTATGCCAGTTGATTCCTACATTCGCCACAGTTGGAAATTACTGTTATACGAGGGCTGTTTGAAACCTTGGTCTCTTTGAACTCGGCGCTCCGTAGCCAGGTGGGAAGGAGTAGCAGTGCATAGCACACACTTCTTGATTAGACCGGGGTTCGAGCCCGTCACCACCAAATACGGAGGATGCGGAAAGGTCAAGGGAATGACCACCGCATATTCCCGGAGCGATATGGCTTTACTTGCTAATGCTCCTAAAAACCAAACAAACAAACAACTCTTTGAACTCGATTGCTCTTCAACTTTTTCAGGCCTTCTGTAGATTCATATCTGATAATTCTCTCTTAGCTCTGTTTTCGGATGGTCGTGCTAATGGTAAGCAATGGGCAACTTGGTTTAATCCCAATCTCCATACAACTTATCTTTTGATTAGACATGGTTCCCTATTTGCAAAGTTAAGGGAATTTGAAACCAATGCGCCTACTCTATGTATTTGCGGATACCGGAAGGTTTTGAACCATCTTTTATATATTCGCACTTTGAAATTTTCAGTTCAACTATTCAGAAGAAGCAGGATCTTGTTGTAGTTGGAGGAGCATGAGCCAGATACTGAATGACAGTTGAAAAAGGTCATGACGTGCTACATTAGAATGGAATATTATCATTATGGTAAACAGGGTGGATGCAGGATGAGTGGTACCATTTTGATTATAGGTGGGGATCTACCCTGTGAACACTACCGCTTCTCAGGCACCTCACAATACATCCTCCAAGATGCCTCTTCCACTAACAGGTGATTCAGAGCAGTCATTGAGGAGACAGTTGACGCTTTTCGGGAAAACCCAGTTTTTTAGATGCAGAGGAAGCAATATTTGTGATGTGCTTTTTATGTATATGTTATATTTATTTCTTGTGTGTGTTCTGTTTCGTGGGGCCTCTTGGAATTGTAGGCTGTTTTTAGATGTAAGGCTTCGCCAATAGTGACACTGATTATTTTATTAAAATAAAATAATCAGTGTCACTATTAGCTTGTTGAAAGCATGATGATGCTACTGCCAGTCGTAATCCTTTAATGTGTTGGATGGCGGACGTGTTAGAACGCAGCACCATTTCCAGCCTCTGTTGTGGGCTCCTGAATTCAAAACTGAATATTATTTCGATTACAAAAACAGCAAAATACAATATTAAGGCCTTCTACTCGGGAAATGAAACTATTAGCGAAGAACATTAAGAAAACAAGACCTTGTAACGTAGTAAATAACAATCCTGTAGTCAAGTAAATTAAGCAAAAAATGCTCTGCCATCTGGCGGAATATTCATGCTAATTAAAATAACAAAGGGATCTGCAGAAATACACAACCAGCTTATTATTGTGACCCTTGTTATTACCGTAATTATTATTACTCCAACAAATTAACGATTAATATTTTATTTGAATTTTTTTCAGCTCTGGACACGGACAATGTGACAGTAAAGAAACAGGTGTTCGAGCTTCTGTCGGCTTTATGTGTATACAGCGGTGAAGGTCATCTACGTGCCCTCGAGACTTTGGAGCATTACAAGGTTAGGACAAAACTTTCAATAAGTATATCGAATCGTGATAGCGGTGAAAGGGGAAAACTCGACACGATTTACGCCTCTGTTAACTGTTTCGTCATGGGATCGTTTGAATGGAAGAGATTTATTTCTTTTGTTTGTATACGTATGTGTGGGAAGAAGTACCCCCTTCAGTAAATGTGTTTGTTACACATTGCCTTTCGATAAGTACAAAGGCGGCTATTTTAAACTCACTCCAGGGGTTGGAGTTCTCCTCCCTAGTTAAAGATGTATGGGTTGGAGTGGTAAAAAAAAAAAAAAAAAAGAGAGAGGGAAAGAAAAGTCTTCCAAGCTCATTTTGGTGGGGATTTCTCCCTTAGGGTTTTAGTTTTTGTCTGGGGGGGGGGAGTTTAAAAAAAAAGAATTTTTATTTATATATTATTTTCTTTATTTTTCGTAGGGACCGTACATACTTAGTTGAGGAGTGCTGTTAATTACACCTCCCCTCCTACCGGAGATATGCAGTTTTACATTTTATTTAGAAAGAATTTTTTTTTTTTTAAATCACTGTTTTTCCTTTCCGATTATGCATTTTTTGCTTCATACTAAAATACTTTTAATTAATATGTGTGTAAATAAGGAGATTAATGATACTGTATATATCCAGTATTAAATTTAATGACAAATGACAAGAATGTAGCTTTCAGGATAAAATGGAGCCCTTCATCAGCAATATACAGATTCTAACGGAATAATGACGTTAGAGACAAAATTTAATAGACAGAGCTGTGCACGCTGTGAAAGGCGCCTCCGTAGCCAGGTGGGAAGGAGCAGCAGTGCATAGCACACGCTTCTTGATTAGACCGGGGTTCGAGTCCGTCACCACCAAATACGGAAGATGCGGAAAGGTCAGGGAATGACCACCGCATATTCCCGGATCAATATGGCCTTAGTTGCTAATGCTCCTAAAAAAATAACCAAATAGCACGCTGTGATGTGCGCATGGCCGCGAGATTGAACATTCAACTACTAGATTGGCGCTCATTGTTTTTGCACGAACTTCTGTGGGTTTGCTGCTAGCGTTTATCCAGCTTCAAGACAGTTATTTCCAGGATAGGGTGTAGCCTCGTGCCCTTGCAGTGATTCATGGTTCTTGAATTGCATGATATGTTGGCTATATCATTGCATGATATAGCCAGAGGCGATGGCTAATCACGTTATAAGGTCATGGTGAGTCGACCAGAAATGTTCCGCGATTGTGGAGTGGTCATTGTCACCAAGGCGAATTGATCTGTAATACTCCGCAAGGCGGTCTTGAAGGCGCATCGAACTCTCTCCTATGTAGCAACTGCCACAATCTTTGCAAGTTACGCGGTATAACACTCCGCTACGCAAAAGAGGGGCGACCGGAGTTTTCACGTTAGAAACCAGGGAACGTAAGCTTCTACCAGGTAGTTGTACGCATTTTATACGATATTCCTGGAGGATTTTCGAAATTTGGTTCGACATGCTGGGACAGTAGGGGAATATATTATTATTATTAAATCCGTTTATTATGATAGCAAGTGATTGCTTTTCACTTGAAAAGCAATCACTTGAAGGGTGTACAAAAATGCAGGAATGGCAATTTTTACAATACAATATTTACAAAACATGTTTGCAATATTTACAAAAGTGTAAATCATTTACAGTATTATTTACAGAATGTAATTATCGACATTAGAAGAGTTCACAGTATCATATAAAATTAGATGTCTAACAGTTATTTTATATTTTGGTCATTCCATCCTATTTATAAAGTTCAAGTTCCTAGCTTCTTTCTAGTTCAAGCTTCTTTATACTTCTATAGTTCAAGCAAGCTGTAAACTTCAGAGAGGCGCTTCACTCTGTACTGCTTGCCTTCAGAGTATTTCCCAGGGTCTATTGCCAATGAATTAAAAAGGGTGACTGCGTTGTTCGGAAAGAAGTTCTTCAGACAGCACAGGTTGGACAGTATAGAATGCAACGGTAAGTAGGGACTGTCATTATTGCGTCCACCACGTGGAGTAGCGATAACTCCATGAAGACTGGGGCGTCAATCACACCGGTAAGCATCTGAGACAGAAGAAGAATATTCCTGGATGCTATGTGAACTCTCCAGGGAGTGATCTTTAGATTGGTATATAAAACAGCCCTGGAGATGGTGAATGCGTTGCCCGGTAGGTATATTGTCATATAGGCGGTAGGCATATTGTCATGTGGTGATGATGGTCTCGGGCTGATTGCGAGCTCTTGCGCTTGTAGCAAGCACTGGTCTAATATGTGGGTTGGATAACTACAATTTACCAGGTCAGTTTTTACCCTGGATATCTTGAAATCCAGATTTCACGCTGGTAGCAAACCCACAGAAGTTCGTACGCCAACAATGAGCGCCAATCTAGTAGTTGAATGTTCAATCTTGCGGCCATGCACACATCACAGCGCGCACAACTCTTGTGTCTATTAAATTTTGTCTCTAACGTCATTATTCCGTTAGAATCTGTATATTGCTGATGAAGGGTCCATTTTACCCTGAAAGCTACATTCTTGTCATTTGTCATTAAATTTATTACTGGATATATACAGTATCATTAAATTTTTGTTGAAACCAGGACATCTACATTGTATGCTTCATTTTATATTCAGTGGAATCCTAACGATTCATTTCTTTCAAAGGGTAGACGTTTCATTGAAATCAATCTGTCGATATCAGTTTGTTGTTAGTTTAAATCGGTTAAGTTGCTCATGTTTTGTTAAATGCTATTTAAAAGAAAAGGTTGTTGTGAAAGCGTTTTCAGACATAAAAGGAGGTAATCAATCGAATTGCGAAAAGTTGAAATGCTGACATGTCTATTCACAGACTTGGTCAAAACTCTGACAGCTTATAACAGCTTGAAATGCTAACCGGGTTGTTAAAAGTAAAGTATCCTATGTAGAGGGCTCTGGAGCGAGTTCTAAGACTAGTAGTTGAATGAAGAGAAATTTGGACAACAGGTACAATAAAGAATGCGCTCGCCATTTATTGGAAAAAAAATATTTGTCACTATGTGGCGCTGGGTGGCAATACAAATCACTTGAACAGCGCTACAGTTTTTCAACGTGTCCTCCATTTTAGTCAACAACAGTTTCCATTCGAAGAACAGCATTTTCTACAGCAGAACGTAACAAGTCAACTGGAATAGTCAGCACATGACGTCTAATGTTGTCCTTCAGATCTGCCAGAGTTTGACATCCTTCCCGATACAGAATGTAGAGTGTGTTTATTGTCAAACGGCACCAGGGGTTTCCCCCATCTCCCCGTAGTATACAGTACATTGTGAGTGTGAAACAGAACACTGTCAATGCCAGAGGTTTAAAGGTATATGGATTTTGTATATGTGTACTGTCGTGTACCGTTGTTCCTCTGGTCATTTAGCCGCTGGGCCCCATTAGGGACCCAGCGGCTAAATGACCAGAGGAACAATTAATACACCTGGTTCTTCAAAAAACCCCACAACCAGAAGTCTCATGGGGTGAGTTCCGATGATCGGGTTGGCCAAAATGTCTGGAAACAACGGCTGATGACCCGTTCGTCTGTAAAATGTTGCCTTAGTAATCTTTGGACACAACGGTGTATGTGGAGTGGCGCACCATCTTGCATGAATATGGTATCCAGAAGGCACCCACGTTGTTGGAACTCTGGTATTGCGAAATTTGCCAACATTTCATAATATCGCTGTCCAGTGACGGAACAGGTGCGGGGTCCAGTCGGTGTTACCTGTTCAAAAAAATATGGCCCAATCATTAATGTGGCCGTAAATCCACACCACACTGTCACTTTTGGTGAATGCAACGGGACCTCTTGGATAACTCGAGGGTTTTCTGTTGCCCAAATGCGACAATTGTGCGTATTCACTTGTCCATTTAAGCAGAAGTGGGCTTCATCACTCCAGAGGATGTTCCATGGCCAAGTGATATCCACTGTCAATCGCGCCAGAAACAAAAGTGCGTATGTGAAACGAATATTTGCATCACCATGCTTTAGCTGCTGTAGCATGTGCATCTTGTAAGGATAATACCGCATCACCATGCTTTAGCTGCTGTAGCATGTGCATCTTGTAAGGATAATACCGCATCACCTGACGCATTATTAGCCTTACAGTGGAATACGGCATGTCCACTTCACGAGAAATAGCTGGCACACTTGCGCTACCACATGGAGATTGACTCGATAAATCCACGTCAGGCATAGCCACATCTTCAACACGAGAGGAGTTCACTCGTTTTCGACCTCTACCTGGTTGAACACCCAGATGTGCTGTCGCTTCAAATTTCGCAATCATTTTGCAGACAGCACAAACAGTGATAGAGGTCCACGCCTTATGCGCTTCTGACGCCGGAATTCTCTGATATCCGCAGCTTCACTAATAGCGCCTTTTCCTGCAACGTTGTTGGCATTGCTGCTGTAGTGCAGGCAAACATCTACTGTATGATTTTGAAGAGACTGCTTTCCTTTCATACAGTACAGTAGAGCTGAGTAGTGGCGCTGTGGCAATAACTTACGATTATGTAATAA
This sequence comes from Mastigoproctus giganteus, assembly GCF_048544385.1. Lineage (NCBI taxonomy): Eukaryota > Metazoa > Arthropoda > Arachnida > Uropygi > Thelyphonidae > Mastigoproctus > Mastigoproctus giganteus. The sequence goes on along the minus strand of NC_143584.1, from coordinate 186,990,610 downwards.
TGTAAGTTAGTTGCATAATCGTAACCAAGAAACAAATTTTTTTTTTTCAATAAATGGCGAGCGCATTCTTTATTGTGCCTGTTCAAATTTTTCTTCAGTAGTAGCCTTAGAACTCGCTCCAGAGCCCTCTACATAGGGATACTTTAATTTTAAAAACCCTGTCTATATATATATATATAATACTGGTTTTCTTCATTATCCAGCAACCGAATATTATTCTTCTTCTTCTGGAATTATAAACACAGGGTGGGTCTTAGCCTCCTCGACGATGTTCCACCAATAAGCCCTCTCAGGAGTCAAACTTCTCCAACTTCTTTTTCTCGTGGTCTTTAAGTCGTTTTCTACGTCATCCATCCATCCATCCATCTTTTTTTGTGGTCTTCCTCTTGCCCTCCTCCCTGTAGGCTTCCATTTCATTATATTCTTGGTTGTTCTGCTATCATCCATTCTCATAACATTTCCCAACCAGGTAAGTCTCTGGCTCTTGACAAATCTGACGATGTCTGCACACTGAATAAGGTGGTCAAGTTCATGGTTCACCGAATATTATTATTATCACTAAATATTTTATTGCCTGCTAATTACATAATTACCATTGCTGTAATAATGCCTTTTGTGCAGCTTTTCTTACATTTATTACTATGTACCTACAAAATGATGCTTCAAGCAATAACAGTATACAATCTTAGTTATATCATTGTACACTGCTGTGCAAAACCTAAGGACCAACACTATTTCTAATGGTTACAACCACAAAATGTTTACTTAAGGTACTCTTTACTGATGAGAGTAGATTCAGTCTCAGCAGCGATTCTGGACGTCAGCTAATCTGGCGAGAGGTTGGCACACGGTATCATCCCGTAAACATCACTGAAAGGGATCGATATGGCGGTCGAGGTATTCTCGTCTGAGGAGGCTTTATCTTGGATGGACGTACACAACTCCAGATACTGGAAGGCGGTACTGTACTGAGGTAATTATTCCCCATGTGCGTCTGTTCCGAGGTGCCATTGGCCCCGAGTTCGTGTTTATGGATGATAACGCCACACCCCATCGCACTGCTGCTGTTGGTATGCTTTTGGAAAGTGAAGATATTGTTCGTATGGATTGGCCTGCCCGTTTCCGTAGATCTAAATCCCATCGAACACATATGGCGACTCCCCAGAGCGGCCTAGCGGCACGTCCACACCCACCAGAAAATGTTCACCAGCTGAAGATGCCGCTAACAGAGGAATGGATGATGTTACCGCAAGAACTTATCAACAACATTGTTCTAAGTATGGACAGGCGGTGCCTGCATCGATATTAGGGGGGGCCATATCTCCTACTGAGGACCACCTCTTTCCTTTGTTCCATCTTTGGCAGTGTATCTGTATCATCGCAGCCAGTGCTATGTTTTGTTTCCGTTGTTGTGTCGGTGTTGTTTCCTTCATCATTTCTGTACCTCACGAAGTTCCTTTGGTATGCTTTTCTCATATCCAGGCCACCCCTATGAGAAGCTACAGGTGAAAACCTAATTGGTCCTTAAATTTTGCACAAAAGTGTAATTACTGATCTGAAGCAAGGACTGTTAAAATTTACCCTCTTCATTTATTCTGATTGGTGACATATCCAAGTTTTGGTCTTGATTCTCAGTCACGAAGTACCTTTCTATAAAAGATAATAATAATAAAATACAACTCCTGATGTTTTTCCACGAAGTGCTTGTAAAATATATATAACGATAACCGATATGTCGGCATTGTGAGTAGAGTTACCACCTCTCCCTCTCTACAGCCTGATCTACAGGTTTTGTCATAATTTCTCCGGGTCACAGAGGAATGGAGGAAAGAATAAAATTTCAGTTCCATTTTGAGGTGAATGTGATATAATTATATGCTTTTCGCTAATGTATGTAATTTTCAAAAATATTTAATACTTGTATCATGTACTATACTGTTTCAAATGGCATTGATAAGGTCCTAAATAATTCTCAGATATGTTATTTATAGTAATTTTTTCCCTGATACATAACAATTAACAAATTACTTCTTTCATTAAAAAGTAATCTAAAAGATATATTGTTTAACATGAAAAAAATTACAGGATTACCTTAACTAATTCTTCCACTCCCGCAGTCATCTGTGGGTCACAGATTTTGATAGATGGCAGTCTAGTTGACCTCTTGCATTATGGCTTTTTATTCTTTCTGCATTTTGTACTCGTTGCCGATTTTATTCCGTCTGCTACATTTTGTATTTGTTGGTCTTTTGACCAGTGACAAATCTTGGTCAAAAAATTGGAAATGAGGACGGACAGTGGCGATTTTATGAAAGGGGGATTAATGCAGTATTCTGGGGAATCATATTGGTTTAATTATCACGTAACAGTTAAAAAAACATTGTTTTACTAAGGGGATTATAAGCCCTTTAGTCGTTGTCTGGCCAGCCACATCGGGAGGCTTTTATTAATTTCCACTGAAGAAGTTTTAATTCCTGACTTTTAAATGTATATTAGTCACACGGTTATACGAGGGGTATCAGAAAATTCGTACCCTCACCTAGATAAAACATCAGTAGGACGATGCCGATTTTAATATCAGTTGTCTACATATTCAGTAACCATCATGTGAAATTTCATTCCCGTAGGTGATCGTACACCAGAGGTGGAACCCGGAATCTGAGAAAGGACGCTGTGGTTGACAAAGTGGAGTATCGAGCAGTGATCACGTTCCTGCATTTGCAGGGCAAGAAAGCTCAGGAAATTAACGAAGAAATGAAAGCTGTGTATGGGCAGAATTGTCCATCCTATAATACTGTAAAAAAGTGGAAACGGGAGTTCCAATGCGGTCGTACAAGTGTCTTTGACGAGCCAAGAGAAGAAAGGCCATCAACATCCACAGACAGTGAGGCTGTTGCAAAGGTTGAGCAGCTGGTGCTGAGTGACAGACTTGTGACAATTCATTTCATTGCAAATGCAGTGGAAATTAGTTATGGGTCTGCCCACAGCATTTTACATGACCAAATTGTGATATTAGGGTCACCCGTAAATGATTACATCTACCCTTATATTTATTTTGTCTGTAAATTGCGTGTGTTCTCTAGTTGATTTGCCTGTTTTGCTGGACGAAAAAAACCCAGTTTCTGGAGAAAAAAAACCTTGCTATTTACCCCTGAGACCGATTAACTCAGCCACGGAATGAAAAAAAAAAAAAAAAAAAAAGGCCATTCAAGTTCCTCGCGTTATCGACGGGATTCGAACCCGGGACTTTTCCACCCGGTGTAAGGTGTATTTAGTGTCAGACGGCACCAGGGGTTTCCCCCATCTCCGTGTTGCTTTCATTGTGGGTGTACCAGTTCACTGGGAAATGCCAGAGATTTAAAAGTGTGTAGGCTTTGTATCTGTGTGATGTCGTGTACCGTTGTTCATCTGGTCGTTTAGCCGCTGGACCCCTGCTGAGGCCCAACGTTGCCCCACCTTCGCCCCGTGGAGGCAGACCAGGAACCAATAGTTTTAGTTTCACTCTGGCAGGTCCTGCCACCTAATTTCCTGAGATTTCAGAGGCTAGAACCTAAAAAAAAAAAAAAAAAAAAAAAACGCGCGCGCTCTTTTATATGCACGTACGTACAGACAGAGACATATATCCATCATCGTCGGTTTGATGATCGTTAGGTGAGGGGGATAATGCTTGCATAATAAAGGCCGAAAGAATGGGCGAACGGGAATTTTGACATAATTAAGTTTTTGTGTGTGGGACATTCGCTAGCATAAAGATAGAGTGGGTGGGAGACTGAAGGCTGGGGGGGTTAAGGCAGAAATATGGGGATGATAGAGTAGGCAACCCCAGAAGTCAGTGAGGCATGCCCATGCCTCACCAGGAGAAAGTAGGGGGCGCCGGGGGGACTGTCCCACCACCGGCGCAGGGGAGGGGGTGGAAAGGCACCAGGCAAGGGAGCCCGGTGAGCTGAAGAATAGATGTTCTTTGGTTATAATGGTAGTGGGTTGTGGGCTGCGGCCATTTGGTTTCTCCTCGTCCTCCTCCTCGTGAACAGTGCCTGTGCATAATCCGAGAAGGCTTGATACTCCTCCTTTGTGTCTAGGAGGTGATGTTCTTGTCCCTGTGGTAAGTAGTGGATTCTGGTGAGTAAAACACCACGTAGGTCTTCATAGAGCCTGCAGTCATACATTAGGTGCTGCCAGCTCTCCAGCCCCCCGCAAGTGCAAATTGGATCAACCTGAATCCCAAGTAGAGACAGTTTGGCATTAATAGCTCCGTGTCCAGTTAAGAGGTACGTTGCTTGTAGACCTGGGGAGAACCAGTTGGGTGAGGTTGGGTAGTTTTGTTCAATATTGGGTAGAAATTTCTTTGTGATCTCTCCCTTTTGAGAGTTGCTCCACCTTTCCTGCCATGCCTGCTGCAGGTGAGTTTGTATCTTCTTCTTTTCCACATTTCTGTTGCTGGTTAGGTCAATAGTGAACCCCAGAAAAGTCTGTGGGGTGCCTTTGTCTAGGTAGTATAGTAGGCCGCGTTGTATGATTTCTAGGTCCAGCGGGAGAGTGCCTGCGAGCACTTGCAGGGCGTGAGTGCTCACCGTGCGGCAAGCGCGAGTGATGGTTAGGAGGATGGATCTGTGAATTTGGTCCGTGATACGTCTGTTTACTGCTGTTGTAGTTTTTTGAAACCATGCACCGGATGCGTAAGTGACGATCGGAGTGAAGATAGCTTTCCACCCGGTGTGGGGATGACCATCTGCACATGTCTGAGGTCTCCGCACAATAGGTTCCAAGATTGCTGACGCCTTTGCAGAAGCAATGTTCTCGCCAAATGTTGGATTTGTGTGCAGCTTCGAACTACTGAAGCACCCACCCTATTAATTAATAGGGTGGGTGCTGCAGTGATAGAACGTAATGTGAGGAGATGAATTATGCCGTTCAGTCTTGACATCAGATGGGTATACTTCAGGATGAATATGCCCAAAGAACGGTTTCATCCAGACTGAATTGCACCAGAAATGAAGTTTAGTGCTGGTAGCGTGATGGATTTAGTTCACTGGTTGTGAACCAAGTTCAAATCCATGAAACCATGAATGCAACAATCTGTTACGAAATTCTGGACAATTTCGCCTTACCTGTATTATATTATGGTAATTCTTTGGTCAGGTTGGCCATATTTATATCAAACCATAACAAAGTATGGTTAGTACAACAGTGGTTTCGGCAGAATAATATGATGAACCTTCCATTTTCTCCAGCCCAGATCTGAATCCAGTAAAACATCTTTAAGACGTTTTAGAAACAGGCAATTAATAGCCAGAAACACACGTTCCTGGTTCAAGCAGAGAACTCGTCATTCATAGGAGAAATGGAGTAAGATTCCATTTTCCACATACCAAAAAAACTTGTAGAAAGCATCCCCGGAGGGTTATTGATATCATTAAAATCCATGGGGAGCCATATACGACATTAAAATTCTTTTCTCTAACTAGATGTTTTGTTTTTCATTTAGTATTCTTAATATACGTTGGAAGAGAGTGTATTTGTACACTAAATAGTGCGTCGCCACTGGTGAGAGTAGACGGAAGGGTATGCACATATCTCTAGTTCACAGCTCTCTAGTTTAAACGAAATTTTTAATTCAGCGAGAATCTAGGCCTTATTTTCATAAACGCTCGCCTTGCCTCAGTTCCAAATGATATGCTTATTTTTTATTACTCTCACTATAAATACACTGAGTGATCACTGAATTATGACCACTTACCTAATACTTCGTAGGTCCTCCTTTTGCCCTCAGTACAGCAGCTATCCGACATGGCATTGATTCAACAAGATGTCGGAAGCGTTCGGGAGGTATGGCTAACCAAGTTATGTGTAATGCGGTCAGCAATTCAGGTATGGAGGTGATTGGTGTATCCAGCCGCCTGATATGCCTTTCCATAGCGTCCCACAAATGGTCTATGGGATTGATATCGGTGGAGTTCGGAGGCCACTCAAAATGCTGGAAGTCAGAACTGTGTTCCTCAAATCATTACTGCATAACAAGTGCCCGATGGCTCAGCGCATTATCATCTTGGAAGACACCATAGCCATTCGGGAAAAAGTGTAACATAGCGGGGTGTACATAATCAGCAAGCAGTTGACGATAGCGGAGACCACTGATACGTTGTTCTACATGCACCAGGGGTCCATGTTCTTGCCAGTGAAACATGCCCCACACCACACAACTGCCTCCACCGGCCTGCACTTTTGATACCATGCATGATGGATCAAGAGCCTCATGTTGTTGACGCCAAATCCGTACGCGACCATCCACGGTGTGGAATAAATAACGTGACTCATCCGACCAGCATACCTTCTTCCAGTCTTCTAACGTCCAACTTGCATGCTCTTTGCACCAGGCGAGTCTTTTACGCCGATGAACCATGGTTAGAAGAGGATGCCGTAGGGGTCATCTGCTGGTATAGCCCATACGTGCGACGCATGGTCATGCCAGATATTGTTCCGGGTTGGCTCATGTTGTATTGGGTAGTCAACTCTTCAATAGTGCTGCGCCTGTTCGCCTGTACGAGTCGTCGGACCTGGCTCTCACCTTTAACATCAACCTTTCGCTGACCTTTGCGTTTTTGCCGTCGGGTCGTTGTTTGACCATTTTGACGCCAGTCCTGATACACTTTAACTACGGCGGCTCTCGAAGAGTTCAGCTGTTTGAGAAATCGAGGCACCAGCTCGTCGAGCACCCACAACCTGTCCTTTATCAAAGTCCGATAAATCCTTCCTTTTACCCATCACGCTCGGAATTTTACTACCTACTGAACCACTGACACCTTATCTATGCTACTTAGTTCGACTAACTGCGCACTCTCGTACCACACGTGGTCAACGGGTCGCATTCAGTTTTCATAGGGATGGTCATAATTCAGTGATCACTCAGTGTATATTACGTTAATAAAATATTAATTATATTCATTTGATTTCAATAACACTTATTTTTGTTAGACCAACAAGAGCGAAAGGTATCGTCTCAAGCTTATAGTCGATGAATTAAGAAACACGAAAACTGTCGATTATCAAACTTCTCTTGTGGCGTTTGTGAACTGCATTATTATCTCAGCACCATCACTGAAAGATCGGATACGAATTCGAAATGAATTCATCGGTAAGAATTTGTTTTCCTATCCTTTTATCGAAAGTGTTGTTTGGATTGAGTAGACTACTGTGCTATGATTTTGTTATCGAATCCTGTATATGTTAAATAATTTAATATGTAAATTCGAAATCTTATGTTCACCAATCAGACCGTACTTATTTTTAACAACAACGATTGCTAAAAGTAAACAGAGTAGTTGATTTTATTAAGTATACAGTATATTAGGACCCAATTTTCATTGATCATTTTTGATGGTCAATGAGTTTAAACAGAATGAGTTTGCAGGATTATTTGTTTCGAATACAGAGAATATGATAATTTTTTTGCAGAATATTTTATGTAACTATAAAATAATAATATATGAGAATATATCAGTAAATTATTTAAGTTAAAAAACTCCATTTTAGACAATTATATAGGCAATAGTAGTTCTACTGAATATAATTAAAGAATTTTACAGTTATATAATTATTAAGAACAGCGTATTTTTAAGCAGTAATGGGTCAAGTAATCTAAATTTAAATGAAAATTATCTGTATGATTTTAATTAAAATTTAATATGCTAAAATGGTTGCGTTTAAATTCTTATGAATTTTTATATATAATGTTGATTATTTTCCTTTCTGTTTCAGGTTTGAAAGTTCTGGATGTGATTAGCAAGCTACGGTAATAATTTAAGTTATTTATATTCTTACTTGATTAACCCATTATCTCATTATGATATGAAAGAAATTGTGGAAAAGTAACTTTTTTATTTATTATTTATTTATGTATCTTCTGTATTGGCCATCTAGGCAAATCTTCATCTATACGCACTGAACACATCCCATCCAGTGCCTTGTTTGATTTTTCAATAATGAAATTTAAAGCGCCTTAAATCGTGTCAGCAAAAGTCATAGTACTAGGAATATTTCTTAAAATTATTATTTTTTTAAAATTATGTGCCCCCCAAACTGACGTCTCTCTGTATCAATATAATTAAACTAGACTGACACTAAAAATTTGTGCATGTTAACCAATGCCCGTTGTGACTGCATAGCGACTACATCACTTGCTTCCTATTTCTGTAATAAGTCCTCGAATTAAGTAACAACTCTTTTAAGGGTCCAAACAAATTACAAGGAGCAAAAGGCACCACACCCCTTACTGTAGGGTGTGGTAGTGAGGAAGCATCTCCAATTTCAGATCCCTCTACGTATGCGTTCGTTATCACTATGACCGTGCAACTCCTGGTGTCTTGGTGGAAACAGATGCCTCTGGAGTATTGACTTCTATGCTTTAACAATGCGGTATTGTTGGCTTTTCCTTATTCTTCAACAGCTTGAGATAGTAATCTGAATTATTATCTTTCCACTCACTAAGAAAATGCAGATGACATCATTTGCTTCCAAGAAAACGCTAACCACTATCTTGCTCGTAGACTCCAAGTTAATGGCAAACGGTGCAAAGTCTTGAACGAAGTCTTGCTTATGATAAACATTCATTGTCATAACGAGCTTTAAGTCTGGTTAAAATTTCTCCCGGTTTCACGTTTTTTCGGCAGAAAATAACTTCACGATGCGTTACAGAACTTCTCATTTTCCTTTACTACCGTGTACTAATTAAACTACTGCGTGCTAACTATAGCACGACGTATTTTCAATTCAACAGGAACAGTTAGCGAATCTAACAAGTGCAACTGCTAAATGAAACTGTTTAAAGAAGTAATTCTAGAAGCTCTCCATCTTTTTACACCTTTAAAGCTTTATTATTCCAGACATATGACTAGAGAATTAATGAATTCAGTAACAGAAAAATGAAGTGGTGAATGTAAATTATGAAGAATCACTGAATACTAGTTCAGTGCCTCTTTATACATTACAAGTATAAATTAATTGTAATAACATTACTCAGGCAATATTAAGAAAGACTTTTTAATATCATTGGCAAAGAGATCGAAGGGGAGTAATAAAGAATTTTTTTCATGTGTGAACACTAAAAGGAAGGGACTTAACCATATTGGTCCACTACAAGGTAGCTTCGGTAAGTTCACTGATGTTACTCAAGTGTATACCAAATAACATCCTAAACGGAAAGCTGTTGAGCTAAATGAATTTTTACATAAATATTTATACGTAGGATTTCTTTTAAGATTGATAGCACTACTGGCTCAGATAACAGCTGTCAAGAACTAGACGATTGTGCGATCACCGAAAGCGGATTGGTGAGAACTTGCCATGCTTGAATGTGAAAAGGCCAAAAGTAATTGATGGGATAAATCCCATCAGTAACTTGTGCCTCCACTTGCGAAATCGTGTCTAGCTAATGTGATAAGCTGTCGTGAAGTTGTCACAAAAGAACTGGATATAAAGAATAATTTTTACATGGTATACATTTAAACGTAGTAAAGCTTTTTATACCATAACACCTAAGCGAACAGGCCCTCGACGGTGGCACAGTGGTTATAATCATCATCCTCCCACACCATCTGGAGAAGATCTGAGTTCGAATTGCATCAATTACGCGAGGAATTTTAATGGGCCTTTTTTCACTCCTTGGCTGAGTTAGTTGGTCTCAGACGAGGATTGCGCGGTTTTTTGCTTCTAGTAAACCGAGTGGGCAGGAGCGGGAGTGCAGTAGCACACGCTCTTTGAGTAGACCGGGGTTCAAGCCCCTGACTACTGAATACGGTCGATCTGCCAACCCGCACTGGACCAGCGTGGCAGATTATGGTCAATTTCCCTCAACATGAATTGTTGAGGAGGCTTCCATCCTGCAGTGGGTTAATAATGGCTGCACTTTACTTACTTTTTTTTACTAACAAAAGGGTGGTTAAATAATGGAAGACCAAGGGTGGTTATAAACGGCCGTTGCTCTTAATATGTTGAAGGATAGAGTGGAGTTCCAAAGGGTTCAGTAATGAGTCCATTGTTGGTCCTTTTGTTTGTAATGACTTTGATGAATGCCTAACAAGTTTAATGTCTAAGTTCGCTGATGACTGAAAAGTGAAATGGTGGTAGATATTAACCGAGATATTTTGCCTCAAAAAAAGACCTGGATAAAGTTAGTTGGTCTGAAAAATGGCAGTAAAGTACAACTTTGGGAAAAGTAGGGTTCGACATTTCGATAATAATAATAAAATAATTTCAGATTATTTTATTATTTGGGAAGCAACAACTTTAAGGCAGTTAACAATGAAAAGCACTTAGAAGTAATTGTGCAATCCGACATGCCCTCCAACAGGTAGGACAGCCCATGAATTTTTCTATTAAGGACATTATGGAATAATTGCCTTTTATCAGTTATTCCATTATATAATGCCTTCGTTAGACCACTTCTTCCTTGTATCGATTTTACCTTTATTAATATTGATTTAATGATTACTCCTCCACCTGATGACCAGGTGGAGGAGTAACTTTGGATTTCTTAATAAACCGGCAATTAAAAAAAAATCTCTTTTATATTTGAACTACCTCCGTAATAGGTCTTGTGCAGATTTTAAGCAAGCCAAACTTCTTTTAATTTAATTTTAAAAGTAGTTTTTTAGTTTTAAGATAATAGATTTTCGAAAGAAACAGGATTATAAACTTACAGACAACTGATAGTTTAACTTTATTATTTAAAAAATACAACAAAAATTACTTTTTGTGTACTTGTTTTAATCAGAAGGGAGTGTGTCGAAAGTGGAGATTCAGATTTAGCCGTTCAACTGGATGTATTTGATGAGCAGAGGTACACAGACGAAGGTCAACTAACGGGGCCTGATGGTGTTGACCTCAACAGTCACCTAGATGTGTTCTACGCCATATTACGACAGGTTAGCAATTACAAATTTTCAAACTGATTTCAAATACTAGATAACAGGTGTAGTTAAGGTCAGTTTTGTAACTTGTCGAAGTAAAAGTTACTGACATCACATTCCATTTGATTTTTTGGAATTTGGTTGAAAGAAGTTTTAAAATTGTACACTGTCTAGTAATTTAATATTTGTTGTATAATTAAGTGATAAACTTTTATTATAAGATTTTAAAATCTTTTTCTATTTAATCAGGTGGCGGAAACTCCGCAAGAAATCCCCTTTCTCAATGTTCTTCAACATCTACTAAGGGTGGATTCATCTCAGCCAATTTCTGATATAATCTGGGACACAGCAGAAACCTTGGTTCACCGAGCAACTCTTTTGGAAACTAAAGAGGATTCCGAAAAACTCCTCCGGTCCCCCAGTTATCATCACAGTTTGAATAAATTGAGACTAGTAGAAGGACGGTGTCAGTGCTCGTGCCATAAAGTAGAAGACGCCGAAGGGCGAACACGAAAGCGAACTCCGATGCAACTGAGTTTTACAGAAGGTTCTCGCACTCCAGGCGTGCTGTCCCCTACGAATTCTGTTCAGTCATTCAGTCCACAGAATGATGGTTCAAGGTCTCATACAATGTCACCGCCTCCTCCACCTCCGCCACCTTTACCTCCTCCTGGAGCTGGTATTCCTCCACCGCCACCACCACCTCCACCTCCTCCTCCATTAAACTTCGGTGTTCCGCCTCCACCTCCTCCTCCATTAAACTCCTGTGTTCCACCTCCACCTCCTCCGCCACCTCCTTTGTCTGCTATCAATGGATTTCGAAGCCCGTCCCCTATTCCACCACCTCCACCTTCTCCTACCCCTCCTGGACTTAGTCCTTTTTCGTCGCCTGCACAACTCGCTCAAGATCCCCCAGTCAGGTTACCTCAACAAGAAACTCCAAAACCAAAAACAAAGATGAAAACGCTGAACTGGAACAAAATTCCAAGTCATAAAGTTGTTGGCCGTAAAAATCTGTGGACTTTAGTCGCTAAAGCACACAACGGTAGTCCAAATGATTTGGACTTTGACAGCATGGAAGGACTTTTTTGCCAACAAATTACGATAAGTGGCCAAGCGTCTCCGCGTTTAGGAGGTCGAGATAAGACAGACAGCTTGGAGAGAAAGAGAAGAGAACCCCAAGAGGTACTTAAATCTTTAAACAGTAAATATTCCTCTAAAAATATATTTTAATTAACTTCATATAATTATACGAGAAAACTCTTTAACTTAAAGAAGGATGTTTAATTTATTTCTGTCATATCTTTATAGGTCACTTTTCATATACTGTGTTTTATATTTTGCAAATGTATATATTTTTCTTTATTTATTATTTATGTATTTATTTATTATTATTATTATTTTATTATTATTTTTTTTTTTTTTGCCCATTCCTGAAGAGGATCACGTCAGTCTAGTATATGACAACTGGGCGGAGACCATTGTGTGTACGCGAAAATTCGGTGTGTGTGTGTGACAATTTAGTAAAAGAAATGGAATATCAAAATTCGGTGTGTGAGAATTCTAGGCCAAATATGCGAACTTCGAACGTGATGTAAAATAAATTTAGGATCTGTGCATTATTTCCATTTGTTTTATACAGTAGTTCGCATTCTCCCCTTTTTTTTTTTTTTTTTTTTTTTTTATGATGATGAGCCCCCTGGAAAGAAGCGAAGGATTGAAGGTTGAAAAACGAGAAGAAAATCAGAAGTTCACGCTGTACTCTCACTTCTGTAGGTCTGCCTGACTGCTAAATACGGTGTTGTTTCTTGTATTCTCTCCGTCTTGTGAACTCCTCTTTTTTTTATACCCTAGACGTGTGGTCGTCTCGGGTATAAAAAAAAAATTTATTTATTATTATTATTTTTTTATTAGTAATGAAATAAAAGGAATTACCGCACTGATAGCTTGTAGAACACTTCAATGCTGACACTCTCCGTTATTCAAATGAGTATAAAAATAGTTTAAATGAATTCGTTACACTCGAAGAAAAAAATTGATGAATCCAGAACCGAAGGTCCAAGATCTCCAAAATCCGATCCCAAAATACATCAAGTCACGAACAAAGCCCTAAACGAAAGAAGACATTAGGTCCATAATTAAAAACGAATGCTAAAATAATATTAAAAATTGTGTTACTTTCCTGAAGCTGACTGGCCTTTTCGACATGAGTCTTGTCACAGGATAGTAAAACGCGAAATGCATAAAGGAATTAAAAACAGAGATTTGTTATCTTGGCGCATTCTTATGAAGGCCCAAGAATCAGAGGGATAGGGGCGACGCACATTAATCGAATTTTAGTGTAATTTAATTTCAAGGAATTTAATTTCAAGGATCTCAATTAATAATTTTGTGTAATTATGTTGGATGATATATTTATTAGTTAATTGCAGAAGCATGAATGGAAGTCGGATGGTTAAAGTACGTGTTTTAGCATTCGTGTTTTGCAACCTTGGACATGTTAGTGATGAACACATCTAACATTTATGGGATATTGCTACCAAGGAAGGTATGCCCAGTACGCCGGCAGACTATTTCTGAGCATTTGTGAGAACCGGGGTTTCTTACTATTTATTTTATTTATTTATCTGGTTATGTGTCGTTATACCCCGTGCTTTGGAACCGAATTTAGGTAGTTGTGTATTATTTTTGATTTAAGAACAACTTCAGGATCAATAAAACTTCCTTCTACCTCCTTTATACATATTCATCAATCATTTTTTTCCAATTAATCTAAAATTTTCTTTCAAATCTTTTTGTACACACAACACCTTTCCTCTAACAATCTCAAACTATACAACTCGCTGAACACAATCCTTTTACTCTTACAAAATACTGCTCCTCTAGCCAATTATCAATCAAATATCTACCCCTTTGTTTGTTTTTTCTTTCACAAACGTATACAACTTAGGGATACATATATTCTCCCTTGAGCACTTATGCAACATAATCCTGAGCACATAACGTATATTCTACACAATGCCATTAGAAGACGAAATGCACAAGGCATAATTCCTTATGGGTTTAGGTAATTAACTATATAATATCGGTGTAGATACACCATAGTTTACCCATAAATTTGAACTACGTATGTAGTGTAAAAGGCATCGTTTTAATTGTATCTCACAACGAGATAGCTGGTATTGGACTACTTCAAATAAATAATGCTTCTCTAGTAGAGAAGACTACTGCTATTTATTTTCAGAGGATACTACCACTCAGACGATCGTTTCGAAGCTATTTGGCTTCGTCATCAGTGGGCGGGCAGGTACCCTGGTAATGCAGTGCCATTATATCAGAGATAGATAGTATTTTCTCTCTCTCTCTCTCTCTCTCTCTCTCTCTCTCTCTCTCTCTCTCTCTCTCCTTCCCCACCTAACCCAGTTTCTTGCTATTTATTAGAGTTCTTGGCCTATCTCAAGCTATCCGTCGACAAAGTTAACAATTTTCAGTCCTGAGCGGATTCTAACAATTAACCTTTATAATTGTTGGGGACTAACTTTTCCTTGCTCTTTCTTTATTTCACAGCCACCAGTAGGTTGATCCTTCACTTCTAGTTTTTCTCTGTAGCCGTCTTGTGCTTGGCTTACGAGTTCTATAGGCGTTCTTTCCCTAGATTCTCCTTTAGAGGAATCGATGGCGATGGTCTGCTTCCATTTACTTTCTTATTATGACGAGGCTCTCAGGCTCCTTGAGCATTCAGCAGGCCATTCATCAGACACACTTCTCATTTTAGCGACTATCTTCACCCTCCAACCTTTACATCAAACACAGGCACTTTTGCCTGATCATTCTTTCCGACACGACGTTACAACACTATTTTTCGGACATTCACAAACCAAAATTTTTCTACTACGACACCCCTTTCTTCTTGTGCTCCTGCTTTTTGTTTCTATTCTCCCGCCATCTTCTTAACCAATACAATCACCTTCTCTTCCAGCATCTCTACTCTAATCCGTCCCTCATCTCAAATCTTGGTTTCAACCGTGCTGTATGGCTGGGCATCCTTCCCCCGAAGTACAAAGGTTGCGGAGCTACTTCCTTCTGGAAGTAGCCCTTCTGTTTCCGAAATGCATTCTGTGGTCAGTTTCATTGAATGTACATGAAACTTAAGTTATCTTCCATCACTACGTTCACGGTCCATTACTCTACTCAAGCACATACCACGATTAATGGATAGTTTGGGACGGTGACTTATTGCTTCCCCAACATATCTTTCCTGCCATTGCCTGCATTCCGAACCATTATTTTTAGAAATCAAACTTGCCATCTATTGTCACTTTACAATAGTTCTGTACTTGCTCACATTGGCATTACTAATCAGTAATCTGCTTCAGATGAATATCTGTTCGGATTTAGATGCAAAAGCACTTAGCTTACTCTCTCTGTTTAAAAATAATTAATTTCAAAAGACAGAAATTTATTATTTTTCTGGAGTTGTGAGATTGGGTTCTTACACGTTTTTTAGAGACACTCCTGATCATTATAAAAGAAAAAAAATCTTTACTTGTAATGCAATATTTGTTACAATTTCCTTAATAATTTCAATAAGCGTAACCAGAATTTCTCTATAAATCTGCGGTCCAATGATCCAACTTGGATAAATAAATAAATTTGGATTCAGTTCATCAAAATCCATGAGATGCACTATATTTCAGAAGGAAAAAAAAAATTAAAGCTTGAAATGTTTTCTAGTCTAATGAGGAATGACAGTCGTATGTGGGTTTTCTTCGGCTCACTTACGATTAATGTTTAATATCTCAGAAATAGACTTTTGAGACATGGTTCTAGGGACTGTCTATTTTTAACTGAAGAATATGCTCCTATAATTGTTCCGTTCAACTTTGAAACACTCTTTATTACGAAATCTTTCATTCTAAAATTGACACCCCTATTTTCCGTCTTCTTATAACGCAACTCTTTCAATTTTCATTGCTCACCAAATCAGTGTGCATGACACTGACGCATCAAATCTCGGGTACTCCACTAATCTCTCTTTTACTTAGGATGGTTTATAACTTTCCTCAGATTGTTTTATTCCATCTGTCGTGATGTAATTTTGCTATCCCCAGTTTTGTTACTGATGTAAACATCTTACTACTTGAAACTTTGTGAAAAAAAAATAAAAGTAAAGAATAACCAGATGATTGTTACCCAGCTATGCTTTATACTTGTTTGTGCGTATGTTCGTCTAATTGTCTAAATGAATAGTCTTATCAGAGCTCAACCTGTGATAAGGATCGCTGTTTAGTGATTGGGTTCGAAGGTCCAGTGGTCTGCTCAGGCCACAAAATTCGTTGTCTAGCTGGAGCTTCTGTTATGACGGGTAGTTTGCAAAACACTAATATTGACTGTGGAAAAAAAAAAAAAAACCCGCAAATATTAACTTAAAGGTTGAAACACGAGTCTACCGGACTCTTTGTTATAATCTTCTGTAACAGTGTAATGGTTTCGCCACTTGTCACTCGTTTGGAGAGGTCTGAGTTTGAGTCCTGTCAATAATGAAAGAATTTCTGCCAAGTCCTCTTCAATCGTGGTTGTACTGGGCCGATCTCAAATGGAGGAGTAGGGTTTCTCATGTGAATTATTTTGTATTTTTTAGCCCTCTAACATGCACATCGGCTTGTGAACACACATTTGTATAGACAAAATGTACAACTACGCAATATAGTCTAAAACCAACAACAACCTTAGCAAGGCCTGATTTATCCTGTGCCCCTGAGACCAGTGGCGCCCGAGAACCAACGAAAACTCTGTAAGGAGTAAACGTTTTGAAGTTTTTAATTGCATTCCATTTACTCTAATTTAATCCTCATTCCGTTTATCGAGTCTAAATATATTCATAAATATATCACAGCAATATATTGTGCCTGGCTACTTCCGTAGCCGAGTGGTCAGGAGTGAGATACAGTAGCACACGCTCTTTGAGTAGACCGGGGTTCAAGCCCCTGAACTGCTAAATAAGGTCGATCTGCTAATCCGCACTGGACCAGCATGGCAGATTATGGTGCATTTCCCTCAACATGAATCGTTGAAGAGGCGTCCATCCTGCATTGGGTTGATAATGGCTGCAGTTTACCTTTATATTATGCCTCGCAAATATAACCACTTTTAATAATGCTGCTTTGTTTTACAGCCGTAAAATATTTCGTGTATTTTTGTGCGCTAGGACAGATTTTGGTGGGCAGGCACCACATTTTGGTCAGTATTTGGTCTTAGTTTCCTTTTTTTTTCCATCTGTTTCATTTCTAGTCTTCTCTAAATCTTCCGTCATTTTTCATTAATTTTAATCTGTTAAATTGGGTAATCATTAATATATCCTCATTCCATTTTTTTTAAATTGAAGTGACGAAAATCATTGGAGAATGATTTTTTATAAGTCTTTAATCAAATTTAAATAAATATACAACCCCATGGGCTCACGTCTGATGAGTATGGGCTTGGCACACCCAGGTCCTGAGCTGGATATCATCATTCTTCTCTTTCTTGGTGATTCCCTTTTCTCTCTCTCTCAAGGTAATTCAGAATTTTTTTTTTTTTTTTTTTTCGGCTGGTGCAACATAAGCCTCAGGCTTCCTTGCACCATATGGCTAATAATAATAATATCCTGAAAGAATTTCTATGTTTAGTGCATGTATGTGCCCTCATGGGTAGCACAGTTGGTAGAATAGCTGTCCTCCCCACACCGATTAAAAAAGACCTGAGTTCGAGTCCTGTCGATGAAGCGAGGAATTTTTATGGGCCTTTTTCACAACGAACGTAGCATGGGTTTTTCTCCCGGAAACTCTGGTTTTCATCCAGCAAACAGAAAATCAATCATAGAACACATGCAATTTACAGAGAGTATCACGGGAGCAATATGGTCTTAGTTGCTGAGCTCCAAAAAAAAAAAAAAAAAAAACGCATGTATTTATAGAGACCATCTATTGACAATATATGCCCATAAAATGTTCTTGTTACTTTCCGCAAAAATTATATCAAGAGATCTTAATCGAGAGCCCAGTGTTTGGTTTGTCATCTGTTGTATCACACTTGATCCACTTGTGTCCTATAAAGATTTCGAATAATATTTTACTGTTTTTAAAGTGTTAAATTCTTCGTTAAAAACCTATTTGTTATTTGGAGCACTTTTCGCTAGTGAAACAATATTACCGCATTAACGGTTGTGTTAAATTAGCTTGGCTTACCTTTATAGATTGAAAGTAAATGACATTGGAATAAAATTTTTAATCTCATTAAACCCAGATACTCTCTAGAAAAATAGTACCACTTGAATTTTTTCCTCTCTGTTTCTTAAAAAAGCCCAAATTTCCCAAGTGATTTGCCTCGGAAAGATGAGGCCCTCTAGTGGACGGAAAGAGAAAGAACTTCTTAGAATTTCGTTAAATACAAATTACTAACATATTTATTGTATTCCGGACAGCTAAGAATATTGTCCAATTATGGATTTATTTTCTTTGCTGTCTTTCTATTAGTTTAACTAGTAAGAAACCAACAAATTTAACCTGTAAAAGAACTTCCCATGTTTCAGTATAGAGTCATACAACAAATTCAAAATTAGATGCAAAATTTATTACATAGAGATAATTTTCGCAAAATAATTAATGTGACCTTTTGACTCCTCCATTTCAATCCGATCAAATAAATTCGAAAGATACGTAATCATAATTACACTGGCTATAAAGTTACATAAACACGGTGTCAAATATTCCAACTATTATGTCTCATGACTAATTAACTATAAATCATAAAACTACGAAACATGGGCTCTTAAATAAGCAATTACTCTACCCTAAAAGGAAGATTTTTATCATTCCGTTCAAGGATATGAAAGACTTTTATAAACCAGTTATCAAACAAGTTATTGAGCTTTAAAGAGTCAAAAATAAATAGAAGTGTACATAAATCATATATGAATTAGATTATAATCACACGAAGAGTATTTCTAGGCGCTTTGCAAATTAGAATGCAATAATGTATCTTTTTTGCAGTATAATTACTGATATAGGCCTTGAAAGCTATAAATTTTAGCTGTTTGCGCCTTATATAAATATTAGGGGGGGAGAGAAGAATCACAGCGTGTATTGAAGTCAGTAGCGAAACTACAAATTGTGGGTTCCACGAGAATCTGGAATGAGCTACCTGTGCTCTTTAACAACCAATCCAAACCAACTGTCCTTGCCACTTTACCCTTCATATTCCTAACCGCGGTACGGACGTAGCGGTATGGCAGTTTTGCCAATGATACAGTAATGGAAAGAAATATGAATCCTAGAATGATCAGTTTTCTTGTTACTACTGAAATTATCGGTTTCTCTTATTCCGGTACCATAAAAATTTTCACCCGTTGAATTTAATGACTTATTTAACTAGTGTGAAATTCATAGGGATAAATTCAGACATGTCCACAGCTTAATTCTAAATGTCTTTAGGTTAATTTTAAATATTTAAACTTTACAAATTGTTATTAAATACCATATTGAAAATAGGAGTTTATGTATCACCTTGTTTGTAATTTATGTATTTACCGTAGAGTGTTTACCTCGCACTGGGTTTGAAGCACACCAGCTGGTTCCAAATATATTATTATTATTAGCCATATGGGACAAGGAAGCCTGAGAACTTTTATGCTGCACCAGTCAAAACAAAAAAAAAATTCCCGAGTTACCCTGAGAGAGAGAGAGAAATAGAAAGGAATCACCAAGAAAGAGAAGAATGATGAATGATGATAATGACTATAAGAAAAACAGGATGCATTAACAATAAACGCCTATCCACCTAGTCGGGAGGGAGTATATGATGATCGATATACTCCCGGGAGGGAGTATATCGATAGGAGGGAGTATATGATGAGAGCCTTGTCGATCAATTCGGCCCTGGAAAGATTGTGCAAGGCTGAAGGGGTAGAATTTTTTTCAGCCTGGACTGTACTTGTTAACAGGAGAGATTGCTTCTACAGGGATGGGATACACTTAAATAGAAAGGGTGCAAGAATATTTGCTGATGCTATCGAGGCAGTGTTAGGTGGGTCGGAAAACTGCTAGCTTGGGGGGAGACAAAGACTAATGGATTAACAGTAGCCACGGGCAGAGGTGAAAGAGATTCTTGCACTGCTTCTATTGGAATGAGCAGAAGCCTGAAAAACAAGATGCAGGATATTTCAGAGACTGCTGGAAGTCATTGCGGTACAAGTAAACACATGGGTTGTGTTAGGGTAGCTAAGAATAGAAACAGGTGCATGTATACTTGCGTGTACACTAATGCTAGGAGTTTAGTAAATAAATTTGATGAATTTGAGGTATTACTCAAAACATCAAAGGCAGATATTGTTGGGATATCAGAGACGTGGTGTCACACAGATATAAGGAATGCAGAACTGGAATTTGGGGAGTACAACGTCTACAGAAAGGATAGACAGGATAGGAAGGGAGGAGGGGTTATGCTATTAGTTAAAAAAACACATAAAATCCAAGGAAGTGAAGCCAGTTGACATCGCTGGACAGTGCAGTGTTGAGTCAGTTTGGTGTGACATAAGCATAGGTAAATCAAAATTGAGAGTAGGAGTGTGCTATAGGCCTAATGACTCTGATGAGTATAATAAGATACTGTACAGGGAAATAGAATGGGCCAGTAAATCAGAGAGTCTTATAATGGGGGATTTTAATTTCCCAGATATTGACTGGAATTTGTGGGTTGGTCACTCACACACTAGCAAGGCTTTTGTGGATTTATTGGATGATTGTTTTCTACACCAGCATGTTCGGGAGGCAACTAGAGGGAGTAATACTCTTGATCTGATTATCAGTAGTGATTCTTCATGCATTAGGAATCTGCAGATAAATGAACCACTGGGTGGCAGTGATCACAGTGTGCTGAAGTTGGATTTACTCAAAGAGGTAACTACCATCAGAGGTAAAGGGAAGGGTTTTTGCTTTCGTAAAGGAGACTATGCTGGTCTGAGACAGTATTTAAATTCTATACAGTGGGACCAACTGATGATGTTACCAACAGCAAATTCAAAATGGGAAGCATTCAAGGAACTAATCTTGGAAGCTACCAGGCTTTACATACCAACCAAGAAATATTGTTCAAGGTTCAGGCCTAAATGGTTGTCAGATGAACTAATGAGACATATGGCAGAGAAGAAAAATGCATGGGATACATACAAATTAATGGGTGACGTGGAAGCCTATGATAGATATAAGTTGGTCTGTAACCAAGTCACAAAGGAGATTAGGCAGGCAAAGGCAGATTATGAGAAATCCTTGGCAAAGGATGCAAAGAAAAACAGAAAAGAGTTCTTTACCTATTTAAACTCAAGACGGAAAGGGATGAATCAGTTTGGTCCACTGGATGTTGATGGTTCAACAGTTGAGGATCCAGCTCAGGTGGCTAACAATCTAAACGAGTATTTTGCATCTACATTCACACATGAGGAGTTATTCAGGAAGGGGAATGTCGTAGGTGAAGTAAACATTGGCAGTGAGCTAGATGATTTTCTAATAACTGAGAGGAAAGTGGAGGAGAAATTGTTGAGGATAAACATAAAAAAGGCACCCGGGGTGGATGGGATCTATCCAGTTATATTAAAGGAGGCAGCAAAGGAAGTAAGCAAACCCCTAGCCATAATTATGAGAGCTTCTTTGGACTCAGGGGAGGTACCCATGGACTGGAGATGTGCAAATGTAACCCCAATTCACAAAGGAGGATCAAAGGCTGACACAAGTAATTATAGACCTGTTAGTTTAACTTCGGTTCCAGGAAAATTAATGGAGGCACTGGTTAAAGAAGCACTGCAGGATCATCTGGACAAGAATTCAGTTATAGCTCAGACACAGCATGGGTTTGTTAAGGGCAGGTCTTGTCTGACCAATTTGATTGGATACTATGATGTAGTCACAAAAGAACTGGATGCAGGGAATAACTTTGATATTATATATTTGGATCTTAGAAAGGCTTTTGATACTGTTGCGCATGGAAGACTGCTGCACAAATTGGAGAAGTGTGGCATTCGAGGCAAATTGCTGCTATGGATAAAGGGATGGTTGAGTGGCAGAAGACAGAGAGAGTGGTAATCAATGGACACTGCTCAACGTGGACTAATGTTATTAGTGGAGTTCCTCAGGGTTCAGTGTTGGGTCCATTGTTGTTTTCTGTATTTATAAATGATATTGATGATGGTGTATCAGGCTTAATGTCCAAGTTTGCAGACGATACAAAGGTTGGCAGGGTTGTTAAGGACACTACTGATACTATGCTGCTGCAACAGGATCTGGAAAGGTTGAGCAGATGGGCTGAGAGGTGGCAAATGAAGTTTAACATTGACAAATGTAAAGTACTACATATGGGAAACAGTAACCCCAGATCAACGTATCAACTCTGTGGTACTACGCTGACAGTGGTAGAGAATGAAAAGGACCTGGGGGTAATTGTGCAGGCAGATATGAAGTTCTCTGAGCAGTGCAGAAGAGCTGCAAGAGTAGCTCATGGTGTCTTGTCAATGATATACAGGAATTTTTCTAGCAGGGACAGGGATGTGATTATTCCCTTGTATAAGGCATTGGTCAGGCCACACCTTGAGTACTGTATACAGGTCTGGAGGCCTCATTTCAAGAAGGATGTAGAGCTGCTGGAACGAGTACAGAGAAGGGCAACAAGATTAGTGAATGGAACAAAGGGTTGCTCTTACGAAGAAAGGCTTAAGTTTTGCAAATTACAGAGCCTGGAGACTAGGCATCGCCGAGGTGATCTGATAGAGGTGTACAAGGCTTTGAATGGCTTGAGCATGCTCAATGCCGATGGAATTCTTCCTCTTGCTCAGAATAATCACCTGAGAGGGCATAAATTCAAATTGAGGAAGGACGGATGTCGGATAGATGTGCGGAAATTCGCCTTTAGCCAGCGGGCAGTTGGTTTGTGGAATAGACTTCCATCGCTTGTTGTTGAAGTTGATAGCCTAAACAAATTTAAGGCTCAGCTGGACAGGTATTTCGAACGAATTGAGGGGTGAAATGGGAGTAGTGGTTGTTTTTTTTTTTTTTTTTTTTTATTTTGGCTGATGCTGAATAAGCTTGCTTTCTTGCATCATATGCCTCTACTAATGCTAATGCTAATGCTAGTCTGTTTATCTGGATGAAAAGCCAAGCTTTCTTGAAGAGCTTAATCATCTTTGTCGGACATCAACGAATTCCTTTCACCTGAAAATGCCTGGAAAAGTTTTTCCCTCAACAACATGATTAGTACTTATGCTTTTTCATATGGCAGACTTGCACCCACCGTACTGATATGACCATGGAAGCTAGCACATTAAAAAGAACACCAAAAAAATTATCAAAACATAAATAAAAATATTATTTTTTCTTTCCCTTAATTTTTTTTCAAAAGCAAAATGAGAAAATTTCGCGCAGAAATACAACTATTACAAGGTGCGATTAAAGAGA
Source organism: Mastigoproctus giganteus (assembly GCF_048544385.1). Classification (NCBI taxonomy): domain Eukaryota; kingdom Metazoa; phylum Arthropoda; class Arachnida; order Uropygi; family Thelyphonidae; genus Mastigoproctus; species Mastigoproctus giganteus. The sequence continues at coordinate 186,967,227 of NC_143584.1, read as the reverse complement.
AACAAGAAATATATTTTTAAATCATTTCTGTATTTAGAACATTGAAATTGTTTTAAATACAACAATTTCAATATTTATTCTCTTCAAAGTACTCTCCAGCCCCGCCTATTCAATGCTTCATTCGCGATTTCCAGGATCTAAAACAGCAGCGGAAGTCCTCGGAAGATACTGCCTTTAATTGCTGCATTGTGTTCTAAATGTCTGTTAAGTTCTGAAATCGTTTTCCTCTGCCCTCGTGGGTAGCACAATTGATAGAATCGCCGTCCTTCCCTCACTAAGTGGAATAGACCTGAGTTCGAGTCCTGTCGATGACGTGAGGAATTTTTACAGGCCTTTTTCGTAACGTTGCTGAGTTAGTCAGTCTCAGGCGAGGGTAGCATGGGTTTATCGTCTAACAAAACAGAAAATCGACCTCAGAACACAATTTACAGACAATATGCAGGAGCAATATGGCCTTAGTTACTGATGCTCCTAAAACCCTACTACCAGAGCCGAATTTCCCATTAGGCATCATAGGCACAGTGCCTAGGACCTACGAAAGAAGGCAAAAAGAAAAAGAAAAAAAACCAGCAGTTCACTCTTTTCACTATGACTAACGAAAAACGAGCTGATAAAACATGTGCGCAATTGGCTCTAGGAGCTTTAATTCAATACGCATATGCTATCTAGTGACTGTTCTCGAAACTAGAAAAATCGAAGTGATGGTCGATTGAGGTGGTTTTTTATCATTTATTATAGTTGAAACTTGAGTCGCGTTAATTGACATGATTCGCAGTCAAAGTGTTAAAATAGAAGAAACATTTACCCCCCCCCCTTTTTAGCACATTTCTGAATAAAAGTGCCTAAGGCCTATGAACACCAAAATCCTACCATGCCTACTACTACAACAATAACATTTACATAAAAAATGCGAAAGTATACTGAATGTATTCAGAGATAAGTCTTATGATATCACACTCCAAAGACCAGCACTTCGCAGAATATCTCACAACAACATGGTCAAGCTGCAGGTGTTTTATAATTTGGAACGTCGTGTTCAAGTATGTTTGGATATTGATTTCCGGCACTTTCAGTGGCTCTTATGGTATGCCAGTTTTGCAAAATAGTTGGATCCTTTACATTTGCTTATAACTCTTACATTTACATGTGATTCTTCAATAAAGAGTAATTTAAAAGACAAAAAGGTCAGTATTTAAAAAAAAAAGTTCTTGTTTATACTCCGGCATGACCACCATGTCAGTGGAGTTTACAATAAATCAATCAATACAAACGTTAATCGTGTTTAGCAGTCACGGGCTTGAACCCCGGTCCACTCAAAGAGCGTGTGCTACTGCACTTTCGCTCCTGACCACTCGGCTACGTTAGACCTAATAATACCGGTAGCAGAGCGTGGTCTCGATCCACAGATCTCTGGGTTATGGGCTCAGCACCCTTCCACTGCGCCACTTGAGATGTTCCCCTTGAAGTTACAAAGGAAAAAAGTCAGTTTTGGATTTGAAGTACCGTTATCAAAATAGAGATTCAACTTTCGTAATTTTTCCATTAACAGAGGCGCATATATAACCCCCTGTCATTTTTCTCAAAGATAATGTTCCAATTTTGCAGGTTTTTAAAATAACAAAAGCGTTGGATAAAAGGTTTTTAGGCATGCCCGTTTTGCAAAATAGTTCGATTAAACAACAATACTATACATACTTGTATTTATGATGGTGCTGAAAGAACCAGTGTGATGTTTCGTTACGAGCGATAATATGCATGTTGTGGCTGCTTCAGTCACATTAACATGTAAATTACATTACAGAAAAGTCTGTTCAACAGACCGTTCAAGTATTAAAATGTCTAATCGTTGTAGAAGAGGTGAAGCATCTTGGGCATGGCAATGAAATGCTGTTACTGCAGCAGCCAAATATCGCTGCCATCCTAACTGGCAAGTTTAGTCACTATCCACAACAACCTCAAGGAACATACAGAAGTGGTGTCGTCGGCCTTTTCAAGTTGGCAGTTAGAATCAAACTAGCCGTATTGAAAGCTATTGCTATCGACCAGTTCATCAACGCTCATCAGATAGAAGCAATAGCAGCACTGAGTCAGGCTTGTTTGGCGCACGCTGCATGCATCACGTACAAATTTAATTGCTTTGAACAAGAGAGAGGCAGACCCGACTAAAGACTTGTTGGTGGAGGCGAATCTTGTGCCATTGCATTGGCCATTCAGACTTTCGTTTTGATGTATTGTGACAGATGAATCAACTTTTACCCTCCGTGGAGTGCATATACAGTCTTCAATTTTGCTCATCAGAAAATCCCGCACATTATCAGGCAAGTCCGATTCTGGGTGAAATTAAGTTAATATGTGAGCTGGCCTTCTGCTTGTAAGGAACCACACGAATGGGGCTGGAAATGTTCGTTCAGTTATCCAAAATGATTGGCTGCGGAGGCATTTTAAATCGTATTCACCCAGCTTCTGCAGATTTCTTGAAGGACACCTTGATTTCATGGAACAGTTTGGCTGCATAGCTTCGACCATGCTGGAAGCACGTGTTTAGGTTGATGACAGTCACTTCTAACATTTGCGGATGGCATCACAATCTAGGGGAAGGGTTCTTTTAATTGTACAGAATGATACAATTACTGTACTTTATTAAAGTTGACGTTAGGATTTTACGCTCATCAGCGATTTAAACCGTATTGCTCCATGTGTATTATATCTGTAAAGGTACGTGTTCACGGGATGATTTGCATGTTGTGCGGGCTGAAAAATCCGGAATTACTGAATAACCTTTCTCCGTCCACCTGAGCTTGGCGCATTATAGCCTCAGTTGCTAATGCGCCAATAAAACCCAATGCAAACTAATCCCCCTGAGAGCGGCTAACTACATTCCGCTTGAAGAAACTTTTAGAAATTCCTCCAGTCTATAACCAGACTTGAACCTAGATCTGTCCAAACGAGTGACAAGTGGCGAAACTACTATATTGTCATGGAAAAAGTTGTTCTGAGCAGATTGATTTCGTTAATTGTTTATCTTACCGTTATGTTTATTGGCGGCTGTATGCCTTTGGCGGAAATGGGTTACATGAGTAGCCTTTTTTTGTATTTTTAAGGGAACATCCTCGTTAAATGTTAACCTTCATTTTTAAATTATCCTATATATTTCCAAACCTTTGGAAGCTGTTTACAGAGATATTAACGATTTAATGGCATATGTTGCATTTTCCATAATTACAGCTGGAAAGAGTAATTTCAAATATCATGGTTTCAGTTTTAATCATTGTATTCTCTCAGTAAACTGTCCTTTATTGAGAGACTGCAATGATTAAAATTGAAATGAATTGGCATCATGGCGCTATTGATGGTATAAAAGTCTTAGATTTAACCATGAATTCAACTGCCCCCTCAAAGCTTAAAGGGATGGGGGAAACGAGTCACCCGCTTCAAATGTATGCAATGGCATCAGACAGACTGCTAAGAGGTCACCTTCATCGGAGAAGTAATCATATTTAGATGACAGGTGAGCACGTGACCATGATTGCCATAAGAGGCGTGGGTAGCTCTAAAACGACTGACACTGTGATGACATCCTCTTGCAATGTCATGAATTATCACAATCTCTCTTCGACTGAAAGAGCTTTGCGAATAACATAAAGCCTAGATCACTGACAGCGAAAACTTTTTAGGGACTTGCTTTATCTTTTGATTATCTAGGAATAAACAGATCTTCAGGGTATCATAGGGTCGCAAATAACTTTCGACTATTTTTAAAACTATTATTTATTTAACATCGACTTTTAAAATACGTTAGTATATAAATGGAGGAAAATTTAACATCTACTGATAAAAATGTTATCATTATTATAATGATTACTCGCTGTACCTCTTATTTTTTGGAGACGTTGCCTGATACTTTTGGTAATCATTTACTTTATGTATGTCTTATTTGAAGTCTGCTCTCATTATGCTTTTATAAGGAAGATTCTAAACTTTAAAAAAAGACCAATCAACCTCTCATTTCTTTATATCGTATCTCTGCAAGTAATTGTTCGAATAACTGATACTATCACTTATAGCAGCTGATAGCTCCATTCGAAATTTCTGGTGACGCGAAGATCCTTCATGCCTCTCCATCGACTGTTGTTTGTCTAGATCCTAGTAATGAATTCAAGTTTAATTAGTGATTACCAGTTACCTGGCAGATTTGTTTTAATCTTTGCAAATTTTGAAAAATTATCTTTTCCCAGCTCTCCCTCTTCTCCTTTGTATTCAAATCTTTTTGGTACCCGTTTTGCTGATTTTTTTTTCCTACTAAATTCTTTGTGGATAATATGATAGATTTTGTCTTTGCTGTGGGTTGTAACCCAAGGTGACGCCTTTCAAAATCAGGTCATGAACAGCATCAATGTTTTCTGTGGTCCACATAGCCATTGATCATCCAGACCTAGGTTCATCTTTGGCGATCCTACAATACTAGCAAAACTACCACGCTACCATATATTGTTATTGAAGAGCATAGGGAGTTCGTGAATTTTACAGGGCGAAGAGGTAGAATTGTGGTTTCGTTACTACCTCTTTTAAATTCAGAAATCCGGTTCTTGATGGTACCATATAATGGACAAGCATTGCGTAATGTCTCTATAATATCTTCTTGAATTTTCTTCCCAAATAGCCTTCTTATTGAAGAAAATGGTATATGGTAAGCCAGGTATATGGTAAACGACATCTTCTTTAAAACACTCCTCGTTATTACACTAAAAACAAAGGAAAAACGTTGTCTAAATATTAAACCATAACTGTTTTAAATTTTTCTTCAATTTCCTTTCAGATTAATCTTCTAGATGGCAAGAGGAGCCTGAACGTCAACATTTTCTTGAAGCAGTTTAGGAGGTGAGCATTTTGGATTTCAACAATCCTTATTCATATTTGAGGTATTCCAGAATTAACAATATGAAAAACGCACTGAAAAGGTTTTCTCAATGTATACTGTGACACTTTTCAAATATAGCTCATTATGGTGTGATGTCATATTGTCTTAGTGTATTTTATTTTTTATTTTTTTATTTATTTTTTTACTGTATTTCACGTTGAAGGTTGCTACTTTTCCATTGCTATGCATACGCATGAAAGCATGACATAGCAACGAAAATCATGAGCAGTACTATAAAATAGTGGATCGCTAACTGAATTAATGAATTTTAACCAATTAATTTTCAAACTGTGGGGTAAGGGGGCTTGAACGTACTTGTTCCCTTTTTGTAGGATACGGAGGAGGGTGTATGAGTGAAAATGTTTGAGAGCCTACTTTAATGATGAGATGGAATATTGCTTACTTACTGACACGATTCTCCAAAATGGTTTTATTCCAATTGTGATGTAAGAAACTAACTCACGCAAACTTTCACCTAATGGACACGTCGTTAGAGTTTCAGGTGGGCGTTCTTCCACCTCCTTACAGCTGGCCTGTTCATTTATGCAGTCGTATGTTGTAATAACGACCTACATCTAGAGTTGTTTTTACCCACTGAATTAACATTAACTGGGAAGGAGGAATAAAATATCAAACAAGGTGCAATTTGATTTCTACTATATTCGTTTAAAGGTCTTTCTTGTTGCAAATAACTACCTCAATATTTTGCTAATTATATCTTCATTTTCGTACGCTCTGCCTTTTAATAATAGCTATACAAACAACATTCGCTTTGGCAATAATGATTAATGTATCTCTGTGTAGCTCAGTTTTTGTTTCGAAATAATAACGCTCTCATATGGTTTTCTGATATTTATATATGACTAATGATATACGTCATTCTCCTTGAGAATTACCAGATACCATATATGCATTATAAATGTCTCTGCGTCGGTGTTAATAATATCATGCACAACATACAAAGCTTCTACATGTACATAATATACTGCACATAAAAAGTATTGCTTGACCTCTGTCGGCCAGTCGGTAAAGTTTCAAGGCTTGCTAAAAAAGAAATTTAAAAGAATCATCTGTATATTAAAATCCGTCCGTGTCTAGCCATCCACCCGTCCCTGCTGTGTCTTTGTATAAGCTATTTCCAGTTCGATAGAAATCTCACTACGTTGGTTCTCATTCAGGAGCCAAAATGGTTTCATTTGCTTCTTCTCAACGCTAATTAAATTTGAGTGTACGTATGTACTTAAATAAAACGTATTTAAGATACTTATTCTTATTTCGCCGATTGATTTCTGAATAAACTTGGATAGTAAGAAATGTACCTTATCCCTTTGTTAACGAAGTTTTTTTTTTTTAAATATATATATATATATATATATTTTTTTTTTTCTTGTTCCAACAAACGATGTATGTGTGACCGTTTTGCTTAAATTTATGAAATGCCCCTTATCAACTAATAATATCCACTTAGTGGAATGATTTCCAGCCTTTCAGCTTTTATTTATTTTTTTTTTCTTTTCTATTATGAACCAAATGAGAACTCTCTTGAATCCTGATAATATAAGTCCGTCTGGTACTCCAGAACGTATCCCGCCAAAAAAATAAAAATAAAAAAATACTGGTTCTCAAACACATAGCATCTCCTAGCGAAGAGGCTCAGAACTGAAACCCTATCAGGTCCAACACCTAGTTACTTGATAATTCATAGGGTTTGGAAGTCCCACCCCACAAATCAGTAAAGCAGCTACATTCTGGGGTTATCCTTGTCGAAAAAAAAATGTGAAAAGCTCTCATAACAGCACCTCCGAGCGATCTCTATTGGGGGAATGCCAATTACCGTTGGTTGGTCGTTTTTTTTTTTTTTTTTTTTTTTATGGCGCAAAAACGATTAGATTATAATGCGCCATGGCAGACCAATTACTGTAACACCCCACAAGACTGAAATCATCCCCGGGCTTCATCTCAGAATGTGATTTCCATGAAGTGTCTGAAGAGGAAATTTGCTCTGAACTGAAAATTCAATGAGCGACAGCCGCAAAACGAATATTCATGTGTAGAGATGGGAATCTAGTCCACCCACTACAAACCTCATCCTTACTTTAAATTCACCAGCGTCTCCGAATTCTATTACAACTGGTTATCTGCACTTCCCACTTAAAGCCGATTCCTAACTAAGGTGGTTTAAGTGTCAAAATTACACTGCTCAACAAAATTAACAGAATAAAATGTTTTTCATAAATATTTTATATAGAACAGTTTCGCTGAAGGCGAATATTTGATATAATAGGCATCCTGGCATGCGAATTCCGAGTATCCAATAGAAATCGATCTACCACCTTACAGAGCCGCACATTATGCAAATTATTCATTCCTATGAAAACACGGGTTGCGACCACATTTCTTCCTTCATGCTCTTTTTTTTTTTTTTTTTTTTTGGCTTGCTCAGTGTGGAATAGCCACATCTCCAGTACTCGGGATGGCAAGTCATCGTCGTTTAAATGATTCTTTGATACGTTGGACGTCTTGAAGCTAGGCAATCGTAGGCTGAGGAGGCGCGTTGGCTTAATGTGCCACGGAGTGTCGTTTTGTCACCATGGAAGCAGTTTCAGGAGACAGGAACCATTGCAAGAAGGGCTGGCCAAGGTCATCCGAGGGCTACGTCAACCAAAACAGGCCGCTATCTGGCTCTAACAGCAAGACGGAATCCTACGATGTCCTGTCATCAACTGTCTCTTCATGGACGAATGCGGTACCCTCCTTCCATCTGTGGCCGCAGCAACTTTTGTTGCTGCGGCCACAGACGAAAACATTTCCAATCCGACTGTGTTAAGAAGACTCAATTCAAATGGACTCTACTCAAGGTAGCCAGTGGTTTGTATCCCATTAACCCCAAACCACCGCAGAGCTCGTCGAAACTGGTGCTATGAACATGTGACTTGGAGCCCTAACAAATGGGGTACAGTTCTGTTCTCTGATGTGTACCGTTTTAACCTAATTCTAGACGTTACTTCATCTGGAGACAACGAGGAATGCGGTACCGTCCCTCCAACATCAGAGAAAGGGACACTTATGGTGGAAGTGGTGTTCTCGAGTAGGACAAAATAATGATTAACGGCCGCACCCCTCTTCATGTTTTTGATAGGGATACTGTAACTGCGCAGAGGTACGGAGAACAAATCTTCGAAATCTATGTGCGACCTTTTAGGGCACAGATTTTCTTTTCATACACAACAGCGCCACTTCACAAAGAGCTCAAATGTGGAGGAATATCTTGAAATTGAAGATAGTGGACATAGTGTTTTTGTCAAGCAGTTCCTGTGGTTCTCCACAAATCCGCGTTGAGTACCCTGTGAAGTATGCACAACATTGCAAGGCCAGTCAGTGTGGGTTATGTGTGAGTAGTATGTTGTTTGACTGGCCTCTTTCTTACTGGGAAGCTCGATCACCGTGGAAGGAGCTTTTTAGCATCCATCCACCGGCACGAGGAGCCGGGCCAGGAAGGTAGAAGGAACGCCTGACGGGCTCTCCCCACTTACAAAGCAAGAGAGGAGAGAGGCCAAGTTAGAGGAACGGAGTGAGTTGGATAGGAAAGATAAGAAAGGGGGAAGGAAGCAAGAGTAGGCAGAGCGGAAGGCTACTCCCAGCAGAGGGACAAACGGCCAGATGATCCCACACCTGTCAGTTGACCAGCGTCAGCAGAACCCCTTCGATGGGGACTCATCGAGGGCGGTTAAAATCCCGCTTAGGGAGTGTCCCAGGCCAGCAAAAGACCCCGAAAGCATCTAATCCCACGCCGATGGAGAGGCGGCGTCAGCAAAGGAACTTCGAGGAGAAGAGGTGAAGGCATGAATTCCCTTGGTTTATCCCCTGCAGAGAGAAGTGTTGGGGTTGGCAAGAATCTCTGGTGGAAGCTTTGTCAAGAGAAGTTGAGAATCAACTGGTGAAGTCTTCTAGGAGCAGCAGAGAACATGTTGGAACATTGCAGGAAAAGATGAAGTTACTGTGGATGGACAGGGAAAAATTAGAGCCGGCTCTCGAGTGGCCACATAATAGAGACTTGGTGATGTGATTGCAATGGTGCATCCTGTGGAGCACGGAATCATTACTGGGATTGGTATATCCTTATGGCTTGAAATTGAAGATATCCAACGACTGCCGTGGTCAGCACGATCACCAGACTTAAATCCGGTCGAACATGTGTGGGACGCCCTTGGGCGTCGCCTAGTGTACGCCGACACCCAACCCTTCGGTCACTTGGTGAGCTAAGGTCTGCGCTGGTGGACGAATGCGATTTGTTGCCAATGAATCTTACAGACACCCTTATATCGAGCATGGTTCACCGTTGTCAGGCCTGTTTAGCCGTTGGAAGGCATCATACGCCGTACTGATGTCATGTGACCGTATTGTCGAGCATCTTGTATCGACTTCTGTAATGTGACCTTTTTGGTAATTCTTATACAATCCCTATAAATATCCCTTATACATCTCCGAAGTTTCTCGGTGTCTCCTCATTTCATCGTTATTCTATGGTACACCACCATACAAAATTTTATCCCACTTCATCGCAAGCTGCACGAGTTACAACACGTTTTCTGTGTGCTCTGTTAATTTTGTCGAGCAGTGTATAAACACTCGCAAACCTTTCGCAGTGCGTTTGCATGCGCTCGATATGGGGCAAAAGACCATAAAATTGTATAATGTTCACCTACAAAACGCACATGTATTAACAATTACAGTGTCTCGAGACTAGGCACCAGCGAGGTGATCTGATAGAGGTGTATAAAGCCTTGAATGGTTTGAGCATGCTCAATGCTGATGGGATTCTTCCTCTAGCTCAGAATAATCACCTGAGAGGGCATAAATTCAAATTGAGGAAAGACAGATGTAGGATAGACGTGCGGAAATTTGCCTTTAGCCAGCGGGTGGTTGGTTGGTGGAACAGACTTCCATCCCTTGTAGTGGAGGTTGATAGCCTAAATAAGTTTAAGGCCCAGCTGGACAGGTATTTTGTATGAACAGAGGAGTGAAGTGGGTTTTTTTTTTTTTTTTTTTTTTGGCTGATGCTGCATAAGCTTGCTTTCTTGCATCAAATGCCTCTACTAATGCTAATGCTAATGTCAAGAGCTTGTCGAACTACCTCCACCATGGCTCTTCAGGTTTTGCTTGAGAAACTACCTGTCCATTTTGAAGTTCAGTACCCCTACCTTAAGTATCATCTTATGAAGAAAATACCATTGACCTATGATGACATCCGATTAGATCTAAGAGCTTCCTTTAAGACTGAGAAGACAAGATTAAGGCAAGGGCTGACATCTGGTGAGTATGGGCTTGGCACACCCAGAGTCCTGAGCTGGATATAATCATTCTTCTCTTTCTTGGTGATTCCCTTCTACTTTTGTCTCTCTCACTCTTAGGGTAACTCGGGAATTTGTTTTTGGCTGGTGCAGCATAAGCCTCAGGCTTCCTTGCACCATATAGCTAATAATAATAATAATAATAATAACTGCAAAGGAACGCACCATGCATACTTCCGAGCATGACAATAGTGGAAAGAGGAAAAAAGAGAGAAAAAGACTAAAAGAAAAGCTGAGGATATTATACCATGAGGTCAGAAAAGCTGTGAAACCAATAAAGATTTATAAATATATGCACCAAAAAAAATTACTTTTTCTCAAAAATAATTTAAAAAAATGTTTAATACACACACTGGGTCCATTGAGCCACAAGTATAAATAGCAGATCGCAGTACAAAATGGGCTCACTTTTTAGCATCTTTAAAGTTTAAAAAAAATCTGACCTGTAATACAAGAAAAATGGCGTCTAAACACCTTGGAAGACACCTGAATGGGGTGAATATTGTAAATGTTCCTCCGTGAGAGTACAATGGTTTTCGCACTAATCACTCGTTTGGGAAAGTGGGTTCGAATCATGGCATGGTCTGGATGAATTTCTAAAGAGATCTTCAATCCTTAGTTAGCCGATCTCAGGAAGTAGTTGTTCTCCTTGATGATGTATCCCAACCCCTTTTTTTCATCCAACACAAACGTATAAATCGGCTCGTGACCGCACTTGTGCAGACGTCTGATGCACAGTACTCTGCCACCTCTCGTCAGCATGGGAGCTTATGACGAATATGTGCCCATTTAGGTGGAGACGATATCTTGCAGTGGATCAGAAAAGGCTGTGAAGTAGAAGAAGATAATTTAAATGAGATGATATTAAGCGAGCCCTCCATGTATTTTGACCGCTCTTCCGTGGCAGCTTAGTCGGCACGACACATCTTCGTCTGCTACTGGTTTGGAAAAGTCGGGGTTCGAGTCCCCTTGACAACTAAAGGACTTTCTAAAGTCCTCTTCAGTCGAGGCTGTAGTTAGCCGATCTCAGGCTGAGGGAGTTGAAGGTTTTTAGTCCGTACAACACGTGCAAATCGGCCAGCGAGCATACAATTCTACAGACATAATACGTTTACGGTTATACGCTACAAATTCTGCTGCCTTTAAAATAATAGTTAGATTTTTTTAAAATTTGCATTATGACTGCTATGTATTTATACTTGCGACTAAATGAAGTTCATTTAGTATCGCGCTGTATGGGCCACTGCATTGCCAAAATGGCTATAAAATTCATACATGTAATGCACTCTGTCTAGTGATGACATTTTAAAAGGTGGTGGTAATTGTACCTGGTTGGCTATCGTTACAGGAAGTCGGGAAATCAAAATTTCTGAACATCACAATAAAAAAATAATAATAATTTTGAAATTGACTCTATTTTTATCTGAACAAATTGATTATCCCAACTATCAATCCTCAATTCGGATAATCGACTTCCTGTTGTAAACTGCCTTAATTTACCGACAGATAGAAGACAATGAAAGAAGAACAGTAGTAATGTGTTTTCAAGTCAGAATAATGTATTCAATATTTTAATATTGAAGTTTTTACCTCTGTGATCGTTTTTCAAATATGGTTTCTTTTCTCTTAGCTCAAATGAAGCCATCATTCGTGTTTTAAGAGATGGAAATCACGAAGATATTGGAGCAGAAAAACTTAGAGGATTTTTAAAAATACTTCCGGAATCAGATGAGGTTAGAATCTGACACTGAAAAAACTTAGTGAAATATCCTTTTATTGTGATAACACTGACTGTAGACAATTTAAAAGTAGATATTGTTATTGATAACACTGTTCACTGTTTAAAATAAGTAACTAACATTTAATATTCATATGAAAAAGCTCTTATTTGCTGTTTATACGAGGGGCGTATGAAAATTTCGTGGCCTGAGAATGAAAGGGTATAGTGTTAACTTCTGTACATAATGTATAAACCTCCAAATAGTAACCCATCAAGTTTCATGCAGTTTCAATAACGTCTTTTTTTATTTACAGGTCCTGAAGTCAACAAAGTTGTAAGAATGAGGAAAGATGGACAAAATCAGTCACTGTGCAGTTAACTAATATTTAGGGGGAAAAGGAATTAACGCCAAAAGAAATTCAAAAGATGGGTACAACATTGGGGAGGATGCCCCTTACTATTCCTTGGTTAAGAAGTGGGCAGAATTTAAACGAAGGAGGGAGAGCCTGGAAGATGACCCACGCTGTAGAATACCGGCAACATTCATCACTCCAGAAGTTGTTGGCAGTGTACATGATCTAGTGACAGTTTCGTACATTGTCAGCGTCTTGAGCATCTCATTGAACGTGAGTACCGCATAATAACTGAGATTCTCGCTATGGAAAAGGTGTCAGTGCGATGGGTCCCAAAGTTGATAACTGCTGATCAAAAATGCACAAGAGTTGTCAAGCCAAGTGAACATTTGCATCGTTTTCAAGCAGATCCAGAAAATTTCATTGAAAGGCTTGTGATTATGGATGAGACGTGGGTCAGTCACCTTCAGCTAGAGATAAAAGAGCAGTCTAAACAGTGGAAGCACAGCTCTTCTCACCCTCCATAGTAAGCTAAGTCGATTCCAACTTCTGGAATGGTGATGGCATCGTTTTTTTTTTGGCGGGGGGGGGGTGCCAGTGGATTATCTTCGGAAAGGCCAGATAGTTACAGGGCCATATTACGCAGACCTTGTGAGGCGTTTACGTTAAAACACCAAAGAGAAAGGCCGAGGAAAATTCAGCAAAGGAGTCTTGTTCCACAGGGACAACGCGTCTGCTTACTAGTCTGTCATTGCTATGGTTGTACTGTATGAGTGCGGCTTTGAAATCTTGGACCATTCCTCCATATTTATCGGAGATAGCACCATCAGACTTTCACCTATTTCCTAATTTGAAAAAAGTGCCTGGCTGGCACCTATTTTCCCACCGACAGTGACGTCATTGCTGCAGTGGATGCATTCCTGAAGGCCCAAGGGAAAACTCTCTTCGCAGCTGGAATCAACGCATTGCAGCATCGGTGGAAAAATTGTAATGACTTCAAAGGGAACTGTGTTGAACCGTGTTACCAGACTCCACATATTAACCGTTCATACTTAGGCTACGAACTTTACAAACGTCCCTCGTAATGGCCTAATGTTTTTCTTTCTCAGGCTATCAAGCTTAACGGTCTAATGTTTTCAATTAATTTTAATCTTCCATTAATAATTCTGAAGCATTCATTTATAGAAAATGTACTGTGCAATAGTACAGATTGAAATTCATTAAGTACTGATAGAAGGACGTAACTATTTACCACAGAATGCATAAGTTCTGCAGTAAATGGTTCCGTCCTTTGTAAGAGTTCCTTAATGTAGTCTGGATTAACCCTGCCACTTTATTTTCCGTTTGGAAAAGACTTGTTTGATGCCCTTTGGCGACTCAGAAACTTTTAAAGAGTTTTCTAGCTGTAGCTGAGTTGCGCAGAGGCGATCTTTTTTCTCCCGCGAACCCCAGGAGAAAAACAAAGTAACAGACAATTCACAGTGTTGATTGTTTTGATCCTTCTTCAAAACGGTCCTACCCAACCCATCTTATTCCAGGTGTTTTTTTTTTTTTTTTTTTTTGAAGAACCTGAACTGGTAAATGATCTTTGCCAGTTCAGGTTCCTCACTCCCACAGTTGATACTGTAGCAGTGATGAGTTCTATTACTACTTCTTGATTCCCTACTACTGTACTTGATTGTCGACTGCAAGAAGACGGTACTCCTACCAACTAGCTAAACAGCAATTACCATCCCAGCCACAAAACCATCGTTATCTATGAGCGAAGAGTGTTCAGTTACAAGATGTTTATTAAAACTTTTAAAAAAAAATTATTTTTGAAAAATTTAAGGTCCCCTTTAGCATTTAAACGTGTCCCATTGCTTTACTAATCTATGTATTCCTTCATCAAAACATTCCTTCAGCTGTTGACGAAACCATTCTTCGAAACGACGCCTTTTAAAGCATTTCTTCATTTTTACCAAAAAAGATGAAAGTCGCATGATGAAAAATCTGGCCTGCATGCCTAGATTTTGAAGCAAGACCAGGATGGCAACGAGTGGGTGTATGTTATCGCGAAATAGGATGATTCCTCTTCTCTCACTTACCGGGTCGCTTGCATTTGATGTTAAAACTGTTCAAAGTTTGTTGTCATCAGGTTCTTTAGTGTATAACATCAAAAGTCCAAAATCTTGGATTGACATTTTCCACCCTTGGAGATGCTTCCACTGCTTTCTTGACCACTCTGTCGTATTCATATGTTAAAATTAGCGGACCCCAGGGTTTCCCCCATTAGCCGCTCGTAAACGTCCTGTGGTGAAACCAACACAAATGCCGGCCATGCAAGGCGGCCAGGATCAACTTGCATCTTACCACACTTACAGAACTCAAGTCTCTGTAAGTGCAATTGAGAAGAAATAGAAAGGGTATATATACAAGTTAGGTAAAGTATGAGTAATGGATGGGATTGGGTAAATAGAGTAGAAAAGAGAAGGATCACAGAGGGACCGATCATGAAATATAAATTAGTAGAATGAAAAAGGAAAAGTAGCAGTATAGAAAGTGGAAGTTGTCTTCCTGTCCCTTCAAATTCTGAAGAAATGAAATTGTTTACAGCGTATATTTACATCATATAAAACAGCAAAAGTCAAAGAGAGTGAAAGTAGTCGACTATCCCCTGTCACCTCCACAAACTCTGAAGAAATGAAGTAATGTACAACATATAATTACGTCATATAAAAGCAGGAGTCATCTTCCAAACATATCTTCAAACCTTGAAGAGATGCAATTATGACCACTCTATCATCAGCAGCCTTCATAGCCAACATTCTTTTATGAATTCCTTTTGATTTTTTTGCCTTTCACCTTCAAATGATTGAATCATTGTACGCCTATCTGTTCTGGATGCACTATTTCAAATGTTATATGAAAAATTACACGCAAACGTAACAAAGATCAAAAGTCTAGTTATAAGCTGACATGTAACTGCGTTCGTTTAAGTAAGCGCATCTGTTCCCCCCCCCCCCCCATCCATGTGAGAACTGTGGCACGTCGAACACATTTTTATTGAACAAACCTCAAATTTCAAAGGAAGCCAGTCATATCCTAGACTAGTTGTATTCTGGAACCTTCAACACTTTAGTACGGGAACAACATAAACGACATCTTCATTAAGTCCCATAACGGGAAATCCAAGGAGGTTAAGTCCGATGACGTCAACAACTATGGAATTGGGCCCGCACTGACATCCATCTGCTAACTGGGAATTCAAAGAAACTGCTCAAATCTAGAAAGAAATGGTCAGTCTTGCTGGAACAGTAAATCGATAACCATATTGTGTGAGATTGCGGGGATAAGGGAGTTTTAATACATGCCGCGGATGTTGGCCACCATGAGAGTATAATGGTTTTGCCATTTGTTTTCGTTTGGCGAGGTCTAGGTTCGAAAATCATCGAAGACTGGGTTAATTCTTAAAGACCTTTTCATTAAAAGCAGTAGATATCCGACCTCTGAGACGGATGGAGTTGGATTTCAGTCCACGCATCTAAATCAGTACGCATACACAACACATCCTCTACAGACAATAAACTCGTCCAATAAGATACACATACACAAAAAAAAAAAAAAAAAAAAACACGAGCAAACAACCTGTGACGGTCGCTTCTGTAAAATAATAAAATAAATAAATAAAAATAGCCTGCACCTTTTTTTTTTTTTTTTTTTTTTTTTTTTTTTTTTGCTCGTGGCTGCAAGCACACCTCACGATCTTAATGCAGCTGCTTTCTTATATTTCCAGTACTCCATATGCAGATGTGTTAACCAGAAACGACTCTTTTCCATAGAAAGTTGCCAACCAGTCGAGAATTTCGCAAAAAATAAGTCAATATCCGTTCACCTTGTCACTTAATTCTTGCACAAGTCTCAACTTGTACTCCATAAAGCTTGTGTAAAATTTTCCAAACTGTTGGTTGCGGCATATGAGTAGTTCACGACTTGCACGACAAGTCCACTTTGACTGTAAGCAAAAAGTCACGAACTTACTCAAAAGCCTTATCAGTCCTGCTTAGTTGTCTATCTGTCTACCTCTGTTGGTTACACATTCTTTCTAGACAAAAATGAGGCAAACTACGCATACAGCGTAGCTTGTAGGCTCTCTTTTTGACTCTAACAGTTCATTATCTAGAAAAGTAAATGATTATGTTGTTATATTACCTTCGGAAAGGCCACACAGTTACAGGGCCATATTACGCAGACCTTGTGAGGCGTTTACGTTAAAACGCCTCACAAGGCGTTTTAACGTAATTAGAAAGCTTATTACCCAGAATAGTTCCCGATATTAACTAGGATAAAATAAAAATTAATTTTTAATTACAAAATTACATAATTGAACCTACTGCAGGTCATACTTCTAGTATGACTTGCAGACAACTATTTTTGTATTTTTTTTTTTTTTTACCGAAACTGTTTCCTTATAATGTTATTTTATTAAGGTGGAAATGCTGAGGGGTTTTGATGGTGATTCCAGCAAACTGGGAAATGCAGAAAAATTTTTACTCAAGTTAGTGCAACTTCCAAAGTGAGTATGCCATTTTGCTCTATGATGACGTTGTTCAACTTAGCAATATTTCACTGAAGAATTTTTGTTTATTGTTTCGGGCCAATTGAAAATATTGTAACGAAATCCATTTTATTATTAAACTCGAAAATTGACTTGAATTTCCCTTAAAATCGTATCTTTCGAAATGTCTGAACAAAGGATCGAGTTTATTATAGTAACTATAATTTAATGAGAATTTTTTTTAAATACGAAATTAAATAATTGATGTTTTTGTCCGAATTACTAACTGATATTGTAAATTAAGATATTAGAAGCACGTTGATAACAGTTGAATCAATAGTGTATTAGATAAGAATTTCATATACGTTCACTGAACTTTAAACTGGAACCTTATTTTTGACCTTTATAGTACTCATATCTTAAATTTTATTATAAAATATTTTTAAAAATTTAACTTTATTGAAAGGTATTTGAGAATGTGTTGTAGGATTTTAGGGGAATTAGCAACTTAGACCATATTGCGCCGTATGTAATATGTCTATAAATCGCTTGCTCGTGTTCTTTGTTCGATATGCTGTTTGCTGGATGAAAAACCCGAGTTGTCGGGAAATCCATTCTACTCTCGCCTGAAACCGACTAACTCAGCCCGTTGTGAAAAAAGTCCATAAAAATTCCTTATTCGTCGACGTATTCGAACTCAGATCTTTTCCACCTGGTGTTCGGGAGGATGGTGATTATACCAACTGTGCTAACCCACTAGGGATTGAGATTGTGCGTTGGTTAATGGCCTTCATGAAAACAACAGAACTGAAAACTGATTATATTATTAAGTTTGTAGAATATTAGCACGATTTAAAGAAATATACTCTATAATTCTTTGAAGTGTTTATCAACTTAGCATCCGCAGCGAATCAGCTTTTAGATTTATAATTAGGAGCAAGATTTAATTACTGTCTACGACTAAAAACATGCTTTCAAACTAATCAAGGATGAATGTAGGAAACTTAAATGACTTATAATGAGACTGAGTCGGTCATAACCTCTCCAAAACTAAGTAAATGTGTTGCTTTTGTTTAGTATAATAAAGATGGTAAAACAGTGTAACGAAAAAACAAAATTTATATTATTTAATTAAAAAATTAATTAATATTAATTTCGTAAGATTTTTTTTTTCGTACATATACATATTATACGTTATAAATACGCGCCTTCCCTTTTTCTTGGAAGCGCGTAGAGGAGAGATTTTACCGGTCACAGAAAAGTTAATCAAAAATTATCGTTTAGTTGAAAAGGGAGGTGCCTGACAAGGCTAAAAATGTGCGCATGGATTAAGAAGTACAGTAGTAGCAAATATTGTGGCATTTTGACACGAGCATCTCACAAATAACCCCATGGTTCCTTA
The DNA here is from genome assembly GCF_048544385.1 of Mastigoproctus giganteus. Classification (NCBI taxonomy): domain Eukaryota; kingdom Metazoa; phylum Arthropoda; class Arachnida; order Uropygi; family Thelyphonidae; genus Mastigoproctus; species Mastigoproctus giganteus. The sequence continues at coordinate 186,948,946 of NC_143584.1, read as the reverse complement.
CGTTGTTGTAAGGTTTTAGGAGCATCAGCGGCTAAGGCCATATTGCTTCGTGTATGTCTGTAAATTGCGCGGGTTCTGTGATCGATTTTCTGTTTTCTGGCCAAAAAAACCAAGTTTCCAGGAGAAAAACCATGCTACCCTCGCCTGAGACCGACGAACTCAGTCACGTTGTGAAAAAGGCCCATAAAAATTCCTCACATCATCAACGAGACTCGAACTCAACTCTTTTCCACCCAGTGTGGGGAGGGCGGTGTTCTACCAACTGTGCCACACACGAGCGCAATTCCTTACGTGCCACACACAACACTGCATTGTATACACGTTACTCCCTGTTTGATGGGTGCCTTTGCGGTAGCACAGTGGTTATAATTACTATTTTGCTACGCTGTATTAAAAAGGCGATAGGAGGGTTTTTTGGTGGAGGGGAGGAGTTAGTCGAACGAAGGGCGCAATAATTAATTGTTGGGTTTTCATCAAACCAACGATCCGACGAGAAAATGCATTCCATTTGTAGATATATTACCGTAGGTACCCGAGTATAAGTTGAGAAACTTTGGAAGTTTTCAAAATCAAAAAGTACAGGATCGCCTTATATATGTCGATAAAAATTATCAACATATACAATGTAACATTAATTTTTAATGTTACATTGAAAAATTCACCTTGTTCTCAGTTTATAAAATGAATGCAGTGCGTCGATTATTGCATATCTAGTCGCTACGGATTTTTGTTGTGCAGTTTTCTAAATAGTTGCTGAATCATATATTAAAGTAAGTTATAGAGAGTATCATTGATTCTATAAAAAATTTCACGCTTCACTCATTTTCTTTATGCTAAAATATGCAAAGTCCAGCAGCCTCGGCTATAATAAATGCATTTTCTGACTTCCCTAGGCCTAAACTGGGGGTTCGACTTATACTTGATCATCTACAGCACTGATGCCTCGTGGTGGTAACTGCTTTTAAAAAGATTAGAAACAAATTCAATCCTGTTCGATTTTTCGGCATTTCATTTGAATGACCCTTATAAAGTTTTAGATTTAAGAAAACAATGCCCAAATAATACATAGATTAATTCATTTAATTAATGAATTATGCCATGAATTAATTAATTTCAGTTGTGAATAATTATGGATTAATAATCCTATGACCTCCATTTCGTATTTTCGCATCCTCTTTCTTTTTCAGCTATAAACTTCGAATTGAAAGCATGCTACTGAAAGAGGAATTTGCAGCTAACATGACCTATTTGGAACCTGCCCTCGAAAGTATCATGCTAGCTACTCAAGGTAAGATTCGGTCTATTAATATCAAACAAAATTAGAGGAGTGAGCTTAAATCTGATCACTAATTATGAAGAGATTTGACAATAATTTGTTATTCAGTAATTATCATCGATCGTGTCCTGACATTTAATACTCCCATCATCTGTGTAAACATTTCTTTGGCCTTGTTTTACTTACCAAATGATTTATCAGGGTCTGAACTGGAATTATTTCGAGACTTTCATGATAAATGATTAATTATTAGTTATTTTATCAACATACGCACACTCCCCTCATATTTCCGAATAGTGAGATTTGAAAAATGTTTGTGTCCAACCTTTTTCTAGCATCTTTGAGACGTCTGGCTTAAAGTTTTAATTTTTTGCAGATTCTGTTAATATAAGACTGATTTATTGAATAATAGAATTTTGCAATGTCTTAACGTAATAAGAACCTCTCTCGTGGAAGTAGTTAATGTTTTTGTTTTCGTATTTTTCTCCTGTAGAAATTAAGGAATGTAGGGGTCTACATGAGGTACTTTATATGGTTCTGGTGGCAGGAAATTTTCTGAATTCAGTAAGTATCTAAAGTGTAGTTAACTATCTGAAGTTTCCGAGTTTTAAAATTTATTTTTTAAAACAAATCATATATTTACTGCAGTTTATGTGAGAAGCAGATTGATTACACTAGCCATCACTATTTTTACATCCAAGAACTTAAATGCTGTCATATTGATTTATTTTAAGAGATATATATTTAAGAGATAGCGAATGATTAGAGGCCTTGGGGCCGAAACGACCTCAACCTATTCTCAAACTTTAAATGGGTGAGAAGTCCGGCTTGCTTGATTCGAAGCCCGGACGAAAGGATGTGAGTGCCCAGTGGGCCACTTTTGGTAAGCAGAACTGGCGCTGTGGGATGAACCTTTTAGCAATCGATTTTGTGGGATGAACATTTTAGCAATCGATTCTGGCCTCGGTTTTCTTGTGATAAACATAATCAGACTTCTGCCAATGGTTCTTAGGTTCAAATTCCGATGCAGCAATTTACAATTTGAAGAGGCCACACTTAGCGTTTTTGGTGAGGATTTTTGTAGGCTGTGCCAAGGTTTTCCAAGTAGGTTTCTAGGTTACAGCAGTGGAATATACTCTCAGCAGGAACAAAGATTTCAGTGTTTCGAAAAAGACATGAAAAATTTTCGAAATATTTTGCTACAGAGGACAGTATGTGTTTTTGCAAAGACACTATTGGACTTTTGAAAGAACTAAGTGGCGTGCATAAATCAGATGAATGACATTTATTCATAGATGCCTTAAAATTAAGTTTAAAAGCAGTTTTGCTTCATAATGGCAACGAATTTCCATCAGTTGGACTTGAAAGCGTGTCTAAGGTTCCACATGCTATAAAATACCGAGATTATGGTTGGAACATATGCAGTGATCTTAAGGTTTGCAGCGGGGTTTCACAAAATATTGTTTTTTGTGTTTGTGGAACAGCTGTGCGACAGAAGAACATTGTGTTGTGCAACATTAGGACGAGTTCATACCGGGACAATGTAATGTAAAATATATTCCTTTAGTGCAATCAAACAAGGTTCTTCTTCCACCCCTGCACATCAAACTTGGATTGATGAAAAATTTCTTGAAGGGACTAGATAAAGAAGCTAACGGATTTGCATACTTGAGAAGTGTATTTCCTAATTTAACATATGCCAAATTTAAGGAAGGAATTTTCGTAGGATCCCAAATTAGAAAACTCTTGAAAGACGATGTGTTTGAAGCCGAGTTAAAGGAGGTTGAATTGGCAGCTTGGCGATCATTTAAGGTACGTGGTTTTCGGGTAATAGGAAAGAGAAAACTATGAAATGTTGGTGTCTAATTTACTCGAGTGCTACAAAAACATGGGCTGTCGAATGTCTTTGAAAATAAATTTTCAACGACATTCGATAGCATTGTTCTGGGAAGTAAACATAGGTTTCACAATTTTTCAAGCCTCCAATAAGCAAGTGGTAGCGTTTCACCAGGTGATGAGTTATCTACCACCTAGTATTGCCTGGTGACACAGATCGACTCTTCCTCTGATGTGGACGCTACACCTTGGTTCCAGAGCCACCATCGGGAAGGTGTGCAATAATTTGGTTATTGCAGAAAAAACGGATTTAGTAGAAATTCGTTCCACTTGACTCATAGAGTGGGATCTGAAAATAAGTTCCATCATATATATAATTTTTTAAAACTCCCAGGTATAAGCACTGGCTGTCATACCTGAAAAAAAGTTGTTACAAGCCTTAGAGTAGTTGTATATAGTTGTTAGACATAAGTTTTCCTACACTCTCCCCTAAAAGTTTGGAATCACGTTTACTTTTTTTTAATTGTCAAAGGTTTTATTAAAATAGTACCAAATTGTTTACGATTTTTATTAAATATTTTCTGTTATGTATAAAAGTCAAAACACTTAAATAATATTTAAGAAAATTCTACAATATTCCAGAAACGTGTAGAAGGTTCCTGAATGTGGTAGAATATTTTAGATGATTTTAGTGTTTTGCAATAATATAAATTGAGGAGTAAGAGCTGTAAGTTATAAAATCAAACACCCATCATTCATGTTTGGTGTAAGTTTTGTGTTTCGTGATACATATGGCAAGAAATAAGGAAATGTGTGTTGAAAAAAGAAGTGCTGTTATAACTCTGTATAAAGAAAGCTATTCCAAGAGAAATATTGGCAAAAAAAAGCCGTTTCATTTAAACTACCATTCGACGATTCAAGGAGAATGGCCATTCAAAGAACAAATCGCTATCAGGATGACCAATGCGTAACAAAGGAAGCACAAGATAAGACCATACTCTGATTTCTAAACGCAATCGACGACTTACTGCACCTGAACTCCGAGCTGAGTTCAGTAGGAACAGAAAAACTCCCGTGTCAACATCCACTGTAAAACTTCGTTTTAAACAAACAGGAGTCCATGCTCGTGTAGCTGTCCGAAAACCCCTATTAAAACCGGAAAATCGAAAGAAACGGCTCTTGGACAGTTGAATCAAAATTTGCAATTTTTGTAATCAAGCGTAGAGTTTGTGGGACGATCAACTGAAGAAAAATGGTGCCACATTGTTTAGTGCATACGGTCAAGCACGGTGATTGTTCCATCATGATCAGGGTGCGGGGGATTGCTTCTATTTTTCTGGAGTGCGTGACATCGTCAGAATTGAAGAAAATAAGGCTATAAAAATATTCTTGAACACAATGGAAATCCTCTGGAATTCGACTTTGTACCTGAAATTTTGTTACAAGACGTTTTATATTACAGTGGTCCAGAGCAGGTATTGCAAATTATGGTGTGGTCACCCTTACACCTGACTTAAACCCAATAGAGCTTTTATGGGATCATCTAGACCATCAAGTCCTTGAAAGCTGCCCATCTTCATAAAATTTATGGGGGAATCTTGCAGACCGTTTGGAATAATGCCAGTCAAGACACTATTATAAAATTAATCGCCAGAATGCCACGTTTGTGCGTAAGGCAGTGATAAAATCTCATGGAGGATATTTTGATGAAAAACCAGTATAGTATTATTAATCAATATTTTTTGCTGTAAATATTTCAATGCATAATAAAAAAAATCTTTAAATTCTTTGCAGTGTATTGTGTGTTTTTTTTTTTTTTAATATTAAACCTTACATTGTCGTAACCGATTTGAAATAAATTAACGAAATCTGTTGTCATACACTCTGATTCCAGACTTTTAGACGTGAGGGCATATGATAACCCAGGTACGTTTTATGTCTTATTTGGAAATAATTAATCATTCAAACTTCCATATTTTCACAAAAATGTCGAATATCTTTAGGGTGGTTATGCTGGAGACGCTGCAGGATTCAAGATGATGTCATTGCTAAAACTTGCTGATATTAGAGCCAACAAGCCAGGCATGAATCTTATTCACTACGTCGCACTGGTAAGAAAACTAAATGCGATATTCTGAAACTGAGCGATTTAATAAATAGAAAAAAGTCTGTATGATTCTCATAAAAGCAAGTAACAAACTCAAAGAAATCCCAAATTTTATTTAGTCATTTTGTAATGTAAACGTTTTTCTCCTATGCACCTTCAAATCCTGGTTATCTTACCCTATTACGATTGTTCTTGTTTCCCTTTTTTTTTTTTTTTTTTTTTAACTGTTTGAACTCTTACACGCAGTATTCTGTACTACAGAATACTGCGTATCTTAGTTAATCTGTTGTAATTTTTAAATAAAAAGAAAAAAATTCCTTTTAGGAAGTGGAAAAGAAATGTCCCGCATTACTGAAGTTTCCAGACGAAATGCCTAACCTAGAGGACGCTGCTAAGTGAGTGGTCTTTGTGATTTTGGATACATAATTTATTAGTTGCTTAATTGTTCATTTATAATATTATCATTTTATGTAGCCATCTTGTTCACGAATATTTTCGTGGTTTATGAAAGACAGTTTACTGCATTCTTCAAACGCGTATTATGTGTATCATTAAAACAACGAACAGCAGTTTTGACTGCAGCATAAATTGTTACAAAAGGAATCTTTGCTTAGAGAAAGTTGAGCCTCTGTAATCGAGCAGTTAAGCGTGAGGGTACAGAAGTACACGTGCTTGAGTGACCGTGGGTCAAGCTCATGTGACTACTAAATACGATGATGTTCTTTATTCTTTCTACTTTTTGTGTACTCTGACATGTGTCGTCCTGAAGTATAAACAAATTTTATTTTTACGAGTATTTGTTTATATTCTAAAATTATAGAATGGGATACGAGAAACATGTCTAATACACTGGATAGTTTCTGTTGTTTATATTGAGGAATAAACAAAGGAATTACCTTTATTCCGTCTATAGGACTTCTTATCCGTCTTCTCCTCAGATGTCGATAAATTACGAATGATAATTTGAAATAATTTTAAAACTCGAAATATGTTCCTCACCATCAGCCCATGAGTAATTCAGCACCCCAGGATCGCAGTAGTTGACCCCAACCCAACCCCAGAAATATGAAACCCCATTAACCTCTAGTGATGGAAGTCATTATGTCAAAAAAAAAAAAAAAAAAAAAACGCGAGTTAAAAATATAAGTTAGAATACGATGAATAACATCCACTAAAAATTTTTTAATGGATTTTTATTTACTCGAAATATGTTCCTCACCATCAGCCCATGAGTAATTCAATACCCCAGGATATATAAGTTTGACATTACAGTGAAACTTCTCCTAACGGACACCTCTCGTTAACGGACATTTTCAAATTCCCCAACTCACCTCCATTGGTTTTAACGTGTTTGCAGCTTCTGTCTAGCGGACATTCTCTGTAACGGACGCGGACAGGCAATCTGCACTGTTTCGATTAGATTAGCACTTAATCTGATCTCCCCATAATGGACAGCGGGCGAGCTCACGGCCCTTTTTCTAGGAACGTTTCTTCCACGTATTGCCTCAATCGTGTGTTTATTTTCTATTTCCGATTCTCTGAATTTTATCAAGGTTTACGTCGCTGTTCTAAACCCTTTTTCAAGAATTTTAAGGCACGTGTAAAACTTCTGATGAATTCGGTGTGTGCAGGGGTGGGGAATATGGTCGGCCTTTCGTCTTTTCAGTTTCAGTTTTGTTCAGTGTCGTGTGAAGTGCACAATGTCTTCTCGTAAACATTTAACTTTAAAAGATAAAGTCGAACTCATTAATGCGTATGATCGCAAAAAAATAGTGTTCGCAATCTCGCAGCAAAATTCAAAATCGGGAAGACGCAGGTAAGTGACATCCTAAAGAAAAAAAATGAACTGTTCAAACAATTTTGGCAACACGGAAATGATCAGGTTCAAAAATCATTCCCGAAAATTGTTGGACTTCAAATTTGTCGCGCACGTGCTAAAAAAATTCCCATTAATGGGCCTATTATTAGAGAAAAGGCTTTGGAGGTTGCGAAATCTATGGGAGTAAATGAGTTCAAAGCTTCTGTAGGATGGCTAGACAAGTTCAAAACTCGGCATAAAATTTCTTGGAAAACCGTAAGTGGTGAAGGTGGATCTGTTGATACTGGGGTTCTAACAGAGTGGACAGTCAAATTGGAAGATTTATGTCGTGATTTTGAAGCTAAGGATATTTACAACTGTGATGAAACAGGGTTGTTTTTTAAAGCTCTTCCTGAAAAAACAATGAGTCTTAAAAACGAAAAGTGCCAGGGCGGAAAAATTTCTAAGGAACGCTTGACTGTACTATTTTGTACAAATATGCTGGGAGACTTTGAACAACCTCTTGTTATAGGAAAACCACAAAATCCTCGTTGTTTCAAGGGCATAAAGTTGAATCTTTTGAATGTTGACTGGAAGTCTAATAAAAAAGCGTGGATGACACGAGATATCATGAGCGAATGGATAAGTCACTTTAACCAAAACATGATTCGTCAAAACAGAAAAATTATTCTTTTCATGGATAATGCTGCATCTCACCCGCACATTGAATTGTCCAACATTCAAATCGTTTTTCTGCCACCAAACACATCTGCAGAGTGTCAGCCCTTGGATCAAGGGATAATAAAAAATTTTAAACTTCACTACAGAAAACGTGTTTTAAGACATCTCATTGCAAACATGAACGATGTAACATGTGCGAGTGACCTTGCAAAGAAAATCAGCATCCTAGATGCGATTCAATGGATTTCCTCTTCAGTAAACGCAATTAGAAAACAAACTGTCGTGAACTGTTTTGTGAAGTCTGGCTTCTCAAACGCAAAAATTGAAGTTGTGAACAGCAATGTGGAGCACCAAGAAGAACAAGAACTTCAACATCTATTGATAATGTACGATACTTCCGCTACAAGTGAGCCTGGCTACAAAGATATAGACTCGAACCTCACTACAGAAGATGGTGCTCTAGATATCAACGACATTATCATCGATATTTTTCAAGAAGTTCCTCATGAGGATGAAGAAATGGAAGGAGGTCATTCTGTCGAAGAACATATTAACGACGAACCACCGATGAAAATAGAAGAAGCGCTCATACAAATCAATCGTTTAAAAATGTTTTTCGCCGCTGAAGAAGATACTGAAGGACTTTCGATGGTTTCTTCACTCCAAACAAATGTTGAAAACAAAATTATCAGCCGGAAGAAGGTGCAGAAGAAAATAAGTGATTACTGTATGTATTTTTCTTAAGATAAAGTCATAATATGCATAGCACAATTGTATGTATATTATTTACAAAAATATTGTGCAAAATCTGTATATAATTTAATTTAATTTTACATTAAACGTTTAACGATTTTTCTTTATCTCTTGTGTATGTAATCGTATATTATTTACAAAAGTATTGTTAAAAATCTGTATATATTTTAATTTAATTTTACATTAAACGTTTAACGATTTTTCTTTCTTTCTTTTTTTTTCTCCCTCAGACTTCTTGTTAGCGGACACTTCTCTCTAACGGACACATTTTCGTTCCCCATGGCTGTCCGTTAAAGGGAAGTTTCACTGTATATAGATTCATCACTGCGCTTCCCCAGAAGCGCAGTGATGAATCTACAGGGTGATTCACTACCAGTGCGACAAACTTGCAGGAGGTGTAGGGGGCACAAAGACGAATCGGAATCACATAGCATTGCAGAGCCGACCGGGCTAGCCGAGTGGGTAAAGTACCTGCCCGGCAACCCAAAGGTCGCGGGTTCGATTCCCGCCTCGGGCTTGGATCAAAGTACTGCAAAAAAACCTTGGGAGGTGCAATATGGCCACAGAAGCCGATGCGCCAACAACTACCAAATCAAAAAAAAAAAAAAAAAAAAAAATAGCATTGCAGGGTCCGAAATGCCTTCGTCATGCGGTAGAGGACGTTGAACGGGATGTCGCGTGAACAGCGATCCCGCTGGAAGTCAGCATTTGCGAACCGTTTTTGTTGAAGAAACCAAGTAGCAAAAGTCCTCCGGAGTGGATAATCCGTAGGCTCCAATGATTGGACGCGTTGCAGATGGTATGAACTCATTTGGTTTGTTGACAGTATCCTCCATACAGTGGATTGGGAAATACCCAATCGTTGGCCTATCGCTCGAGTACTCGTACTCGGATTGCCTTCTGCAAGACGTAGGAGGCTCCTCCGTAGCCAGGTGGGAAGGAGCAGCACTGCGTAGCACACGCTTCTTGATTAGACCCGGGTTCGAGCCCGTCACCACAAATACGGAGGATGCGGAAAAGTCAGGGAATGACCACCGTATATCCCGGAGCAATATGGCCTTAGTTGCTAATGCTCCTAAAAACCAAAAACAAACAAACAACAAACAGCAAGACGTAGGACATTCTCCTCATTGTCTGGCGTCCTCGTCGTTCGCTCTCGATTCATGGTACCTCTCGTGAAAGAACCAGTCTCACGTAACCTTCTGTGCACACGTGCGAAAATCGTATGATGAGGCGCCTGTGCGGGAAAAGTTCCTGGTACAAGCGCAGAGCGGCGCGCCCGTTACAGTCCGCAGCTCCATACGCGAGGTATAGGTATAGGTATGTTGAGGGTCTGACGGCTCCGGGGATTTCTCCCATCTCCGCGTATGTTCTTTGTATCGAGTGACAGTACCCTGTCTATGCCAGAGGTTTAAAAATAATGTATGGGTCATGTGGTATGTAGTTTGTTGTGCCCATTGTTCATCCGGCCTGTTGGCCGCCGGGCCCCCAGTGGGACCCGGCGTTACCATACCTAGCGACGGGGACGCCGGCCGGGTGTACCAAGAGACTAATTATACTCTGGCAGGTCCTGCCACTTACTTTCCTGGGATTTCGGTGACGAGGACCTAAAATAAAGGTTGGAGTTATCGCTAAGTTGGAGTTATCGGTTTAAGTAAAATTGCATTTAGAAAGCGCTGCGTGGGGTTTTACGCTGAAAGAACTATTTGTAGAGAGCCTAAAAGGTCGGGCAAAATTTGATGTGATTTAAATTTGGACATCTGGGGCAGTCGCTGTACAAGAGAAAGTGTTGGGAGGGGAGGGTGAAGACTGGGGGGATGAAATAGGAAGAAGAGGGGTCGGATAGAGAGGTGACCCCACATTTTCAGTGGGGCATGCCCATGCCCCACCAGAGTGAAAATATGGGGAGGCGAGGAGAGGAGAAGAGCAAATACCCCCTCCCCTCCCGCTCCCCGAAAAAAAAAAAAAAAAAAAAAACCGCACAAGGGAGTGCAGTTTTGGGTCGATAGTAGGCCATTCAAATCATCCTCAAGTCTTGTCTTTCTGTGGTATGGTGAGTTTATTGCTTGTGTTTTTTTTTTTTTTTTTTTTTTTTTTATTACTTGTTTGACCTCCTGCATTCTTCCTAGTTGGGTTGCCTTTGGTATATTTCTATCATTGTTTTCCTTCTAGAAAATAGATCCTGGGCATATTGACTGAGTGCCTTGTAGTCCTCTTGAGTGTCTAGCAGTCTGGGTTCTTGGTTGTCTGGGATATATTGGATTGACGTTATTAGCTGTAGTCGCAGGTCGTCATACAAATCGCACTCAAACATTAAGTGTCTCCAGGACTCCGGGTTGCCACAGGGACAGTCCGCGTTATTTATGATACCAAGTTGGTGAAGTTTAGCTTTAAACGGGCCGTGTCCTGTAAGGAGAAAGGTGGTATTTCGACCAGGGTGAAACCACACTGGCGCCTTAGGGTACAGCTTGGTGACAGTGGGGAGGAATCTTCTGGTCACTGCACCTTTTTCTGTGTTGCTCCATCTCCTCTGCCAAATCTGGATGAGGTGGTCGGTGATTCTTCTCTTCTCATAGTTGCGGTCATTAGTGATGTCAGTGGTGAGGTCATACATCGTAGCCGATGTGTTTCTGGCAAGATGGTAGAGCAGACCACAGCGGGTAGCTTCGAGATCCAGAGGTAGAACTCCTACTAGGACTTGGAGGGCAGCCGTGCTAGTTGTTCTAGTTGCTCTCGACATGGTAAGGAGGATGGTCCTCTGAATGGTTTCGAGGATCCGTTTATTCACTTCTAGTGCCGCCCTCGCGTACCAAGGTGAGGTGCATGTCGGCCAGTTCAACGTTTGAATACTCGTCCATCCTACTGCCTCGGGAACCGGTTCGCAAATGCTGACTTCCAGCGGGATCGCTGTTCACGCGACCTCCCGTTCAACGTCCTCTACCGCATGACGAAGGCATTTCGGACCCTGCAATGCTATATGTGATTCCGATTCGTCTTTGTGCCCCCTACACCTCCTGCAAGTTTGTCGCACTGGTAGTGAATCACCCTGTATATAATGTCAAACTGTCCACAAATTATGTGCATTCTACAGATCGATGTACAGTATTTCATAATATAAAAACGATTTAAAGAGATGGCAAACTGGTGATAAAAAAATCGATATCTGGATCTTTTGGCTATTAAGAGGATTTAATTAAGCTCCTCTTGTGTTTTTTTTACTTAAATATTTAAAGCACTTTTTTTTGTTGTTATGTTATAAAGTATAATTTTCAGTACCTTCGGAATATGCCAGTTAGTTACAACGCCGACTAATAACCTTTAGATGCTTAAGTATTATCTGCCTTGGGTTATCGACAGATGAGAGAGGAAATTTCCTCTCTCATCTATCGAGAGGAAAAAAACGAGAGCTGGGGGGAGAGACTTTCAAAATGTCAGCTCTCACTTTAGCAAGAGGCAAAATGGAAAAGTGGAACTTCATCAAAGATTACATTCTCTTTTACTCTGTGCTCATAATCCACTTTTATGGGCAGCTTTTTTCATTCTGTGGCGTAGATAGCAAGGTCGCCTCCCCCGAGAATCTCGGGTTTTTTCATCCAGTCAAACATTCAAATCTGCCAGAGAACACACGCAATTCTTGGACATAATACGCATGGGTGGATGATATGTTCTCTCTGGTAACCCTAATATGACAATTTTTGTTTATGCTGCTAATTCGATGAAAATTTCGTATAACTTTTAATATGGTCTAAGATTACACCGCCTTTATACCACAACTTAAAGAAATATTTTAATCACAGTACAAATTACACGAAACTAACTAATGAAGTATAGTTGTTACGAAAACTTAAAATATTTCATTACAGGTTGTCAATTGATAACTTGAAGACAGAAGTTTCCTCGTTGAGTCAAAAGGTTCTAAAAATATCGAAGCAAGTAGCGGCAGTTGGGAAAGATCTTACAGAACAGATGGAAGAATTTCTCAAAGTATGCGAATCGACTCTGTTTTCCTTTACCTGTGATTTAAACTTAACACATTATTTCGAATATAACCATTGAATATACGCGTCACTTCATTAATATGGTAAATCTTATCATATTTCCAATAATTTTGGAACTTATCGAGAATATTATATTAGTTGTTCATAACTGAATATGAAGGCTGTTTAAAAATACGACTTGTAGATCCAAGATGGATGCCTGATTGCTTTTGCTTCTGTTTAAAGAAAACGTGTTAGTGCAAGTGTTTTTAAACAGCTTTAATTTTGTTTTCCAACGTATCATTTACTCATATCTGAAATTAAAATTTTCCGTCTTTCTTAGTTTGCTGAAGTAGAGGTTCTGGCTATCGAGAAGGAAATAGAAAGTCTGGAATCTTTAAGAAAAGAGATTGCAGAATTTTTATGCGAAGATTTAGAATCATTCAAACTAGAAGAATGCTTCAAGGTGTTCCACAGTTTCTGCCAAAAGTTTAAAGCAGCTATAGAGGTAAATTGTAAAAATGTATATCTTTTTTTTTGTTGTTGTTGCTGCAATTAAATACACTCCCGACTAAAAGTTTGGGAATAACAGCGTATTACAATAGTTTTCGTTATTTTTATTTTATTATTGTTTATTTTATTTTATTATTTTATTTTTTTGAAATTGACAATGTAAGTAGTTGTTGAAGTAAGGTTTAGGAGCATCAGCGACCAAGGCCATATTGCTCTGTGTATATTGTCTGTAAGTTGCGTGTGTTCTGAGGTCGATTTTCTGTTTGCAGGATGAAAAACACGAGTTTCCAGGGGAAACACTACGCTACTCTCGCCTGAGGCCGACTAACTGAGCCACGTTGTGAAAAGGCCCATAAAAATTCCTCACGTTATCGACAGGACTCGAACTCAAGTCTTTTTCCCACCCAGTGTAGGCGACAATGTAAGGTTTAATATATAAAAAAGGAATATGCTACAAAGTTTTTTTTACTAACAATTGAAAAATTTACAGCAAAAAATATTGAAATGATTAATAATAACAACTATACTGATTTTTCATCAAAATATCCTCCACAATTTTTTTTTTATCATTGCCTTATACATATGTGGCATTCTGACGATTAATTTTATAATAGTGTCTTGACTGACATTCCAAACGATCCGCAAGGTTCCCCATAAATTTTGTGAAGATGGACAAACCTCGCAGACTTGACGTCTAGATGATCCTATGAAGGTTTTATCTGGTTTAAGTCAGGTTATAGGGGTGGCCACACTTTAATTTGCATTACCCCCTCCTGTTGTTTATTGCTAGAAAGTCCCTGCACAGCTTGGATCTGTGCTCCGGATCGTTGTCTTGTAATATAAAATTTCTTCCACAAAGTTGAAGTCCAGAGGATATTGCAGTATGATCAAGAATATTTTTATTCTTGATCATAATGCAATATTCATTCATTCATTATTATTTTTTCATTCAATTCTGACGATATCACCCACTGCTGGAAAAGAGAAGCAACCCCAGATAATGATGGAATCACCACCGTGCTTGAGTATAGACACTAAACAACGTGGCTCCATTTTTTCTTCAGTTGATTGTATCGCATAAACTCTACTTTGGATCCAAAATTTTCAAATTTGTATTCATATTCTACACTACAGTTTTCCAATCTTCAATTGTCCAATGTTGATGGCCCTTAGCCCAAGCTAATCGGGTTTTTTTTTTTTTTTTTTTTTTTCAATTAAGAAAAAGGAAAGGCGATTCCAAACTTTTAGGCGGGAGTATAAGTATAGAAATTAGAAGGTTCTCTCTTATTTTTAATTCAAATTATTTCTATTTACTTTTCCCTGTTAATTATTTTCATTTTAATTAAAATTGATTAAAGTTCGGCTAATAACGTAGGATTTTAGAACGGTTAGAAGATCTAGCCAGAGTTTCTGCTACGGATCACTCACCTGGAAATAGTAAAACTCTCATTGCCGTTTGTTAGAATGAAGAATAAAGAATTAATGAAGTTTTCAATGTTTAGTACGAATATAAGTTGATGTATGCCATCCATAAGCACATTTGATTTCTCTTTCAACAGGGCCGGATTTCCCATTAGGCACCATAGGCACAGTGCCTGGGGACTACAAAGAAAGGGAAAAATTAAAAAAAAAAATCCGCTTCACTCTTTTTACTGTGACTAACGAAAAACGAGCTGAGAAAACATGCACGCAATCGACTCTAGGAGCTTCAATTCAATACGCATATGCTATCCAGCGACTGTTCTAGAAACTAAAAGAATCGAAGTGATGGTCGCCCCGTCAATTGAGGTGGTTTATCATTTATTATAGTTGAAGCTTGAGTCACGTTAATTGACGTGATTCGCAGCCAAAAATTAAATAGAAGAAATATTTTACCCCCGCCCTTTTTATAGCACATTTCGGAATAAAAGTGCCTAGGTCTTGTGAACACCAAAATGCTGCCCTGTCCATCAAACATCATTATTCGTTGTAATTTCGAAAGAAGATGTAGTTATGTGTTACAAATAACAAAATGGAATAAAATTTGAACTGTCTCTCGGTAAAGCGTCGATTATTGAAGAATAAAAATGTCTCAGTTCGTCATACGATATTATGTCATACAATATTATCTGAATAATTTCGATTTTCGATGTTCATTATATAAATGCTTAGAAAATAAATTTCTAAATGTTTTCGCATTTAAAGTAATTAAGCATTCTTAATATGGGCTCAGTGATCACTCAGTTATGACCATCCCATCCATAAAGGACTATGTCACATAGGTGGCAGTATAAAAAGCCGAACAGCTTCGGACGCTAGGGCAATGGTAATTTGTATCTGATCGTGCAGATCAAAGTGATAAAATAGCAGTTATGGGACGTAGTAAAGATATCACGGAGTTTCAAAAGGGCACGATTGTGGGAGCTCGTGCATCGGGTGTTTGAAAATACCTGTGCAACACGCTGAGGGACGCCTTGTATGTAACTCAACCAACACTAGTCCATGGACCCATCGTGTTTGGTGCCCACCATCCAGGCTGGTTGCGGTATTTTCTTAACGTGGGACGTGTTTTGCTAGCAAGATCTAGGACACCTGGTGCGTATCGACCAACGTTTCACTGGTGAGGTTTGCCGGCAGCTCTTAAGAAACCATATGTGCTCTGTCATGTTGCATTTTTTTTCCGACAGAAACGGGATCATCGAAGACGATAATTCGCCGTGTCATCGGGCCTGCTCTGTGCACGAGTGATTCGAGGAACACAGTGAAGATATCACTCATTTTGATTGGCCTCCAGATTCGCCTGACCTTAATTAGTTGAACACCTATGGAATGTTTTGAACGTGAGACATATGGACACGCATCCCTCATCTATCCCGACACTGGAGCTGCCCAGGTAGGCAGTGTAGCTGCAGATCCCTACAGACGGCTACAGACATCTAGTGGAGTCAATGCCTAGGCTGTTATCAGTGCGAACGGTGGATCAACGCGGTATTAGGTAAAGGTAGGTGGTCATAATTAGTGATCACTCAGTGTAAGTATAGCATCGTAATCGATCGTTTTTCTATTGCGTGATTTTATCATTGCAGGACAATGAGAGAAGACGTCAGCAAGAACAAAAGGCTGAAGCTAGAAAGAAACAGAGAGAAGAACAGATGGCTATTAAAAGACGGAGTGCAGAAAGTAATAGACGCTTTTGTAGTCTTTTATAAAGCGATTGGAAACCTTATTTAAAGATTTCTATATCATTGACAATTTGTATATTTGTTTTGTATAAAATAGAGCTGACAAATTTCAGAATTAATACCGTTTGATAGTGGGCTATAAAGAAATTTTATTTTAAAAGTTTAAATACTTAAAATTTTGTGTATGAATGTTTATTTTATAAATTTCAAACATTTTATATTTAAAAAAAATGATTTACGTAATTATCGTTATGCTACAAACCGGAAGTTTCTAGCTCTTATAGTGACGAAGTTATTGATTTTTCTAATAACGAATGACTTTTGGAAACATCCTGTATTGTGGCCACTATATCATCACCTTAGTCATCTCTGATCTCTACACTGCAATTTTCAGAGCACGCCTTTCACTGTATTTTAGGAGTACGTCAAGAAATGTTAAGGAAAAGATGCCTTAAAAAATTTATGAAATTAATTGTCCTTATCTAATGACACGGAGAAATATGGACATTGTCAACAGATACCAAAGTGACATCTGTTGACATTGTCTAGACATTTTCAAGGTTTAGAAAGGAATAAAAGAAAACTGCGGCACTGAATCATTACTGAAATTCCAAGAAGCTGAAGTATATTTGCGAAGGCGAACACAACAAAAAATTATTTTTCTTATTTTGTTCACCTTCGCAAGGAACTTTTTGGGAGTTAGCTTGAAATTTAGCCACCCTAGTAATAAAAACTTTCTTTTGCAGGGACCTTAAAAATACAGGGTGTTGGCAATTCATTAAGGTTTCAGTGAATCCGCTCCTTTGAAATTTTAGCCCTCAGAATGGTTGAAAAATAATTATACGTTATTAGGAATTGGAAATTTTAAACTTTATATATATATTTTAAAAATACTTTATATCAAAGGTTTCGAGCTCAGAAGTTCTCGTGGGTCATACTTGCAGCACTAGTGTAGTATTATGAAAGAAATATATTAAATATTTTTATCCATTTCCTCTTGTCCAGAAATCTGCTATATGATGCCCAGCAACAGTTTGTGTAATATTTGCGTTGTTAAGACAACCCAAGCATCTGGAGGTGATATCATGGTACGGAAGATGTTTTATTCGCACGAACTGGGTCTGTTGATATTGGTGGAAGGTCGATTGTCAACCAGGGAATATCTGAATTTGGTATAAGATCTACTGCACCCTGCAGTGTTACACTTTGATCTCAAATGTGATGGCCACTTTACGGATGACGATGCAACAGCCCATCGGGCAAGAATGGTTCGGAGAATATGACACGGATTTCCACCATCTTCCCTGGCCCCCACATTCATCTGATATTGAGAGTGTGTGAGATATGCTGGAGAGAGCTGTTCGACAACGAAGTCCTCTTCCTTCAACTTTGTCACAGCTACGCGATAATTTGCTGGAAGAATGGTTACAATGAGACCAAAACGCACAAAAACAACTTGTAGAATCCATGCCGCTCCGCACACTTGATGTTATTCGATACTGAATAAAGGTTTGTATTCTTTTGGCCAGTGTGCGTATTTTATTGTTTATACATTGTTTTTAATCAAGTGAATTGTTAATATCATATCACTATTTCAAAAATGTAAAAAAATAATTAATTTGATTCAGCTTTTTTTATTTGTGATTTGAAAAAAAACTTAAATTTTCATATTTTTGAAACATTTTAAATTCAAAACTTAACATATTTATCTGAGAAATTATTTGCAATAACTTTACATTTTAGTGTGGGTGTGTGTGTGTGTTTTTTTTTATAAAGGGACTGATTTCTTTCTTAAAAGTATATAATACAATTTACATTAGATTATTTCTCTTTATATATCTCTCTGTTATATATATATATATTTTTTTTTTTTAATTTCAGTATATGAAAATCGGCCTGCTTCCTTCTCCGGAAGCGAGAGCGATAGCCACATCATTGATGCACTGCTCAGTGATATCCAAAGTGGTTTTCCTCAGAATCGTGATGGAAGTTTCAGAGGAAGAAAACTGGCACGAAATCCATTGGATGGAAGTGGTGATTTCAGCAGGCTCAACAGCCAGACTGGAAGTTTACCGTCTGGAGAAGAGAGTGTTAGTTCTCCTCGTATCACGAGGCGCCGCATTGGATCTTTGAGCTCCATTACACCAAGCGAGGGTGGAGAAAATGGAGAATCGCCAGATGTTACGCCAAACGGCAGTCTAAGGCGCCGCCGTAGTCGATTATCATCGGAAGACCAAGACGATAATCTCATGGACTTTCTTCGTCAAGGTGCCGACTACGAGGGTGGTCGAGATCGTAAATCTCGTGGTCACATCGATGGAGGTTCCCTGGACCGTTCTTGGCTAAGAAGATCAAGTCGTAGACGTCGACCCGAATATCTTTCATCTGATTTTAATGAAAGAGAAAGGCCAGCGTCTCCTATATCGCCCACCATAGACAAAACTGCGGATCCTCCAGATGGGGAGCCTGAGGCGAAACCAAAACAGTGGAAGAGAAAAATTGAAGAATGGCTTCAGGTTAATGAAACCGAGAACGACAAAGAAAAGATACTTCGGGAAAAGATGATGCAAGAACGAAAAAGAAGACAGGAATTAGATCCCAAAGATTTAGATACTTATCCCCCTACATCCCCTGTTATGGATAAATCAGAAGACTGGAAGACGTCCAGCAATCTGGAAACAGTTCATGAAGCAAAGACAGATTCGGAAATTTATGCACGAAAGCTGAAAACACTGCTTCCCTTAACTGACGTCAATAAAGTGATGGCTGCTGTAGAGAATGTGCAGGTCAAGGACAAGTCTAAATGGCGGAAAAGCACGCTGAATGTAGCAAACAGTTGTGAATCTGTAGAAGATGACAGGCGAAGATACCGCAATCGACAATCCTCTATTCCCGAAATAAAACCTGGAAAACTTGCAAATCTGAACGATTCTTCGGATACTCTTACCTTATACATTAGTCGGCCAACTGAGGAGAGCAAATTGACATCCAGTAAACTGGCAGAAAAACATACAGACGATGAAGTTTCTCGACTAACACATTCTTGCATAAAATCTCCAGACCATAAAGCACTGGATCCAACTAAAACAGGCTTACAGAAACCTACACCTTTAAAAAGTCTGAAAAGTGAGTCTAACAATCTTCCCATTCCTTCAGTAGTTTTTAACCAGTTTGACTCAGCTGATACTCCATGTCTAGTAGAAAACAAGACAATTAATAGCCACGAGTGCAGTAACAAGAAACCTATCCATATGAAATCGGAATCTCAGCTATCGCAAGACCAAGGATCTGTAAATACATTTTACACTGGAGAACCTTCTTTCCGAAGAATTCAGGACAACGTGAACAGAAAAAGTGATGATGATAGCGAAGTTTTCTATCCTAAGGATAGAAATGATAAAGTAGAAAACAGAGAAGGAAACAATTCAAAATTAGTAGACAAGTTGAAAAGCGCTGATGACAAAGGTGAAGAAGAGGAAGGTAATTTCGACAGATTTTCAGTAATGCGAAAGACAACCAGACGTACGCGGCAACGGCAGAAGCATCCAGATAGCTCTCAAGCTGGGACTGAAACAGAGAACAGAACAATGGAAAATGGTTTCGAGAACGGGCAAGCAGATCAGTTAATTGGCGATCAAAACGTTTCCGTGAAGAATTCTGATGACAATTTTGATTACATAGAAGGTGCACTAAAAGATATCAATAAAGCCAGTAAAGAAATTCAGAATCTACAACATGTTCAAGAAAATAAACATAATTTAAAGGCTTTAGAATCTCTTCCTCTGAATCAAATTGAAGCTGATGAGGAAGTTGAAAGAAAGAAACTTTCTCTTAGGGAAAAACTGTCCAATCGGTTTCATAAATTCACTGGGAGTTTCAAAGCCCCTGAGTGTGGTAAACAACACGATCAAGACAATGATACTAGTAAGAGAAGTTCACCAAAAGTCCTGTCTCCCATAGAAAATACGAATGAACCAAAGATGCTGCGCGTAGCAAGCCAAGGAGAAAAATCAGAAATTACGTCAAATATTTCTGCTACTAACAATCCATTTAAACAGATTCCAAGAAGCATTGATTCTTCCACTGAAAATTCGTCTACTGTCTCTCCAGAAAATATTTATCCAACTGTAACAGCAAGAAATAATATTATCACGCCACATTGCATACTTCCAACAGCTACCTCTCCTATCAAAAGTAAGTCAGTTGAAGAACATGAAAAGGACGAAGGCTTTGAAGAAACACAGTCCTTCCTTTCAGAAGCACCTTCTCAAGGAGCATATGATATAGATCTTGTTGATTCTCCGAGGAGCTATCACCAGTCAGATACCAGCTGTTCACCAGAGATTCAAATAAATGGAATAAAGGAAAGTGAAAAAGTCAATCACGAAAGGTCCATTAGCAATGGCAATCTTCGTAATGTAAAGAAGACGGCTGGAAAATCACCTACTGCGTCTCCGCCAACCGTGCTAAAAATTCCATTAATGAAAAAATCATTGAGTGCTTCTGGTAAATATGAAGTAAGTAAACCTCCAAGTGGTGTCACAAAACCCTCTTCTAATTATGATAAACCTCCAAGAAAAGAAATATCTACATCTCAGATGTCTAAAATTTCTAATAAAGTTCCGGCAAAAGAATCAAACTCAAATCTTAAAAGTTCTAAATCGTACTTGCCTGTAGACACAACGAATGCGAAATCCAGAACAAAGATTCCTTGTTCTAGCCCAATAGTAAAGAGGAGAGCAGAACAAACAAGATCTCCAAAAAACATACAAGCGAGGACTGCTTCAGAATACACCACACATTCCACACCTGTCACACCCTCTGACGAAAATAAACTGTTTAATTCTTTAAACGATTCGCTTAATGTATTGAACAAGAGTAAAAGAACCAACTCGTCTCAGTCTGTGAACGCATCTCCATTAGGATCACGGTTCGTTAGTAAGTTGAATGGAAGCCCTGTTTCTCCCCACTTGTCACAGAGGTCGCCCAGTTTGACCAGAAAATTTGGAGAAACTCCAGTGTCAACAACAAAAGGGCCTAAAAAACTAGTTACCAACCCGCCACCATTACCACTCAGGTCCACTCCGGATACAGGAAAGGCAAAGCCCAGTCCTCAGAGAACAAAAGTTCCAGTAACTAGACCATCTACTGTTTCACGGCCGGAGAGAACACAAAATGGTTCTACTCTAAAGAGAACTGTTTCTAGGAGTTCATCTTCAGATAAATCAACAACCGCTAGCAGCAAAAGCACTGATTCTCCTAAAAGAAGTGGCTTCATGAAAGCAACATCATCATCTTCGGCAAAAATAGCTGGCCAAAGGACTTCTAGATAGCTATTATTGATTTTTGAACTTCATGCAATGTTATTTAATACGAAAATAATTAATAGTGAACTCTAACTTCCATATGTGTAAGGTCTTGAATCTGAACTCTGTTCTCCGGATACCCAAACTGTTTTTATATATAATACTGTGGAATTTTGATATGTATTTTGTCATGTGAAAACTTAATCACTCTCTGTTTAGTTTTCTCTCCCAGAGGATGCAGAACTAATCGTCTATTAATTACCTATCTCTTTGGATTTCACTTTTACTAAGATTCTAAGATAAATTAAGCTAAGCTATATATACGATCTAAGATTCGTTTTAAAACTGTGTACGTGGAGCAATAAATCGACGGGGTGTTAAGTGGCTAACCGTCCGTTATAACAGGGTTAGGCAAAAAAAATCAAAAGGTTAACAGTGATGTGCACTAATGTTGATTAACTTTATCCATTAGTTCCACATGCATCGAAGATGGGTACGATAAATATTTGCTCTGAATCACTTGATTATTTCAGCCACATTTTTCCCTTGATGTCTAATAACGCATACATACGAAATTAACACCAAATATATGAATGTTAATTTGATGAAAATTTTAATTATAAATTCTAATTAAACCAAAAAAAAGAGAGAGAGATTTATTTAGGTTAAATGAACATATGGACAGTGGAATGAAGTTTCTCGAAACACCGCCTAAGTTAGTTCGCTTATAAATTAATATACGACGCCAACTGTTTTCAATTTATAGTTAGTAAAGTCAAGGAGTGAAATAGTACTACACTAAAAGTACTTTATTATAAAAATCGGAACACAGTCGCTTTGTAAATGATTAAAAGAAAGAAGTACATTCGAAAAAATCAGCTATTAGTTCACCAAAAAGCATTTTACTCCATGAATCAAAAATTGAATTTTTGATTCAAAAATTCAGAATTCGAGAATCAAAAATTTCCCTTTTGGTTGTCGATGTCGTGTAATTAAGGATATGGGAATAATGATGCAGCTTACGAATAAATGTATTATATATAGTTATTTAATAACATGTCTATTTTATAATATAACATATAATTTTATAATTATATGTATAAACTTCACACCAAATCGGCCATCTTAATTTTAAATATTCAAATGATTCATAAATTTATAATATGCACCTTTACTGAAAAATAACACTGCTTCTACCCTAAACCATTAAACTGTATTTTCTTTTATGATAGAGCCTATTTATAGAAATAATTTGAATAATCAGTTAATTTATATAATCGATTAATTTGAATAATCAGTTTCGAACTTCCGTTTCCTATAAGATATATATAAAATATTTTTATGAAATTAACCATTTCATCAACTACTTTTAAATTTTATATTACTTTTTTAATTATTTGTAAAAATTCCCAAAAAATAGTTTTTGATTAAAATCGATAATCATTTAATTATTTGTACGATAATTTTAACGAATAACTCGTGTGATAGTCTTTTGGCTTTGATCGTATTAATTAATAATACTTACTGTCAAATTAATACAAAATTAATTTAAAAAATAAACTTTCAGATAATTAACAAAATAACGCAATTGATTATTAATAATTTGCATAATTTTACTAACGAGATAAATAACTTTTAATACTGAAACCAAAAGAGTTTTATTGCACAAATATGCCAACGTTAATAAATAGCCTATCGATAATTCATAACTCGATATTTTAAGAATTTCTGTATAAAACCATGCTGCTAATTTCTTAAAAATAATTTTAAGTCTATAATAAATATTGTATTATGAAGTTTTTAAATTTTTCTATAAATATTTTTAAAATACATAATAAAAGTGTAAATAAACTCATTTTATTCTATCCGAAAATAAACATTTATTCTTGTGAAGGTCAAGCTTCAAGTATAACTGAGTTTGATACTCTAATAATTTATGTAGTTAGATCCTTTTAACTAAAATTTGAATGCTATTCGCATTCAAAACGTTTATTTAGAAAGTCTGTCATTTTCCACGTTTTATAAAGAATTCTTATATGCTAATGACATCATAAGCTGTTAAATGCTTCTGATTTATAAAGCCTACAGCAACTTTAAGTAGTTGTGATTTTTATTTCGCTGTAAAGTACGAAATTAAGATGAATAAGTTACTTGTAAAATGAAATTTTATTATTTTAAAAGCTTGGGCTAACGTTCAGTGTGCTGAATGAAAATGCAAATTGGTCCCCAGACAAAAACAAAACTCCTAGTTAATATTATGAACTAAAAATAATAACTTTATCTCTGGGTCTCGCTCACTCGCGTCGAGGTTGAGTTCCAGTTATCATCTTAATCTGACATTACCAAATATTGTACAATATTCACATTTCCTTTTAATCGGTCATAATGCATTTTTGAATTTTATAGATGAATTTACATTTATGTTGGACCAAATAATATTTCAATAATCGTCTAAAATATTTTAAATAAAGAAAAAAAAAAACAATGACGTATATTACCAATACATTATAGAGATATAAAATTTGTAAATTATTTTGAAAATGTTGATAAATTTGTTAAAGACGCTCGCTGTTTACTGATTGCGTATTTTTTTTTTTTTTTTTTTTTTAATAATTTTCAAAAGACTAGAATTTCTAATGACGTATAATTTAAAAAAAAAAAAAAGTATCTTTTGGTACCCCAGCGAAAAATGGTTACCGCTTAAATATTTAAGGTAGCCAATGAAATCGAATATAAAATATTCATTTGCCTAAGTTGCCACCCTTCTTAGTGCTCATTTCTTTCACAGAAAAATATATAAATATTTAAATACGTAATTAAGTTAATAATAGTCATAATAACATAAAAGGCTGATATAACGATAATTCTCGATAATGGTTCTTTACTTAATCACTAGAGGGCTTATCTCTGAAAAAAAATATTAATTTTTTATAGATATGTTCATATCTCATAATTAGTCTGCAGTATTCATTAATGACATCGAATTGCACTGAGAGTCACTGACCTGTGACTTTCATTCGCTACATATCTAAGAAAGTATTTTGGCCTTTATTGTTGTTGTAAGACTATTTAAATGTATTAAAGACAAAATATTTATTTAAAAAATGTACCGTATTTGAATATTAATCTTATAAGATCATCAATGAGCTTGTATAAGATAAATTTCTATCAGCTGAAAGCAACAATTTAGTGGCCTTGTTACTGTATAAAGATAAAATGTTATGCTGTTTACTAGTTGTATAATTTCATCTCAGGAATATTACTACTAAATAATAATGTCTTAAATAAATATTTTTAAAAATATATAATTTTCTTTGTTTCAAAATAAGTTACAGACAAACGGAAACACATTCTGATTATATTTTATTAGGATGCTTGTATTTAAACAGGGAAATCCGGAGTTCGGACCTTCTGCCCCCAAAGAGAGCTTTGTATAAACATCCTTTTGTGCATTCCTTGAAAAGGAAAGGATAGCTTTCCACTGACCGGATTACCCTCCCACACACACATACCCAAGGACTCACTTCCTGAATGCGTTACTGTTACTGGAAATGATTGCATTCCTTTGACAGAAAAGGGTGAACCAGTATGTCTACAGAGGAATTCACAATGTCAGATTTTCGTACATTTTTCTAGCTAAAAACCGCACTATAAAGTTATCCACTTTCAAAAAGAATCGGCAAAAATAATGTGTGCCAAACTAGTGAAGGTATAAAGGGAAGTCTAAAGGTCTTTCGAATACCCTCTCTGGACTTTCATGCTGATGAAGGCACGGAACAGGGCGATGGGAAACTCAGATTCCTATAGTAAATATAACTTAATTTCTAATAAAACTAAACTGGGTTACGCAAGCGCAATCTGTGAAACAGCCAACAATGGGGGACTAATTTTATTCGTATTAAATGAATACGAAGAGAAAGAGAGTAAATTAGATAGGATCTTTGCATAGTGAAAATAATACAGAAATATCTAGTCACTGTGGTCGTTTTGCTAACCGACAAGATAACTTGCATCTTGTCCGTTAAAAGTCCCTTTTGGACTGGGCAATGTCGTGCCTCGGATAAGTGATTGCGTTAGAGGAGAACCTTACAGAACAACCACTGAGCTTGAAAGTGGATAAAGCCCTGAGTGGGTAAAGGCAATAGCGATGTATCTTGGGTAAACTATTTGGCCCCCACCATTTCTTTTTTAATTATTTTAATTTATTTTATTTTAATTCTTATAATTTAATATAAAAGTTTAGTGCAAAGTTTATATTAACAACAAGTTAACTAATGTACGTAAGTGTATGTGTTGCCTTTCAGGCGCGTTGAATTAATAGAAATGAAAAGCATGTATAGTTATCTGGGATCCTTTTCGGTTAATTACTAAGATTATAACTTTATAAAATACTTAATAAAACTCTATAGGCTTACGTTCTTTAAACTTAGCTACTCAGTTTAATTGCTACTGTATAATATTTATTACTCTCCTCCGCATTACTCTACTCTCCCTTTTTCTTTCTCAATAATTGCCTGATTTCTATTTGTTCAATTTTAATGAAATTTAATGTGACTTGGCAAATAGTTTTAACAAGTCCAAATACAAAA
The DNA here is from genome assembly GCF_048544385.1 of Mastigoproctus giganteus. Taxonomy (NCBI): domain Eukaryota; kingdom Metazoa; phylum Arthropoda; class Arachnida; order Uropygi; family Thelyphonidae; genus Mastigoproctus; species Mastigoproctus giganteus. Next base: position 186,922,949 of record NC_143584.1, on the reverse strand, counting down.
TTTCAAGAAAATCCATCCGCTGGGAGTTCCTATGTTATTTGCAGACAGATATGGTGAAGACAATATACGAACTCACCTAAAAATGGAAAGGGATTAAACGTGATTTTTGTGATTCACTACACTCAGTTCTCGTTACTGTTGTGCATTTATAGGAAATCACATCAGAATGCCCTTAAATATCTTCAAGGAGAAATGGTTTACTTTGGTCTGCGTAGTGATATTAATTTTGATCATGCAGTCGCTACTTCTCCAATTTACCGATTATTCATTGTACATCTGCATAGGAAAACAACACGGATCACTGGACATCTGTATTGGAGAACAATACGGAACTAATTAGCCATCTGCATTCTAGTGATATCTGGTGTAATTGTTGGAAACGTACTTATTATTATTATTAGCCATATGGTGCAAGGAAGCCTGAGGCTTATGCTGCACCAACAAAAAAAAAAAAAATTCCCGAGTTACCCTGAGAGAGAGAGAGAGAGAGAGAGAGAGAGAGAGAGAGAGAGAGAGAGAGAGAGAGAGAGAGAAAAAAGAAGAAGAAGCAGCAGCAGAAGCAGAAAGGAATCACCAAGATGATATCTGGTGTAATTGTTGGAAACGTACTTAACATAGGTTATAAAGACCTGATATACATATACGGTAATGCCTGAAAATATCACATCCAACTCTAAAATACTCATCCGGATCCCACAACTCCAAATCCATCGGGGTGGCCCGATGCCTACAGGTGGTACATAAACAGAAAATAAACAATTTTGATTGTTTATGATTTTTATTAAGAGCGCGTGGCCGAATGTGGTGCACCTCTCGCACTCATTCAGGGTAGTCACTGTCTTTTACTTTTCTCACTTTTAAAATTCCTTGAAATCGGGTATGTAGCGTTTCTTAGTTGTAGTTCCCCTCTAATTCAGTGCTCTACAGTATTTCTCAAGCGTTCATAAAATAAGAATTTCGTAAAGTTTATCTTTGCAGCATATAGTTGCTTTTTAATGAATGAATGTAATGGTTTTCAGGGGTGCAGTAGCCCTGGCGTTCCACTTCCTAGCCCATTTATTACTTGCCGGATAGTGAACGTACCTTTGGGCACCATACTGAGGAGGAAATCCTAGTATTAAAAAAAAAGAAAAAAATATATGAATCCTGATAATTTAAATCTTTGTTCTGGCACTCCAATGTGATTCCTATCAGAAAATGACGCACGCGAGCATAATAGCGCCCCAGCAAAAATCCCAGAACAGATCAATAACCTAGATTTCTGCTTCTGAAAAGTGCATGTGGAAAATGTCACCTTTCTTTATCTAGAAGGATTGATTGGAAGGTTCCGCTAAATCTGTGAAAAGGCTGCATTCTGGAAACATCCTCATCAAAGCAAAATGTGACAAACACAAAGCAGCTTCTTCCAGCCATCTCTTTAGGGATTATCAATCTCAGTAATACCACCATAAGACAATTAACCCGTCTCGTGGTGCGATCGGTGAATGGGATCTTGAAGTGGTGATTTGACATTTGTTAAAAGAATATTCTTGCCTACGGATGGGAACCCAGTTCCTACTACAAGTACAGGTGTCCCCGGTATCCGAGCATTCATTATCCGAGTCCCTGCAGTTACGAGGTTTTGAAAATTAAAGGAAGCCTTTGAGAAATTGACCAAGCACTTGGATATTTTTGTGCTCCTGCAGCAAAAGTTAAGCGCGAAGTTAAAGGCATAACAAAATGCTACGACACAATTTTGTCTGAAAAAATACAGTAAAGAAAAAAAAAATCTCGGGATTCATTCTTTATTCGTAAAACTGAAAAATAGTGTAACTTCATAAACTTTACTTAACCTTACATTGTTCAACATATAACAAAAAATGTATAATAAAATAATTGTTTCGTTTTTCAGTTGCTTCAATCCATGTTTTACTATGCACAAGGACGTAAATTTGGTCCCCGTTTTAAGTGGAATTTTCTGGAACCAATTATCCTCATATAACAAGGACCCTCTATATATCATCCTTAATTTCAGTTCATCATGATCTCAAAATTCAATTAATTAAGGCCAGGAACCACCCAGTAAGAGCATAAATACACTATCCAATCGAAAATATTATGACCTACCAAATGGTGGTATGTCTGCCTCTTGCCGCTACGTGGCGAGTCACGGACTCCATAAGGCTGAACAATGTAGGAGGTTGTACTATTTCGCCAGGATTGCGTCCTGTAGATCTGCTATGGTCCGCGGTGAAGAATCCAAATGCTGGACCTATCGATCCACCTCATTCCAGATATGTTCTAATGGATTCATATCGGAAGCATTCGGCAAGCAAGGTAGCACCTGGAAGTCATTGTGTTCAGCGAACCACTGTTGAATAATACCGGTTGAGTGGCAGGGTGCATTATTCTGCTTTAAGACATCACCATCTGCGAAGACAGTCACCATGAAAGGCTGTACCTGATCAGCCACAATGGATATTAAAAAAAAAAAAAAAAAAAAAAAAAACCCAAACTAATTAAGGCCACCAAAGAACTAACCTTATGTGCCCATGTGTATTTATGTCCATACATTGCATATGTTATCTGGTCGAGTTTCTGGGAGACAGATCTGGAGATTGACTAACCGAGCCACAGAGTGAAAAATTCTATGTATCATTGACACTCAGTGTGGGGAGGTCGGTGATTCCAACCCTTGTGCTACATGCACAGACCCAATGGGTAAGTAATTTTTAGCATTGAATGTGGTCTAGTGAGGAGACCAAGAGATTACCAGGCAAACATCCCCTATACCAAAACACTGCCACCCCCTCTTGTGTTGGACCAGGACATCGGAATAATTCATTTCCGAAGTTGTTCTCCGTACCTTCCATCTACCATCCTTGCAGCATAGCAAGAAATGTGATTGGAAAAGTCAGTCAACTTTTTTATCCAGTCATCAATGGTCTAATGACGCTGTTCGGGTGCAAACTTTAGGGGTCGTTGGTGTAGGCTGGCTATAAGCATGAATTCCTTGACCAGTACTTTGGGAGCACATACAGAGGAAGGTCAGTTGGATCGTGGTCTTAGAAATACTGCTAGTCCCCTTGGTTAATGTTCATGTTGAGCTATTCCGCCGTTTTCTGTCTATCGATTCGCACAAGAAAGGACAGCCTACATTCACCACAACTGTCGATAAAATGTGGAGAAGGCGTCACTGGCCTGGCGACTGCTGCTCTGTCCACTATTCGTCCACGCTTGAAACACCTTAACTACTGGATCCGGCAAACAGCCCACAAGTTTCGCAGTTTTTTTACTATTGTCATCTTTAATGTGGTATCTGACAATCCTATTTTCGAAGTCCGTCAGATCACGTTCCTTGCTCATGTCGATCAAGTACTTCGTGTGGATCACATGATATGAACCTGCAGTATCATAAATACTGGTTCTTGCTGAAACACGTTGGTACCAGATTGAGAGAACAGTTGATTGCTAAAACACAGGGATGGTCATGACGTTTTCACTGGACGGTGTATACCTAGCGTGCTGAGGTGGTTTAAGTGCCACAAATACGAACACTCGCGTGGTATTTTTGTATGCTCTTGACGTGGTTCTAAGAACCACAAAAGTACAGCACAGCATACTCTTGCACATACAATATCCGCGCCGGTAGCGCAGTTGATATAAGCACCCTCGTCTCCACAACGGCTAGAAAGGACGTGGGTTCGAATCTCCTCGGTGATGTGAGGAATTTTTTAAAGTGTGGGTGAATTGATCACAGTCAGTGTAGCATGATTTTATGATACCAGAAACGCGGGTTGTTTCGTCCTGCAAGAGAATACACACAATTTGTAGACAGATATACTAACACCTCATAGTAACGGGCATACTTAGAGCATCCCAGAGGTGGAAGGAAGAAAAAGAAATGCACAAACTTAAGGTAGAGTTGAACATATACCAGGAGGCAAGAAAAGCGGTGAAACCTATAAACAGCACCAGACCTTCATAAGGTTGCAATATTTCCATCAGAACACAATAAAACGACCTCCAAGCAAAGAATCACTGATTCCTATTTTGTGCGACAAAATTAACAGAACACAGAAAACGTGGTGTAACTCGTGCAGCTTGTAATGAAGCGGGACAAAATTTGGTATGGTGGTGTACCACAGAATAACGATGAAATGAGAAGACAGCGACTTTTCTGGCCTCCTGTTATGATATGCTCAGCTTGGCTTTTAGTCTTTTTTCCTATTTTCACTATTGGCATGCTCGGGAGTATGCAAAATGCGTTCCTTTGCAGTTAATACATGTGGGTTTGTAAGCGAACATAATACACTGGTGTTCAAAAAAAGTGCATCTAAGAATTTCACATTTCTAACCCTTTTTCGCGATGGTATGCTACATTAATGACTAGCAGCATCACAAATAGAAATATAAACAAAAGATATTTATTAATAGTTAAAGCAAAGCTAAGTAATATTTGACAGGTGCTCTCAAAATATTCTAAAATGAGCATTTGCAACCTTTATACAACAGTTTTGGTAAACACGACAATTATGGCTGAAATGTTACCAGAAGCCCTCAATTTGCTTCAGTTTATCGTTTTAAATGGAAAACAAAATGAAACGTTCGCCAGGTGCAAACTAATATTTAGTTGAACCGCCTCTGGCCTTGATGACAGAGGACACCGTCGAGGCATTGACAAGATCAATTTTTGAAGATAATCAACTGATAGTTCGTGGTTCCAAACAGAATTATGACGTTCACGAAGGGTCTTCTTTGGTTTCTTTCTGGCAACTGCAGATTCCACACGACGCCAACAGTTCTCTATGGGATTCAGGTTCGGGCTGTTTCCTGGCCAGCTAACAGTTGTAATGGACCATTCTTCCAACCATTTTTTCACTTGTAATAAATGTAAGCACATTACTGTCGAACCTCTAATGCAGAAATGAAGCTAAAGTAACTACAGAAGTGTCTGCTTACACTTTTCGTCCGATGACAAGGAGCTGAGTTGTTCTGAAAGATGCAGTTACTTGGCAGGTTGAAATGATCTCTAATGGTTGACGCCAATTTGCCTTCCAATATAGCCAGGTATCCATTGGCCTTTACGGAACCTTTTATAACTGCAGGTGACACAAAATGCACCCCCATATCATTTGGCTGATAGGGCATTTCACTGTAGACACCATACAGTCTGGATGGTATTCTTCACCACCTCAATGTCGAATCGTTTGTCTCCAATCAGAGCCATGCAGGTTGAATTTCTTCTTATCCGAAAAAATAACTGACTTCCACTGCTCGGGTGTGCATTTGACATGCTTCTTACACAAAATTAATCGGGCCAATTTCATTTTTTGTGTGAGGAGGGGCTTCTTAGGGCGGGAGGAAGGCCTCACGTAAAGCAACAATAGCACTCTTTCTTTGTGGCATCAATTGCACGTAACTCGCCATCGTGACACAAGCAAGGAATGCAATAACTGCAACTCTTGCAGAGCATGCTTATATAGCTGAAAGTAACAGCTAATGCAATATTACGTCAACACCTACGCGTGTCAATCTTATCTGACGCAATCTGTAAGAAATATTGCCATATACGTACGTTATTCGGACGACAATTACAATTTTAAGGGTGATGCACTTTCTTTGAACACCAGTGTATACGAGAATAATCGTCTCCGTTTGGAAGCGTTTATATACTACTCAACAAAATTAACAGAACACATGAAAGATGAAGTGTAACTAGTGTAGCATGCGATGGAGCCGGAAAAAAATTTCTTGTGTTGGTGTATCCTAGAATAGCGATGAAATGGAGACAGCAAGAAACTTCGGAGAGATATAAGGGACATTTATAGAGCTGTACAAGAATTATCAAAAAGATCACATTACAAAAGTCGATACAAGATTCAAAATATGGTCGCGTGACATCAGTACGGCGTATGATCGCGTCCAACGAATAAACAGGCCTGACAGCGGTGAACCAGGCTCGATATAAGGATGATTTGCTATCCTGAGTACTGAAGATGTGGCCACGATAGGAGGGAGTATATGATGAGAGCCCTGTCAATCAATTCGACCCTGGAAAGATTGTGCAGGGCTCAAGGGGTAGAATTTTTTTCAGCCTGGTCTGTACTTGTTAACAGGAGAGACTGCTTCTACAGGGATGGGATATACTTAAATAGAAAGGGTGCAAGAATGTTTGCTGATGCTATCGAGGCAATGTTAGGTGGGTCGGAAAACTGCTAGATTGGGGGGATACAAGGACTAATAGATTAACAGTAGCCACTGGCAGAGGTGAAAGTGATTCTTGCACTGCTTCTATTGGAATGAGCCGCAGCCTGGAAAATAAGATGCAGGATATTTCAGAGACTGCTGGGAATCATTGGGGTACAAGTAAACACATGGGTTGTGTTAGGATAGCTAAGAAAAAGAACAGGTGCATGTATACTTGTGTGTACACCAATGCTAGGAGTTTAGTAAATAAATTTGATGAATTTGAGGTATTGCTCAAAACATCAAAGGCAGATATTGTGGGGATTTCAGAGACGTGGTGTCACACAGATATAAGAAATGCAGAACTGGAATTTGGGGAGTACAATGTCTACAGAAAGGATAGACAGGATAGGAAGGGAGGAGGGGTTATGCTATTAGTTAAAAAACACATAAAATCCAAGGAAGTGAAGCCAGTCGACATCGCTGGACAGTGCAGTGTCGAGTCAGTTTGGTGTGACATAAGCATTGGGAGATCAAAATTGAGAGTAGGAGTGTGCTATAATCCTAATGACTCTGATGAGTACAATAAGAAACTGTTCGGAGAAATAGAGTGGGCCAGTAAATCAGAGAGTCTTATAATGGGGGATTTTAATTTCCCAGATATTGACTGGAATTTGGGGGCTGGTCACTCACACAGTAGAAAGGCTTTTGTGGATTTATTGGATGATTGTTTTCTACATCAGCATGTTCGGGAGGCAACTAGAGGGAGTAATACTCTTGATTTGATTATCAGTAGTGATTCTTCATGCATTACGAATCTGCAGATAAATGAACCACTTGGTGGCAGTGATCACAGTGTGCTGAAGTGGGAGTTACTCAAAGAGGTAACTACCATTAGGGGTAAAGGGAAGGGGTATTGCTTTCGTAAAGGCGACTACAATGGACTGAGACAGTATTTAAATTCTATACAGTGGGATCAACTGATGATATTGCCAACAGCAAATTCAAAATGGGAAGCATTCAAAGAACTTATCGTGGAAGCTACTAGGCTTTACATACCAACTAAGAAATATTGTTCAAGGTTTAGGCCTAAATGGTTGTCATATGAACTAATGAGGCATATGGCAGAGAAGAAAAATGCATGGGATACATACAAATTAACACGTGACACAGACGCCTATGATAGATACAAGTTGATCTGTAACCAAGTTACAAAGGAGGTTAGGCAGGCGAAGGCAGATTACGAGAGATCCTTGGCAAGGGATGCGAAGAAAAACAGCAAAGAGTTCTTTACTTATGTAAACTCTAGAAGGAAGGGGATGAATCAGATTGGTCCACTTGAGATCGATGGGTCAACTGTTGATGACCCTGCTCGGGTAGCTAACAAACTAAATGAATATTTTGCATCGACATTCACACATTAGGAGTTATTCAGCGAGGGGAATGCCAGAGGTGTATTCAACTCTAGCAGTAAGCTAGAGAATCTTGTAATAACTGAGAGCAAAGTGGAGGAGAAATTGTTGAAGATAAACACAAGAAAGGCACCTGGGGTGGATGGGATCTATCCAGTTATATTAAAGGAGGCAGCAAAGGAGGTAAGCAAACCCTTAGCCATAATTATGAGAGCTTCCTTGGACTCAGGGGAGGTACCCATTGACTGGAGATGTGCAAATGTGACCCCAATTCACAAAGGGGGATCAAAGGCTGACACAAGTAATTATAGACCTGTGAGTTTAACTTCTGTTCCCGGAAAATTAATGGAGGCACTGGTGAAAGAAGCACTGCAGGATCATCTAGACAAGACTTCAGTTATAGCTAGGACACAGCATGGTTTTGTTAAGGGGAAGTCTTGCCTGACCAATTTGATTGGATACTATGATGCAGTCACAAAAGAACTGGATGCAGGGAATAACTTTGATATTATATACTTGGATCTTAGAAAGGCTTTTGATACTGTTGCACATGGAAGACTGCTGCACAAATTGGAGCAGTGTGGCATTGGAGGCAAATTCCTGCTATGGATAAAGGGGTGGTTGAGGGGGAGAAGACAGAGAGTGGTAATCAATGGACACTGCTCATCGTGGACTAATGTTATTAGTGGAGTCCCTCAGGGTTCAGTATTGGGGCCTTTATTGTTTTCTGTATTTATAAATGATATTGATGATGGTATATCAGGCTTAATGTCCAAGTTTGCAGACGATACGAAGGTTGGCAGGGTTGTCAAGGACACTACTGACACTATGCTGCTGCAACAGGATTTGGAAAGGTTGAGCAGATGGGCTTCGAGGTGGCAAATGAAGTTTAACATTGACAAATGTAAAGTACTACATATGGGAAATAGCAACCCCAGTGCAACGTATCAACTCTGTGGTACTACACTGACAGTGGTAGAGAATGAAAGGGACCTGGGGGTGGTTGTGCAGGCAGATATGAAGTTCTCTGAGCAGTGCAGACGGGCTGCAAGAGTAGCTCATGGTGTATTGTCAATGATATATAGGAATTTTTCTAGCAGGGATAAGGAGGTGATTATTCCCTTGTATAAGGCAATGGTCAGGCCACACCTAGAGTACTGTATACAGGCCTGGAGGCCTCATTTCAAGAAGGATGTAGAGCTGCTGGAACGAGTACAGAGAAGGGCAACTAGATTGGTGAATGGAACAAAGGGGTTCTCTTACGAAGAAAGGCTTAAGTTTTGCAAATTACAGTGTCTGGAAACTAGGCACCAGCGGGGTGATCTGATAGAGGTGTACAAAGCCTTGAATGGTTTGAGCATGCTCAATGCTGATGGGATTCTTCCTCTAGCTCAGAAAAATCACCTGAGAGGGCATAAATTCAAATTGAGGAAAGACAGATGTAGGATAGATGTGCGGAAATTTGCCTTTAGCCAGCGGGTGGTTGGTGGGTGGAACAGACTTCCATCCCTTGTCGTGGAAGTTGATAGCCTAAATAAGTTTAAGGCTCAGCTGGACAGGTATTTCGAACGAACAGAGGGGTGAAGTGGAAGTAGTTATTTTTATTTATTTATGTTACTTTTTTTTTTTTTGGCTGATGCTGCATAAGCTTGCTTTCTTGCATCAAATGCCTCTACTAATGCTAATGCTAATGCTAATGCTATCCCAGTGAGCAAGCCAAAAACGAGATTGAAGTGATATAGTCGCAACCCCTGTTTTCATAGATATGAATCATTTGCATAATGTGCGGCTGTGTAAAATGATAAATCGATTTCTTTGGATACTAAAAATTTGCATGTTAAGATTACAGAGCTTTTGTTCTTAACACACACACAGACTGTCAGACATGAGACATAAGATGCACGTACGATGGATCATGGACAATTGTGGGCCGCTGTACAGATAGCATGGCGATCCATATCTCCAGGTCTGCTGAACGGCATATAACATCCATGCTACGATGAGGAAAAGCCGTCCCATCTGCCCATGAAAGTCCGATTCGATGTTAGGTAACTGGATCTATTTCAATATTTAAAGGAGGCGGCAAAGGAACTAAGAAAACACTTAGCCATAATTATGAGAGCATCCTTGGATTCAAGGGAAGTCCCCACGGACTGAAGATGTGCACCCCAAGGACTCACATCTGTTGAGTATGGTCTTGGCACACCCATGGTCTTGAGCTGGATATCATCATTCTTATCTTTCTTGGGCCCGTGCCCACCAAACACAGAGGATGCGGAAAGGTCAAGGAATGACCCCGCATATCCCCGGAGCAGTATGGCCTTAGTTGCTAATGCTCCTAAAAACCAAATAACAAACAAACATCTCTTACTTAGTGATTCGATTCTCTCTCTCTCTCTCTCTCTCTCTCTCTCTCTCTCTCTCTCTCTCTCTCTCTCTCTCTCTCTCTCTCTCTCAGGGGTAACTCAGAATTTTTTTTTTTTTTTTTTTTTTTATTGGCTGGTGCAGCAAATGCCTCATGTTTCCTAGCACCATATGGCTCATAATAATAATAATAATAATGTATCCCCAATTCACAAAGGGGGATCGAAGAGTAACACGAGTAATTACAGACCAGTTAGTTCAACTTCTCTTCCAGGTAAAATAATGGAGTCACTGGTTAAAGATGCATTGCAGGATCGTCTAGACAAGACTGCAGCGAAATGCAGACACAGAATGTGTTTGTTAAGGGAAAGTCTTGTCTGACAAATTTGATTGGGTATTATGATGTAGTTACAAAGGAACTGGATGCAAAAAATAATTTTGACACCATATACTTAACACACACAGACAGGAGACACAAGATGCACATAGAATGGATCATGGACAATTGTGGGACGCTATACAGATAGCATTCAGGAAAGCTTTTGACATTGTTGCGCATGGAAGATTACTGTACAAATTGGAGCAGAATGGCATTAAGGGTAAGTTGCTACAGTGGATAAAAGGGTAGTTGAGTGGGAGGAGACAGACAGTGGTAATCAATGGACGCTGCTCTTCTTGGACTAATGTTATTAGTGGAGTCCCACAGGGTTCGGTGTTAGGCCCACTGTTTTTTTTTTTTTTTTTTTGTATATTTATCAATGATATTGATGAAGGTATATCAGGCTAAGTGTCGAAGTTTG